>NC_085140.1:310288666-310888666 GCF_024139115.2 Armigeres subalbatus
CATATTCCTGCTTCAGTTCAAACCACATCCCCCTTAATCGATCGACAGAGCGCTCCGTTTTACTCACCTACGCAAGTCCGGACTAGAAGTGTACGGCGCGGCACCTCCTTTATCTTGAGCACAACAATGGCCGTGATGAAGATGCAAATGACGTTGATCACCGTGAGCAGGGCGGAAACGATTCCACTAATTAGAAATTCCGTCGGGATGTAATTGGTATACAGGAACTGATAGCTCGAGTTTCCGGTGTGGCCCGCCCTTCAGATGTGGAATTTTAATGTCCTCGTAAATTAACAAATACAGGCCAGCGCCCAGAAAAGACCCTGAAAGTACCGATCCGAGAAAGAGAATGATTGCTAACAAAGTGTCGAAACACAAGTGAGGCATCTCTCCGGAAGTGATGAAATTTCAGTTTCTTATTATGGCCATGGATTCCTCCCATCAGGGCTTCATTCCGGACCGCACGCCATCGCACAGTGGGAAATATAGGACCCCAAATGGCACTTAATTAAAGGCCGCTAAGTAAAGGCTTTGCAAAATAGCGTTTCCGAAGGTAAAAAGTGCGTAGAATCGATTGGTGATGGTTTCATTTTGCTCAGACTTCGGCAAGTGGTCTATTTTACCCAATTCTCCCCAATTTTCATAGAAAAAATTGAATAACCATAAAGTAATCCCACTTGCTTTATCTATATCGATCAGATCTGCATCGTATTAATATTGTAGTGTCTCCAGTATCGAATAGAAGACATATCCTCATTATCAGACCTTTAGTTTGGTCTATTTCACCCGAATCTCCCCTCATAATAACAAATATCAGATACATCATATAATACTGGGAACAGAGGGAAAACAGAGTGAATTCAAATCCACTGTCGTAATATATGCACAAACTAATTTAGGATATATTCGTTGTGCAGCCTTCGTCAGTTTTCCGTTTGACCCGATTCTCCCCACATATTGGAAAAATAACTAGATCTAATACCCGGACTTCGAAATAGAAACAGATTGAATCTAAATGCGCTGTATTTCAAAATAGTTTCTATTGAAGAAGACCTAATAATGTGCAACCTTCACCAGATGCCCGTTTTGCCCGATTCTCCTCACCTAAATTGAAATATTTTTTTAATTTAACGAAAATAACAACGAATTTAATAGAACTGTACTACTGTGGTTATATCAGTGAAACTTATTTCAGAAAATATCATGTTGTGTATACCTCGGCAGTTTTCCGTTTTGCCCGACTCTCCCTAAGTAATAGAAAAATATTAAAAACATTATCTGATATTAGGAACAGAGGAAAATTAGAATGAGTACAGCTTCACTGTCATTTTTAATAAAGTCTAGAATATAGAATGTATTTTTCGTGAAGCCTTCGTCAGTTGTCCATTTTACCCGATTTTCCCCACATAATGGTCAAATAATTATATATTACATCCGATTCACGGAAAAGAGTGATTTTAGATGCGCTGTTTATTTAAAAAAATTAATAAATTCTATGAAATGGAACTAATGATGTGCAATCGTCATCAGTTGTCCGTTTTGTCCGATTTTGCTCACCTAAGATGAAACATGTTCAAATTTGGCGAAAATAAGAACGAATTCAATAGAACCGTACTACTGCGATTATATCAGAAGAATTTAATATAGGGAATATCATGTTGTGTATACCTGGCAGTTAATAGATAATAAATAGAAACGGTAGGAAACTATAGGATTACGTATAGTATTCCCAACAGGTTTCAATTCTCGGCTAAGACTCAAAAACCAAACATAGAAATATTATTTTGTTTGAACTCCTCCGGATACGGTCACTCAATAATTGCGACGCAATATTGCCGAAGCGCAATGAACTACCGGTAATACCTGCCGATATCTTATAATCTTTTTTTTAAAATAGACATCAAACAAAATTAATTCAAATCAAAACTGCATACTGAATCAATTACTAATTCAATTTAAAAAAAATAATGTGTAGACTGGCAATTGGTGTCTTTGTCCGATTCTCCGCACATAATGGAGAACTTAATATGCCATACAATTGTACTAATGTAAAAATGTCATCGAAATCTAATAAATGAGTTATCATGTTCATTCTCTCCATTCATCGAAATACATAATTTATTATACGTATTTACTATTGATGCTATACATAACAACACATATATGTAATAAATTCATGTTTAAATCTTGTCATCCTCATCAGTGTCGCTCATGCTGTATTCAGAATCTGTGCTGCTATATTCGAAAATATCTTCCTCGTCCATGATCATTTCATATGCACATCCCGTATCCTGAATAAAATACTCCTGCATTAGGGACTCGAATTTTTCGTCTTTGCACCGCTTGGCCGCATTCATGCCGGCCTGTTCCAGACAAGAAAACTTCGGGTCTGTCCACGCTAGAGCTGTTTTCATCATATCGGTCAAGTTGTCTATAGGTGATGTTTTGCGTGACAAATTCGATCTGCTGCTTTTATAACGCTTATGACACCTTTCTCCAGACTGTTCGTCTACAAAGTTCATTGTATAAGGCTGAACGAAAACAATAAAATATACTAATTTTCGTTTCGTACAGTGCGGTCGGGGTTCACTCAAATCGCACCAAGTGCCAACGAAAAATTATCCATTTTTCTACTCACACTTTTGTTTGGTAGATTTGATTGATCGCAAAACGTATCGGATAACCCTCAACCCCATAGCTGAGGATATCCTACAGCAAATACATGCTTAAATTGATATGAAACTATTTCCGTTGTCCTTGTACGAACAAAATATCACAAGTCAGTCGAAAAGCCGATTGGTGCGGTTTGGCTGAACCACGACCATGTAATTAACTAATTACCAGTCTTTTAGAAATCTCCCCAAGATGTGAATATTTGTGAAGGCATGGCGGAAGTTGACGAATGAACGGGAACTCTTCTAGGATCTGCTGTTCCATAGTGGCATACAGGAGATCTACTTTCTGGGGGTTGAGTCTCCGAGACGACAACGCGAGGTTACTTATCAGCCGCAATGATGAAGTGAGTTCGGGTTTGATTCCAAGTATTTTAGCGAACACATCTGGTTCATCCAGAAGTCGACGGGCAGTGTTGCCATTATTGCTACTCCCACATCCACCTATCTTTGGTCGGTTGATATTTGCTTTAAAATGGCTTTCGAGTTCGTTAGCAATGAGCCGTGTTTTAGCTTTCACCTCTGGGTGAGCTAATGCCGGGTGCCCATCAACGGATTTTTTTGCTGCATGACGGATGAGCCATTCCACTGCATTCAACCGTGAATGGAAATAAGAAGGTCCTAATCTCAAGTCATAGTTCTTTGAGCACAGCGGACAAGCATGTGTGTTGCGGTTTTCTACTACAGCGTTGGCAACCTTTCCGTCGACCATGGAATACATACCGGACACGTTAACTCGTAGCTTGACATCAGCAGTTTGTACCACTATAGCATCCTGATTCAGTTGGTCAACTTCTTTGAAAAAATCTACAAACATCTTCTTAGAAAGAATTTCCGTTTCTTTCGTCCAGTTCATAGAACGAACGCGGCATAGTGTGTCCGACTGTGGATTTGGATTTTTCCAGAGCAGTTCACCATTCTTGGTTTCAAGCAAAAGAGACATGAAATGTTCGGAAAGTAGTGAATCATCTTTCCCTAGTAACCCCGCCTGGTCATAATGCGTGAACCCGGTGGCAGAATCCATCCAGCTGTAACACAGTGTACAGTCAGGTATTATTTTTTACTAAGGTTTTCAAGATAAGATGCTACGGGTACCAGCTCAATGAGGCGAGAGACATCTTTTGTAACTAACTCACGTACAGTTACCTCAGTAGACAAGTATCCCTTTCCATAGTTAGGTGTAGAAAAGTGAGGAATAATCTGATCCCGATGCTTCATAATTTTAGCCCAAGGCTCCAACAGCTGTACTCCAAGCTGTTCTTTCACAAACTTTGCTATTCCTTCATATTTTCGTTTGCTTAGCCCTAAGCGAATCTTAAGCATGAGCGATCTCTCAGCTGAGTTACCAGACCTGACTATTTCCGCTGAATGCATGAATTTATCAAGGAAATTGATTGATTCTACTGCCCACGGTTCTTTTTCTTCTCTCAGCAATTTTAGCAATTGTGCTGAAGCATTATTTCCTTTCAGTAGAGCAACTTTCTCGGCGGAACGCAGCATTTTTTCATAAGATTCTTGTTTCGCCATAAGCCGACAATG
The DNA here is from genome assembly GCF_024139115.2 of Armigeres subalbatus. Taxonomy (NCBI): domain Eukaryota; kingdom Metazoa; phylum Arthropoda; class Insecta; order Diptera; family Culicidae; genus Armigeres; species Armigeres subalbatus. Next base: position 310,292,878 of record NC_085140.1, read on the forward strand.
CCTTTCTTTAGTTCGCTTAGATAGAGTGTCAAATGGTTTGAGCTTTGGTCCTCGCCGCTTTGGGTAAATTACTTTCGGAGCTGTTTTAGCATTATCGTCGTTTTTTGTTTGCAGATTGGTGTTGGTTGTTTCAAACTAGAATAAAGATTTATTTAAAAAAAAATAATACTGTTTGTTTTTTTTTTGGAAACAATGATTTCAGAATCTTGAATTGATTACACAAGCTGCATTTGAATATTTCTAAAAGTCGATGGACCTTTAAATATAGATCAATGTTTGGGAAAGTGCATTTTTTTATAAGTTTAATAGATTTATGTATATGACTAATGACACAGTTCTAACACTACAATAAAATTTAGCTTGATTTCATCGATTTGAAATTTTTGGGCATTTTAATTTTTTGGTTCGATTGTGGGCTTTTTTGAGAACTTAGCCAAACATAAAATGAAAAACGCTAAAATTTAGAAAAAAGGAATAATTTATTCAGTCTAATAACCAGGAGACAATACAAAGTTTGTGCATCAGAGTATTGAAATCATTCACGATATTTCAATAACTTCAAAAAGCAATTTTTAATAGCAAACAATGGGACCGAATGCAACTTGTTGTGCGTAACGCTAAGTTCCAAAAAGTGTGTGTACAATCCTATACAACAAACGTGACCTTTAAGTGGTCTTGTTGTAGAGTTATACGCCTATCTAGAAGTAGAAGGTTAAGGGTCCGAGTCCCTCCAAGACAAGTGGATTCTTTTTCGCAAATTTCATATCAATTTGTCCATTTCGAAACATGTACTGTGCATATGCATAGCCAAGAGATTTATCCAAAAAAAACTAGACCTGCCCAAAAATGAAAAATATGAAAAAAATTCATTATGTCAATAATTTATATCTATAGATAATCCGAAAAACCCAGCATAAAAATGTCATTCAGAATATGTTAGAGATCAACTACAGCGATATTGAATGGTTTGTCAATAAAATGAGGGTGCCCATAACCAAACCAAGAAGGTTGCCGACAACCGAGTTTCGCAGCCTTTTTGGAATGTGAAGAAAAAAATTACGTGCTAAAATTTTGATGGCAATTGTTATTGAACCTCAAACTATAGTTGAATTACTGTATAAATGCGCATTGGAACTCACTTTTTCAATAAAATCACTTTAATTTATGACACTTTGGAAAATATAAAAAAAACTTTCGTTTTGTACTTCTTGCAAAAAAAATTATTTGTTCTTAGTACCTACAAAGCACAGTGTTTTATTTCATCATTTTCACGATCGAAATACAAAAAGTTGTAGCAAATGTTAATATGAGCAACTTTGCTGAACATCCCGAGTTTCTATCTCTTATATATATAACAAACTTAAGACGTTTTATATAAAAACCGCATAAAAATCTTATTTTTCATTATAACTCTTTCAATGATTTTTCCCATTTTCCGTCACTTCTACAAAGTTAGTTAAATAAGCAAAAACATGTTTTTGAACATTGTAACATTCATCTCACATACAACAAAAGTTTTCTTTGAATTATACATATTCGTAAAGGTATTTCCACTTGTGATTACTCCCTTAATTGCACAAAGTCGCAAATTTCTTCACGATATGCTGAAAATCGTTTTTTTCATTTTTCTACTGACATTGAAAACTTTTGTCGACATGAGTTTTCTCGAATGCTGTGTTAAAAACTTGTAAACCTTTGAAAAATTATAATATTTGGATAACTTTTGTTTTATAAGAGATAGAAAGTTACAATGTTCAGCAAAACATCGAATTTTGCTGGTTTGACGACTTTGTAGAAGAGTCCGTGTGAAAAATTATTAGAGTTAGTTTAAGTTAAGAGAATGATTTTAAGGGGATTTCCTTATGAACCATGTTAAGTTTATTATATCAAAAATATAGGAACATCGAAAGATGCGCTCCTAAATATCTTGAAACTTCTGTGAACAAACCCTATATCCAAAATCAACACTTTTCGAGTTTTTGTATTTCGATCGTGAAAATGACGAAATAAAACACTGTGCAAAGTAGAGAAGTCTATCTGGTTTGATACTGTACCGCTCATAAAAAAAATCTACTCTTCCGCTGATTTTTGTCAACGAAAATACGCCTGATAGTCGTTAAAAAATAATCCTTTAGAAAAAAGCTTTTGATTTTTTAAAATTTGTCGCCACGTGTGCATTCCGGTGGTGAATGCTTGGATAGCACGTGCTATTTGTACTGCGGAGAAAGTTTTTCACATCTATGAGAGCCTTGCAAAATGATCTCGTAAGTTGTCATTTTGTTGCACGGCACAATATTGAGCACAAAACATCATGCTACTATAGCAAACAAATGACGCTTGTCAAAATCAAAATGAATACATACAGGTGCTCCAATCTGTCAAATTCACGGTTCAGCCAACTTGGATTTTTGTATGAAACAACCAGCGAGTTTGTTTACGTTTGACACTGAAAATTAATTTTTCACCCCCGCCTTCTTCTCTTGCATCTACTGATAAAGTGATTAAACCTTGATGTAAGAACCTTGGTCAAAATGACAGCATCTGTTATCTGTCAAAAGATACGATGCCTACAACCAAACCTCTTCTCCTACAAACTGCAATAGAATCCAATCACTGATATGTGCCAAACTTTAAAAAAAATCACACATGAAATCTGTTGCTTGCTTACCTCAAATGGTGAGTCCAACCAATCTCCATACTTGTCGAAGAACTTCGACTTACTATGCGTATTGGCCCAACGACGAAGAAATTGTTTAAGCCATTTTTTAACTTCCCTATCGATATCCTTCTCATTTTTCTGAGAATTCGCACGAAAGAGAAAAGTAATTTGCTCTTGGCTTCGACCAGAATCGAGATACATTTTTGTTATATCCCTATTCAACAGCATTTTGAGTTCACTCTTGAAATATAGAAGCAAAGTTCTTAAATTAAAACAATTTTTCAACTCCCAACTTTTTGAAGAAATAATATTATTTACCTCAACTGAATTCTAACGGCAGCCAAAGATGAATCCGAGGAAAACGCAGTTTTGTTTCTCAAGTCAACGCTGACTTAGATTTATTCCATTCCAGCGAATGAATATAAAATGTGATCTGCAGTGCAGTTAATATTCAACTATTTGGGCATGCTCAGGGTATAATGAGCAAATTCTGGCAAAACGGACAACTGACGACGATTGCATATCATTATTTCCATTTCATAGAATTTATGACTTTTTTAAATATACAGCGCATCTAAAATCACTCTTTTCTATGAATCGGATGTAATATATAATTATTTGACCATTATGTGGGGAAAATCGGGCAAAATGAACAACTGATGAGCTTAAGAAAATCATCTATATTCTAGACTTTTTTAAAATGACGAAGCTGTAGGGGAGGAGAGTTCGGTTGTGGGCATCCTTCGTTATGGGCACCTATCTTTTGACAGATAAGATGCTGTCATTCTGACAACCGTCACTTTGCTATAATAGCATGATGTTTTGTTATCCATTGATAATTAAATCAGTACTTGTCCATTTAATTCCCTGTTAATTTCAGTTATCTTTGTTGATATAACTGTGTCGACATTCCGGACTTGTACACTCGACTCCTAGTCGAGAGTACAAGATACCGAAGACGACCACACAGTGTTCGAAATACGTATCTGCAAAGATAACGAAATTAACTAGTGGAATAAATGGACATATTAATTCGTCTTAGACTTTAATACATTCCACTAAAAGAGCTTAATATATTTTTCTCAATATCAAACCGATGGGCATCCTACTTGAACTAGAAACAAATAATTTTTCGTACAAGAAAAACAACGCGAAAGTTTTTTTGGCGTTTTTCAAATTGTCATAAATTAAAGGATTTAATTCAAAAGTGAGTGTAATGCGTATTTACACAGTAAATTTAATCTATTTTGAGACCAATGTCGATTGCCATCAAAATTTTAGCGATTTTTTTTTCTTCTCGTTCCAAAAAAGGCTGGAAATCTGGTGTGGTACTTTATTAGTTGGTTATGGGCACCCTATTTTATTGATAACATTCAATATTGTTTTATTTTACTTCAACTTGTTTAATAACGTTTTAAGGCAGTTTTATAATTAGTTTGAACAATTGTTCGAAATAATGAGTTTATTTAATATTTTGTTCTTGGGCATGTCTAGTCATTATAAAACTTTTGGAACAAAGCGTTAACGATTTGCTTGCAATAAGTTGATTGATGGGAATGCTTTCCCATTGTTTCCTTTGAAATGTACGATCGGACTATGGGATCAAAATATATGGCCAAAATATTATTTTTTGAAATGAACGAGAAAGGCACTATTGGTATTGCGCTAGGTGATTAATCAGGATTTTTGACTGTAATGATACCAATAAACGAAATAACAATGTAAAATTAAAACCCATTTACCTAAAGTGCTATTTTAGACTATTGCTGTGATTTTTTCAAATCCTCCTTAATGCACCGAGGAGGCATCATCGCTGCTAGGTGAATTGATTTGAGTTTTTAAGCGTCTCCTGGCTTTTAGAATGAATAACTATTCATTCGTCTTTAAATCTGGGTGGTTTTTATTCATGTTCTTTATTTTTACTAAGTTTTCAAGGGTCGCCCACCGAACCACGAAATGAAAAAATGTCAAATTTCTAAATTGTCAATATTTTTCTAAATCGATGAAATCATATTAATTCTTTGCTAGTAGTTAATAAGTTTAGCTTTCGTTATGCAAATGTCGATAAGATCAACTAGGGCCAAAGTTAGGGACCAAACACAAAAGGGTGCCCACAACCGAACCTCCTCCCCTACTCATTCTAATTTCCGTCAGTTCCTAATATCAGATAATGTTTTTAATATTTTTCTATTACTTAGGGAGAGTCGGGCAAAACGGAAAACTGCCGAGGTATACACAACATGATATTTTCTGAAATAAGTTTCACTGATATAACCACAGTAGTACAGTTCTATTAAATTCGTTGTTATTGTCGTTAAATTAAAAAAATATTTCAATTTAGGTGAGGAGAATCGGGCAAAACGGGCATCTGGAGAAGGTTGCACATTATTAGGTCTTCAATAGAAACTATTCTGAATACAGCGCATTTAGATTCAATCTGTTTCTATTTCGAAGTCGGGTATTAGATCTAGTATTTTTCCAATATGTGGGGAGAATCGGGTCAAACGAAAACGAAAGGCTACAAACGAATATATCCTAAATTAGTTTGTGTATATTCGACAGTGGATTTGAATTCACTCTGTTTTCTCCTCTAGTAATACGTAACTGAACGCAATGAGTTAAGGTAACTTGCGGTGGCACTCCAATCTCTTTATAGTTGTACCATAAAAATCATCAACTCAATATTAGTAGTCGTGAGAAACTTGACACAGATAAATTTGAGGCACACAAAAATAAACCCTTTTTTGTTAATATCCGATCACCGTAAACATTGCATTAATGTGATCGATTTCAGTCTGAGTTGCACTCAGATTTACGCAATACGGTTTAACTATGTCATAAACTATCGAAATGTGTCCGAAAATCAACAGATTTGCTTTGATTTACGTTGATATTTATGTGTGTTATGTTTTCATTATGTTAGCTGTTTATGTTCACATCTTGCGACATTGTTGCCAGCTCTTCAAACACACAAATAGCATAATTGAAATTTACTGCGTTTTCTCTTTCATTTTTCAAGACGTTCTAAAGTAGAATAATAATGATATAATTACGACATTAGTAGATAACAGGTGTGAAGGAGAATTATTATTTCTTCGATATTTTACATGCTTTCACTATGATTTAACCGTATTTCATATTGACATCACTGTCTGCTGCGATAGGGAATGATCAATGATTGCTTGCACACGACGCTGCCGGCGACGTGCAACTGAGGACAACAATGCATGCGCGGTGAGAGAAGGAATTTTTTTTCACTTAGTTTTATTTTTATTGAATCGACGCTAAATAAGCGCTGAATGATTCGATAATTTACTAACATGTAGATTGAGATTTAAACTTAGTTCTGATACTTTTTATAGTGAAAGGATAATCAGGTTTAACGGATATAAGCTGCTTAGTGCTAAATGGAGTGAGAAGGTGTGTAATTGTAAGATTGTGTTGGTGAGCCGCAAGGTAGCCATTCTGAATGACACCGTAAGAGGCCATAAATCGAGCTTTTGACCCTCAAACATGACCATTTTGAATGAAAACAGCATACCATCGCATATAATTATTTCCGAAATTGTATTTCATTCGTAGTAGGAAATTTGTAATCTAAAATTATTTTGTGCTTTTAAATAGATGCGTTCTCTCTGTCATAAGACATGTTAATATTTATTTCCACTACCACCATTATAGTCGACATACTAAGTGCAAACGATTTATTATTCTCCTGCGGAAGTAGATGCTTGTCGTTAATGCTCAACTAGTAAACCATTTTTTTTTTATTATTTATGCTTTTACTTCTAAAACCAATATACCCTAAATTTCCTGGGGGCGGAGTCAAAGTTGTACAGCATGTTTCATGGGGCCATTTTCTTAAAATGGTGTTAATTAGTAGTACTCATCATTCTCTTTAACAGAATAATTGAAAACTAGTATGTTATAATTTGGCGCATACGTCACTTTTTCAGATTACGGCAGAATATTTCGCCTCAGATGCTAAACACATATTCCTGCTTCAGTTCAAACCACATCCCCTACTAATCGATCGACATTGAGCGCTCCGTTTTACTCACCTACGCAAGTCCGGACTAGAAGTGTACGGCGCGGCCACCTCCTTTATCTTGAGCACAACAATGGCCGTGATGAAGATGCAAATGACGTTGATCACCGTGAGCAGGGCGGAAACGATTCCACTAATTAGAAATTCCGTCGGGATGTAATTGGTATACAGGAACTGATAGCTCGAGTTTCCGGTGTAGGCTTCGCCCTTCAGATGTGGAATTTTAATGTCCTCGTAAATTAACCAAATACAGGCCAGCGCCCAGAAAAGACCCTGAAAATACCGATCCGAGAAAGAGAATTGATTAAGCTAACATAAGTGTCGAAACACAAGTGAGGCATCTCTCCGGAAGTGATGAAATTTCAGCTTCTTATTATGGCCATGGGATCCCTCCCATCAGGGCTTCATTCCGGACCGCACGCCATCGTCACGTCGGTAGGCATTAATGTCCGTTTTATTTTTACTGCAGTAAGTAATACCATCGTCGTCGTTCCGACTCATCATAATGAAGTGAACGATTAAAATTTAAGACGACAGCTGCTGGCCTGCCACTTTCATCTAGGCACGGGATCGTGCCCTTCCAATGCACAAGGACAAAAGACAAACTTTTCGGCTCGGGATGCTTAATCAAATTAAATTTTACGACACTGTTTATCAAACTCCGTGGCACAAAACAATACTCGGCCGGAACAGTGCCCCAAAGTGTTTGCCTCGTGGGAACAGGGTCACTTGAGCCGATGAAGTGCTGTTCGCTGTTGGTTTTTACGGTGATTGCGGATTAATGAGGACACGTCTGAACGTGGTTCCACCCTGAATGGCTCCTTTTTGGGCAATTTGCTATTTAGGCATGAGAAACAAAGTTGACAACCGGACGATTGAATTCAATATTAATATCACAATCGTACCATTCGTTCGCTAAATATGCCAAGGCATCTTTTTTTAAATTTCCTTGATGTTTTTCAGGAAAGGGAAACAATAAAGATAACTGAATTGAGATACGACATTTGTTCACTTTTCCGAGCATTTCTAAACATGCTCATATTTTCAACTCTAGCTTCGTAACAAAATTTAAAATAAGATAAAATAAAATAATATGAAGCAAAACTTGATAATGACAATACAGTATAAGAAACAAATAAATCAAATTGTCAAAATAGCATATTATTCTTGCAAGTTCAATAAGGCATATTTAAGTAAAATTGTAAAACATTTTTTAATTCAAATGCCCTAATACTAATACATAATACTTCTATTCACATCAAATCATTTCCTGATGTCATTAATGGTTTAACTTATAATTCAAAAACATCTTATGACACACACTCATGAGCCTTGGTACTGATAAGAAATCAATATTTTAATAACAAAATCGCTATTCCCTTTCATAGGATTCGCAAGACCATATCGTCGGTGTTGGCCAAATCATTCTCAAATCTCAATCTTCGAGGCAAAACTTTCCATGAAAGAGAGCAATGTGTAAACGTATTTTTTTTTGCTTGAATAATGGTGAACATTAAAATAAAACCTGCATTAATTCGATTAGATGATTCTATAATCATGCATGATTCTTTGGAAAATGAGTCCGGTACGCTTGTTATAATTTGTCCATGGGTTTTGAAATTTTGAGGTTTTTCAACATTGGTAACGACATATTCTGGCTGTTGAAGAATGCTTTAATCGTTTTATGTCATTAAATCAAATTTTACAACTCTTTTAGGAAAGCGGCCTTAAGATTGTACTACTGAAATCGAATGATTCAAACATTCTGTTCTAATGGTTTTCGATGGCAAGTCCAGTTATCAATATATCATGAGTGAACCCCGCTCATAAGGTCCATATAACCTATAAGAGAAGACACATTTTATAATTCGTAACATGCTAGAAAAAATGTCGATGTAACTGGTCTGAAATAAACAAATAAAAGCTACTTACACAATTTACCACCGGCGGAAGCAGTGAGGCAGAAATGGCAACACCAATCAATGGCCCGGCTGATCCTTGGAGTAACGCCACCGCGACGCCGCTACCCGATGTCAGCGCCCAAAGAATTCCCATCCATAGGGACCGAGCATTACCGCTGGTTGAATGGTGAAATGGCACAGGAACAAATGAAATAAAAAAGCATGAATAACGGAAATCGATGTGTTTGAAGTGATATTGGATTACTACAATCGTATTCAACAACATTGTGCTGCTGCTACTTCTACTCCGCGTCTTCTCCCTGTGATGGGTTTGGTGAGATTTGAATAAGCGGGATGGACCCGAGAGCAATGCCTCAGTGTCCACTCAGAGCACACTATTCCAGTCCTTATGTTGCGAAAAACTCTGAATAGACCCGGACTAGACACGATGGTCCCCGACAAGACAGAAGATTGGTGTGGGCTCCATAAGATGTCTTTGGGACGCATCATTATATTACGCATTATAACAACGTAAAAGAAGATAATACTGATGCAATATGGCTATGGCTGGTCTCGATTGATTATATCATATGCTGCTTTGAAGTCAATAAATCGTAGTGAAGAACGTAGTGAAATATGAATGGATAATGTGTGGGCATGTTGTACTCACGACATTTCTGCACTCCCTGATTCAGTTTACCCCCGATTTTGTCCGATTTCATCACGATTTCGACCCGATTTTAATACGTTTTGATCCGATTTTGTCACCGTAGAATTTTTTTTGAGTCCTAGTTTTTATTTTTGTAAATAATACCGCAAACAACAATGATTTTCATAAATTAACTTTTACCGCCTGTGGTTTATTATGAATCCTTTCTGAGTACCAGTAAAGAATTTTGTAAGCCTTTTCGACAAGTAATTACAGTATTTGCACACGTATTTTGGGTTTCAAAGGCATAAACTGATTCATATTTTTAGAATTAATTAAAAAAAACCCAGATTAATCCACCTAGCGGTGATGGCGCCTTTCTCGCGCAAAAAGGTAATAAATGTAGCCTTTATGCTTACACCTCGATGATGTACAAGAAAGGCAAAACAGTTACACCGTCTAATGTTATGATAGAAAATTTACACTAGTAGACGACAGATGGCGCTGCCAAAAGTTTCTCGAATTTCCTATGTTCGAATTTAGACTTTCGGACAATTTCATAGTACTATGAAACTGAACGAAGAGCATAGTTACGCCTAAATGCGTGCAACACGAGCATCTTTATAGTACGATGAAACTCTTAATGGGAAGCCACGGATAAAATATTCATAGATGCAAGGCATTTTTCATAACACATTATTGTTCTATGTGACTATGTCTCATCACTATTTTAATATTATCTATTTTTGCAATTTGCAATTATTATGAAATTCAATAGTGATCAACAGCGTTTTAGTCTCTGTCGGATGCAACTTGTTGCAAGAAAATCGGTTAAGAGTTTCTATGTGAAAATTTGGCTAATGTTTTTTATGGCATTTTGTGCACACACACACGCACACACATACACACACACACACGCACACACGGACAGACAGACATTTGTTCAGCTCATCGAGCTGAATCGAATGGTATATAACACTATGGGTCTCCGGGACTTCTATCAAAAGTTCGATTTTGGAGTGAAATGATAGCCTTTCGGTACAACTTAGTTGTACGAGAAAGGCAAAAATGAAAAAAAATCCGATTTTGTCACATTTCCCATTTCATCACACCGAAATTCATCCGGGGGTGATAAAATGGGGATATTACTGTATCTATAGCCTACAGCGAACACCTGGTCCTACGTAGAGCGTTCGTCTATGAATCCCGCTTGGCGTTGCCCCACTGACTCTTTTGCTGTTGGTGCAAGTCGATGTCATAAAATTTGGGGGAAAAAGCCGTTTGGCCGAAAGTCATTCGGTCGATAGTTGTTTTGCTGAATATACCATTTGGCTAGACAAACCATTAAGCCGAAAGTCATTTGGCCGAAAATGCTGTTTGGCAAAAATGATCGTTTGGCAGAAAGAACCATTTGGCCGGTAATGTCGTTTGGTCGAACAAGTCAAATGAATTATTGGCAGTGGCTGATTTTCTACCCGTCGCTTCCACACCCAGGCGCTATCGTATATGCGCAAATAGCCAGCATGAGTTAACCGCCAGAAATTTGTATGGCGAAAGGCATCTAACGCGGGTTTTCTCAAAATTAGGAACTTTCCATGAAAAACTATTTGGTACCGGTTATGAAGGATGGCTTCCGCTACTACGCATACCAAATATTTTTTCGATGAAGGTACCTTATTTTGAGAAATCGAACCTTAGATGCTTTTCGCCTTACTGATTTCAGAAAGTTAACTCCTAGTGCGCCGCTGTAAGCAGGCGATTCATTGCTTGGCGACGGCAGAGTGTTGCCGTCGATAGAAAAATCTCAAGTAGGTACGTGTCGGAAAAAGACTTTATGACTGGATTTATTCGTACGATGCCTGAAAAAAAATTGTGTCAGTATTGGTGACCGTCTGCAGCTGATTTTTTTGGGCGACATCCAAATTTTGTTTAGTCACCATCAGGGAATCAATATTCGAGCAACGCCTACCAATATACCTTTTATCGTCAACAGAGTTTGTTACTGACAAACGCACCTCGCAACAAACCTTCGTCAGAACTTGATCACAATATATCCGAGAATATGATGCTAATTTTGTAATCATAGTTAGATTCTCGAATATTTCCATAAAAGCAGAAACTATGATAGCATAAGAACAAAATTTGCTGTATAGATATTGCAAAATTTTCCGGATTTCCGGATAAACTGACACGGTTGATCAAAGCGACGATGGATCGGGTGATGTGCGTAGTTCGAGTTTCAGGGACATTCTCGAGTCCCTTCGAAACCAGCAGAGGGTTACGGCAAGGTGATGGTCTTTCGTGTCTGCTATTCAACATCGCTTTGGAAGGGGTAATACGAAGAGCAAGGATTAACACCAGTGGTACAATTTTCAATAAGTCCGTCCAGCTATTTGGCTTCGCCGACGACATAGATATTATGGCACGTAACTTTGAGAAGATGGGGGAAGCCTACATCAGACTAAAGAGGGAAGCCAAGCGGATCGGACTAGTCATCAACACGTCGAATACGAAGTACATGATAGGAAGAGGTTCAAGAGAAGACAATGTGAGCCACCCACCGCGAGTTGGCATCGGTGGTGACGAAATCGAGGTGGTAGAAGAATTTGTGTACTTGGGCTCACTGGTGACTGCCGAAAATGATACCAGCAGAGAAATTCGGAGACATATAGTGGCTGGAAATCGTACATACTTTGGACTCCGCAAGACGCTCCGATCGAATAGAGTTCGCCGCCGTACCAAACTGACAATCTACAAAACGCTCATTAGACCGGTAGTCCTCTACGGACACGAGACCTGGACGATGCTCGTGGAGGACCAACGCGCACTCGGAGTTTTCGAAAGGAAAGTGTTGCGTACCATCTATGGTGGGGTGCAGGTGGCGGACGGTACGTGGAGGAGGCGAATGAACCACGAGTTGCATCAGCTGCTAGGAGAACCATCCATCGTTCACACCGCGAAAATCGGACGACTGCGGTGGGCCGGGCACGTAGCCAGAATGTCGGACAATAACCCGGTGAAAATGGTTGTCGACAACGATCCGACGGGTACGAGAAGGCGAGGTGCGCAGCGGGCAAGGTGGATCGATCAGGTGGAAGATGACTTGCGGACCCTCCGTAGACTGCGTGGTTGGCGACGTGTAGCCATGCACCGAGCCGAATGGAGAAGACTCTTATATACCGCACAGGCCACTTCGGCCTTAGTCTGAACAAATAAATAATAGATATTGCAAAATAACGGAATGAAAAGTTAGCAACAAAAATGTTTTCTTTTTTGTTGCTGACATAATTTTTCGGATCTTTGTCATTATTATCTCCGACAAAAACAAAGCTTTGTCGTTAGTTCTCTTTTGTCGCTTGTTTCGCATAATTCAAGAAAAATTGATTCCCTGGTCACCATGCGAATAAACTTCTTTCCGACATGCTTTTGATTCAGCTCCCGACAGCATAGTTACGTTCGAACTGTCTGCCATCGTCAAGTGATTCTGCATTGAAATATGAAGAAACATTAACTCAGATTATCTAATAGTGTGAGAAAATTTCAGTTTTCTCCGAAAAAAGCACTCCTCGGTCAATCGGCATCAGCAGTTTCCGGAGAAACTACCACCGAGTCGACTGGGGCCGGTTCCAAGGGTGCGCGGACAACAACGTCGACTATGAGGCGCGGCCAAAAACGCCTGAAGCAATCAATCGGCATCTATGTTCCATCGAGAAGGCGTTTTCGGTGGCCTGGGAACAACATGTACCAACGATTAATTGCATATTATTCGGCAACTCGGCCGTACGAGAACCATTTTTTTGTTAAATATCCTGGCTGTGCATATGCACAGCGCATGTTTCGGAATGGACAAATTGATATGAAATTTGCGAAAAAGAATCCACGTGTCTGTAGGAACGAGGAGATGTGTAATTGAAAAATAATATGGTATTCAATTTATTTAAGATTGGCTTATTTGTTTGAGTGTATTTGTCGGGTTAGGGAACATTCGAGGAGAGCGTGTTCAGCGTCATAGGAGAGAGAGCAGATCTTTGAAGGCAACGGAATATCTTGCAGTAGCGACTCAGGTTTTGAGACGAATTTGTGAGCGGCGGGTGTGCATTATACGGAGCTGAATATAAAAAAATAATAATATAAAAGTAAAGTATAGTGAAAAAAAAAGAATGAAGAAAAAAATAAAGAATCAGTTTTATAAAAATAGCAATTTTCGTGTTCGGTGGTTAAATATTTAATGCGAGAAACCCTACAGTGTCTTGGAGAGACTCGAACCCTCAACCTCCTACTCTCTAGATAGGCGTGATAACCCCTACACAACAAGACCACTTAAAGGTCACGTTTGCGGAAAAGTCATCAGAATCCGAGTACCAACCTCCACCGCGGTTAGCTCTCTTCTTTGCAAATTGAATATCTTTCGGATGCTTGATTTGTCCAATCTCCACATGTGCTTTACTGTTGTATATCTACAGTCAAGCGAGTGCACATTGTTTATTAAACGAGAGTATCGCACTCTATGCCCCCACGTATATGGCCTCCACTTTGTACACTTATTCGCTATTATATACGATCTTGTGTTTGCTGGGTTTGATGAGTTTGAGGTTATACCAACTATTATGCTATCTCACAAATTTTTTAGATATTTTCTTAAGCCAAAGTCTATGCGGAATGCACTTCTGGCGTGTTAACTTTTATTCCAGTGACTTAATCTAGATAGACGTCCCCCTTTTTGCAAGACGCTTGCTGGGCACAATAATCTGGACACAATGTTTTTATTTCCATACAGTACATGTCTCAATGCCCCATCTACAAGAAATGGAGTGTGATAACTTTCGAGCCATTTTGATGCTGCCTACAAAGTGATATCCCAGATCATCTTCCGTCGTCTGTCACCATTAATGAATAAGTTCGTGGAAAAATATCAAGCCGGTTTCGTTGACGGCCGCTCGACAATTGACCAGATCTTTACTGTACGGCAAATCATTAAAAAATGCCGCGAATACCAGGTCCCAACGCACCATCTGTTCATTGATTTCAAGGCGGCATACGACAGTATAGACCGCATAGAGCTATGAAGAATTATGGACGAACACAGCTTTCCTGGGAAGTTTACCAGACTGATCAAAGCAACGGTGTATGGTGTGCAAAACTGTATGAAGATTTCGGGCGAACACTCCAGTCCGTTCAAATCGCGCCGGGGACTAAGGCAAGATGATGGACTTTCGTGCCTGTTAACCAACAGTGCGATAGAAGGTGTCATGCGGAGAACCGGGTGTAACAGCCAGGTACGATTTTCAACAGATCCAGTCAATTTATTTGTTTCGAGGATGACATGGACATTGTCGGTCGGACATTAGCAATGGTGGCAGAATTGTACACCCGCTTGACACGTGAAGCAACATAAATTGGACTGGTGGTTAAAAAGACATAATAGACAAAGTCAAAGACAAAGTACATGCTTGTGGGCAGAACCGAGCGCGACAAGGCCCGCCTGGGAAGCAGTGTTACGATAGACGGGGATACCTTCGAGGTGGTCGAGGAATTCGTCTACCTCGGATCCTTGCTAACGGCTGATAACAATGTTAGTCGTGAAATACAAAGGTGCATCATCTGTGGAAGTCGGGCCTACTACGGGCTGCAGAAGAAACTGCTTTCAAAAAAGATTCGCCACCGCACCAAATGTGTCATGTACAAGACGCTAATAAGACCGGTTGTCCTCTACGGACATGAAAAGAGGACTTGCAAGCACTCAGAGTATTCGAGAGACGGGTGCTTAGGACCATTTTTGGCGGTGTGCAAGAAGACGGGGTGTGGCGGCAAAGAATGAACCACGAGCTCGCCCAGCTCTACGGCGAACCCAGTATCCAGAAGGTAGCTAAAACCGGAAGGGTACGATGGGCAGGATATGTTGCAAGAACTCCGGACAGCAATCCTGGAAAGATGGTGTTCGCTTCCGATCCGGCAGGTACCAGACGGCTTGGAGCGCAGCGAGCGAGATGGGCAGACCAAGAGCAAAACGACTTGGCGAGCGTGAGGCGTATTCGAGGATGGAGAGATGCGGCCTCGAACCGTGTATTGTGGCGTCGAATTGTTGATTCAATGTTATCTGTTTAGATGTAGACTAAATAAAAGAAATGAACATGTCTCAATGTTAATTCCAATCATATTTTCAAAGAACTCTCTAGCGCATAGAACAGCAAATCTTCTTTTTGCGGTACATCTGTCGGTCGTCTACGTTAGTTCGACTTTTGTCACAAAACAAGAAGTTGAGCGCATAACCTTTATCCGAAAGAGTGCTAATTGCACACAAATCAAACAAATGAGAAGCTTTGCAGTCACAAATGAAAAGCTTTCCGAGTCACGGTGAAACCAGAATCCACTCCATACGCAACTTCGGTCGCCATTAATTTTGCACGTTCTCTCGTATTTTCTTTTAATTAATTTCCATATTGCTTACCCAGTCAGATTTATTTTCACTCGTTATTCATCCACAACAGAACAGCAGCGGATGCAGGACGATGGGAAAAAAGCCAGGAAAATTAAACATTATGTGTTGGGCCAACTGCGGAGACTATATGGCTTGTTCGCGATAAAATTTGTACACCGAAAATGAGGGCAGTGCGGCAAAAAAAATGTTATGCGAACATCAGGCATTTTTATACCGAATTCACAAACACGTTTTCCAAAATAGGATTGAAAAAGATGAAATGTTTCAAATTTGAATTTTGAACGAGCGGAAGGACTGTGAGAAACGGCTCATGTAACTTTTTGTAAACAACTCTATTAGTCGCAATTTTTCAGGCAGTTTCAATTTGAATGCAACCGATTTAGTTCCTTCAGTGAAGCTTCATTTTGGTAAAACTAAAATTAATTTAGTACAATTTTATTTTAAGTAATCATACATTTTTTTAGAGCGAATATTTAATGTAAAGTTTGATATATTTTGCAGATCAAAACATTCACTGCAACTTTTCGAGTTTGTATCTTGATATTGAGTCTAAAAAACACATTAAAACCCCAATATGCTAGAGTAAATTTGGCTTGGCGTTGAAGCGTGTTGATTGTTGGTATGCTTATTCAAATGCAAAATTTCACTCACCATAGGGAGAAACTGTGCTGGTTATGCCATGAAAAAAATGCTTCTCACGCAGCTGATGCGGTGCGATGGTTTGTAACCTCTTGTCGTTTACTTAGTACCTATACACAGAGCTACTTACCGCCCCTTCATCTCCTCCGTGGGAAAATCTCCGAGTCCCCATGGCATCTCGGTTGTGCCCAGGATCAACCCAAAAATGAAGCCAAACAAAATCGAAATGAACATACCCAGTGCAAGCGATGTAAAACCAACTCTCTGAAATGGAATATAAATCGTATTGACCATAGAAGAATTGGAGTTTTATTATAAATGGTGATAGAAGTTAAATTTGCTGTTAATGATGAACACACATTTGGATCGGTAAGGAAATGCCAATTGTTTCCCAATGTTTCAATAACTGTTGTAATTTACTCTGCAAGAGTGTTATAAAAGCAGTATAAAACCAAATATTACTAGGGTTATCTCTTGGGCAATCATTAATAAATCACTGAAGAATGTGTTGAACTGATTTTGTTATTTCAGTCAAAAATGTTCATGTAGCGATATTGAGTAAAAAATTTAATCGTTAATCACTCGTATTTCATAACTGTGAATGTGGTAGCTAATTCTCATGTTGCTATTTTCATATCAATAAACACCTCCAATCAAAAATGCAAATGTCATCATCGAACATTCCAATTGCACTTCACCTATGTATGATGTAACGCTAGTCGCAAACGCAAAATTGCAGTCTATCGAAACAAATCGACTGTAAATTGTACATACCACCAGCTCCCGGTCGGCAATTATCGCTCCAAAGGTAATCGACATCACTGGACCCATCAGGGGTGAAACCAACATGGCAGCTACGATGTTCGGTGCATTGTTTTCCACCAGTCCAAGCGCGGCCAGAGAACTGCAATCGTACGCAAAATGAGCCCACCAACCAACCGGCCGCCGTCCGTTCAGCAACAACATGGTTACCATATCGTAATCACATTATTCCGATGCAAGCAGCGCGCGGATAGCAATCCGACAAGACCACGTAGCAGCAAAAAGTGAAAATCAATTAGATTGGTTTCATTTGCGATCCATTGGGTGGGTTAGCTGACCCCATCAGGGCGGGACGAACACTGGGGTATGTCCCCCGGAAAACCGGGATAAATTTATAACTTAACATAGATTAGGGAATCGCAGCAGAGGTATTTTTAGAGTATGGTCGACATTTTCGTTTTATATCAATGCGCTGCACACACTGAATCAGGCTCAACCAAACTTGAGTATAAATCTCAAAGCACAAAGCAATAATAGTCTAGAGAAACTTTAGGCAGCAGTCAAAGGATGACTAAACGTAAGCTGTTAGGTAACTTATGAATGCAATTGACAAATATGAATATTGATAAGATTTAGCTGGAGATAGCGGTTTCAATTTCCGAACCGTTGTTATTCAGCATTTCGTTCAGAGGATATTTAAAAATAAAAATTTGTCTGTGCTTTCCTTTGTTGCAATGTGTGTGTCCCTTTAGTCAGCCCCAGTGTGCGTGCGCCACCGCCCGATGTGGCAGCAAACGGAACAGAAATTCGAATCGCGCCAGGATACTCACTCGGCCGTAACGATAAGCAGCAGATAGTCGAACGATAACGAACCACCGGCGCGGACCCCGTCGACCACCTGTTTCACCGTCAGCTTGGACCGAATCGAGTCGACAAAGTTGTTCCATTTGGAGTTTTCCTCGCTGGCACCGCCGTCGTCGCTGCAAATGGTACAGAGTTCAATGGAGATTCGATCGCGGGAAAGATATTTATTGGTGTAATCGGACGGGGCGACCCCTGGCATAATGGCAAAACGCTTACAGGATTTATGATTACCACATGTGTAGGATTGTGCATCAATCGACATTAAGTGCAGTTTGATGAATTATTCGGGCTTTTAAATGGCAGTGGTAAACCTTGAGGATGAGTTATTACATGATGAGTGCTTGCACACACCTGTTCACCGGAATATTTCTAATCCGTATTATTTATTCCGAAAACATACAGTTTCAGAGTTAGTCATACATTCATTGTGCTAGCTAGGAATGTGTTCGAAATGGTTTCGTTCTATCGGGTTTGTTCTATCTGGCTCATTTGATCATTTTGAGCATGCTACCACGGACATAAGAACTAACAGACATATGTACCATCAAATCTACTGAAAAAAAACTACATCTGCTGAGTGACAAGATTTTTTGACGTAAACTACGTCTAAGGGGAAGACTCGGATACAGGGTGACAAATGAAAATTTTCAAATTCGAGACCGTCACGAAATCATGTAAGATTTCAAACGTTAATAGCTCCTTTATCTTTCAATGGATTTTCGAGATTTTATTATCAATCAAATCGGAAACTCTCCAGCAATTTTTCAAGTCCATTCTTTACCACCCCAGTAAAATTTCAGAGTTTCGTTACGACCGCCGGCTGTGGTTGGTTCTTGCGCTCTACTTTTGTGTGGTGATTCGCACAAAAAGTAGGCTACAATAGAACCAGAGCAATGACCACGGTCGGAGCAAAAAAGTAGTGTTTATGAAAAAGTGATACAGATGCTGGACATGTTCATGTAAGCAAGAGGTGATTATTAAAATTGATAATCAATTTTACACAAGGTTATCCTACTATTTAGGCAGCACCCCTTAAGGCCCGATGCCCACGTAGCGTCTTTTCAACGCTGCGTGCACACGGCGTTAAAAGGACGCATGTGTGCATCGGGAAGAAGCGGTAACGCAGCGTCGCCACATCGATGCACACCTGCGTTTTTTCAACGCCACGTGCACGCAGCGTTGAAAAAAAGCTACGTGGGCATCGGCCCTAAGATAACATTTCAAAAGCATTTAATCGCCATTTCATAGGCAATTAACTATGAGATGTATTAATCACCCTAAGTCGAATAACATTCGGAGAAACGCATCATCTCCACTGCGGAATAATAAATTTGGGGTTTTTAAATGAAAATTTTAAATTGTCATACCCAACCATTTTCATATAGTGAGTTACGTCAATTTTGATCGAAACATAAATTGATTGGTGTGCGATCGAACATGATTTACGGAAAAACTACACATTACACGCGGCAAAACGTTTACCAAAACGAACCTCGCTACCTTCCGACCGCATATATCCAACATCCCATTATGTAGTTGTAATTTGACTAAGCACGCACGCGCGGTTTGAAATTTGTATGAGAATTACTATGTAAACAGTATTTTTTTTTTTGGAAAACCGTTTTGCAACGTTGCTCATTAATATCTAAAAATATATGAGAACGTTGACAACATAGAAAATTTAGCAAGTTAATGAATCGTCTTTGCGAAACAATTTGCTGCTTGCAAGAAAAATTATTAAGGAAATACTAAATCGTAGAAAATTTAATTGAGCACGTAAAAGAATAACATATCAATAATGAGCATTTTTCTTCTTCTTTTTGGCATTACATCCCCACACTGGGACAGAGCCGCCTCGCTGTTTAGTGTTCATTAAGGAGTTCCTCAGTTATTAACTGCGAGGTTTCTAAGCCAGGTTACCATTTTTGCAATCGTATATCATGAGGCTAGGTATATCATGAGGCTAATACTTTTATGCCCAGGGAAGTCGAGACAATTTCCAATCCGAAAATTGCCTAAACCGGCACCGGGAATCGAACCCAGCCACCCTCAGCATGGCCTTGCTTTGTAGCCGCGCGTCTAACCGCACGGCTAAGGAGGGCCCTTCAGCATGAGCATTTTTATTTTCTTCATAACTTTGCTTACGAAAATCCGATCGGTTCGCAACAACAACCGTCTTACAGATTTAGAAATATTCTACGAAGTCTTCGGGTTGATTATATTTAGGGGGAGATCCTCAAGTTCCGGACACATAAGCCATTTAACAACAAAAAACTCTAACTATCCGGATTATGTTTCTTTTTATACCTTACCAGCAGAACGTACCCTGCGTTGCTCGGGTTTTACGTTTAACGTCATTTTCTACGTTGATTGCGACGCCGTACTCTAGATAATTTTTCGAGCGATCGCATTAGGTTTCATCCAAACTCACCCTAATATTGTATTATGACAATTTTCCCAACTTTTCCTTTAAAATTTACTAACCTTTTACATATAGAAACACAGCTGATCCCAATACGAATCGATAAGTGAGGAAATCTCGCAAATCGGTCATCCTATTCGTGAGTTATATTGTCTCAAAGGAAAAATAAATTGAAGAAAGATACACAAAATAGGACCATTGACATCAATTCATACAAACTATATTTGGTCATTTGAACACGTTTTGCGACGATGAGTTTTGGTGAAAAATTTCACGGTTCACACTTAAAATAAATCGCCGACTTCGGTAAAATTTTACCGAAATCTCAACCGCTGAACTGTTCGGTAAATTATTTTACTGATTTTCGGTGATTTTGACAGTTGAGCAATAGAAAAAAATACAAAAAATCTGTAAATTAATTTACCGAACAGTTCAGCCGTTGAGATTTCGGAAAAATTTACCGAATACTGTAAAATGAGCTAAGTGTGTTCAGAAAAATGTCTCCTAGTACTGGACACTATTGTATCATGTTCAAATGTGACTAAGTTCCTGTAACATGAGTAAAGACATCATTCATAATAGTAATATTTTTCACGTGCTTTAAGTTGTAAATACTAAAAATTGTTAGTGGAGCTTATTTGACTCTTCAGCTAAATTGTTTACATCCTAATCCAAATTCCCACCTTTTTCAATGTCCACTTCAATTTTTGTTTCTGTTAATTTCTGTGGCTTTTTCTGCAAGAAGAAACAATTGAATTGAAGTAAGTGTAACAAAACAGTTGTGAAGAATTTTTATTCAACTTCAAATTTTGTACAAAGTTTATAACATGAAGATCTGATATTCCTTGCCGTTAGAAGCCTTTTCAGCAGCTTCCTTTTGTACTTAATAAGATGAAGGAGGGACCTCTGCAAGTAGTATCGTTTTAAGAAGTGTCCGATATTGGGAGGTGTCCGGCGCTGGGGGATCTCCCCCTAAATAGTTAATGATCCGCCTCACGAAACGATCTTTCACAGACGGGATTTCTATAGTAATTTCCATACAAACTTCAAACGACTCGTACTCAGTTAAATTATAACCAATTCAGTTGAAAATTTAGGAGGTTCATCAAAACAGCAAATGTTATCGTTCAAGCATAGATGAGCGCAAAAGTCAAAATTTCAATCCCTCTAGGCTCTAACCAAAATAATTATCTTAAGATCTGTTTTACGTAGTTTACGTCGGGCGGTCGTATCTTGTATATAACCCTTCTGATTTTTTTCATTCATTTATTTGGTTTACATCTAAACAGATAACACTGAATCAACAATTTGACGCCACAATACACGGTTCGAGGCCGTATCTCTCCATCCTCGAATGCGCCCCACGCTCGCCAAGTCGTTTTGCACCTGGTCTGCCCATCTCGCTCGCTGCGCTCCACGCCGTCTCGTACCTGCCGGATCGGAAGCGAACACTATCTTTGCAGGATTGCTGTGCGGCATTCTTGCAACATGCCCTGCCCATCGTACCCTTCTTTCTGGATACTGGGTTCGTCGTAGAGCTGGGCGAGCTCGTGGTTCATTCTTCGCCGCCACACACCATCTTCTTGCACACCGCCAAAGATGGTCCTAGAGTCCGTAGAGGAAAACCGGTCTTATTAGCGACATGACACATTTGGTGCGATGGCGAATCTTTTTTGACCGCAGTTTCTTCTGGAGCCCGTAGTAGGCCCGACTTTCACAGATGATGCGCCTTCGTATTTCACGACTAACATTGTTATCAGCCGTTAGCAAGGATCCAAGGTAGAAGAATTCCTCGACCACCTCGAAGGTATCCCCGTCTATCGTAACACTGCTTCCCAGGCGGGCCCTTTCGCGTTCGGTTCCGCCCACAAGCATGTACTTTGTCTTTGACGCATTCACCACCAGTCAGGGATGTCAATCTCCCCGGAGAATTCACCGCATTGCACATGTGCGCCTGTACCGCGGTGAATTCTCCGAATATCACCGCGGTGTTTCATGCTACACTCACCGAGTCGCACCGGTGCCACCGCGGTGTACAGCAGATTAGCAGCAAATTACAGTTTGATTCCACAGTATGCGTATTGCGAAAAAATATTTGCCAAATATAAAAGCGAATATGAAATTGTATCGAATATGCTTGATGAGTAGAACTCGAAAATCGATGTCTTACGCCATTTTGAAATCCAAGATGGCGGACCGAAATTCAAGATGGCGACCAAATGGACCAATTATTTGTCGAGAAACCATGCAATATGGGTGTCTATCGATCGGATTTGATAAGTAGAACTCGAAAATCGATGTCCGATGCTATCTTTAAAATCCAAGATGGCGGACCGAAATTCAAGATGGCGGCCATATGGACCAACTATTTGGCGTGAAACCATGCAATATGGGTGTCTATCGATCTGGTTTGATGAGTAGAACTCGAAAATCAATGTCCGATGCCATTTTGAAATCCAAGATGGCGAACCTAAATTCAAGATGGCGGCCATGTGGACCAATTATTTGATGTGAAATCATGCAATATGGGTGTACATATATCGATCGGATTTGATGAGTAGAACTCGAAGTTCTACCTGCGGGCAGCAGGGACTATGTCCAAGGGCTTGACGATCCCTCCCCAGGCCATCTGCGAGTTGTGGGGCTTGCCTAGGATGTGGTGGGGTTTGACAGTGGGCCCTGTTAAACCTCTATAAAAATCTGCATGTATCCGCAAGTAGGCCTCACCAAAGCGACCGTGTGCCGCTCAAAGCGCACAAGCCCAAGTCCTGGTGTTAGGTGGGACGCTAAACAGCCCTGACACGACGGCCCTCCGACGAGACAAGAGGTTTGCGCAGGCCCAATAAGCCGCCTGAAAAACCAATAATTACGAACAATATAAGAGATAATGCGACTCGATATAATCGGCAAAGACCTAGGCGACGAATAAAGGATCACGATTGGAAGCTTGGAACATGGAACTGCAAGTCGCTAGGTTTCGCAGGTTGCGACAGGATGATCTACAATGAGTTACATCCCCGCAACTTCGACGTCGTGGCGCTGCAGGGGATTTGCTGCCTTCTACCAAAGCTGTGGCACCACCAACGAGCTGGAAACCGGCTTCATAGTGCTGGGTAAGATGCGCCAACGCGTGATTGGGTGGCAGCCAATCAACGCAAGGATATGCAAGCTGAGGATTAAAGGCCGTTTCTTCAACTATAGCATCATCAACGTGCACTGCCCACACGAAGGGAGACCCGACGACGAGAAAGAAGCGTTCTACGCACTGCTGGAGCAGACATACGATGGATGCCCACTGTGGGACGTCACAATCGTCATCGGTGACATGAACGCACAGGTAGGAAGGGAGGAAATGTATAGACCGGTCATCGGACCGGATAGTCTGCACACCATATCGAATGACAACGGCCAACGATGCATAAACTTCGCAGCCTCCCGCGGAATGGTAGTCCGAAGCACCTTCTTTCCCCGCAAAAATATCCACAAGGCTTACCGCAGTGCGAATATTGAATCCGACCACTACCTCGTTGCAGTATGCCTACGCTCAAAACTCTCGACGGTGTACAACACGCGTCGAAGTCGGACGCCGCGGCTTAACATTGGGCGGCTACAAGACGGTAGACTAGCCCAAGAATACGCGCAGCAGCTGGAAGTGGCACTCCCAACGGAAGAGCAGCTAGGCGCAGCGTCTCTTGAAGATGGCTGGAGAGATATTCGATCCGCTATTGGTAGCACCGCAACCGCTGCACTTGGCACGGTGCCCCCGGATCAGAGAAACGACTGGTATGACGGCGAATGTGAGCAGTTAGTGGAAGAGAAGAATGTAGCATGGGCGAGATTGCTGCAACACCACACAAGGGCGAACGAGGCACGATATAAACGGGCGCGGAACAGACAAAACTCGATTCTCCGGAGGAAAAAGCGTCAGCAGGAAGATCGAGACCGTGAAGAGACGGAGCAACTGTACCGCGCTAATAAAACACGAAAGTTCTATGAGCAGTTGAACCGTTCACGTAAGGGCCACGTGCCACAGCCTGATATGTGTAAGGACATAAACGTGAACCTTCTTACGAACGAGCGTGAGGTAATCCAAAGGTGGCGGCAGCACTACGAAGAACACCTGAATGGCGATGTGGCAGACGAAGATGGCGGTATGGTGATGGACCTTGGAGCACGCGTGCAGGACATAATTCTACCGGCTTCGGATCTCCAGGAAATCCAGAAGGAGATTGGCCGGCTGAAAAACAACAAAGCCCCTGGGGTTGACCAACTACCAGGAGAGCTATTTAAACACGGTGGTGAAGCACTGGCTAGAGCGCTGCACTGGGTCATTACCAAGATTTGGAAGCAGGAAGGTTTGCCGCAGGAGTGGATGGAAGGTGTCGTGTGTCCCATCTACAAAAAGGGCCATAAGCTGGATTGTAGCAACTAACGCGCAATCACATTGCTGAATGCCGCCTACAAAGTACTCTCCCAAATTTTATGCCGTCGACTAGCACCAATTGCAAGGGAGTTCGTGGGGCAGTACCAGGCGTGTTTTATGGGCGAACGCTCCACCACAGACCAGATGTTCGCCATTCGCCAAGTACTGGAGAAATGTCGCGAAAACAACACATCATCTATTCATCGACTTCAAAGACATATGATACAATCGATCGAGACCAGCTATGGCAGCTAATGCACGAACACGGATTTCCGGATAAACTGACACGGTTGATTAAAGCGACGGTGGATCGGGTGATGTGCGTAGTTCGAGTTTCAGGGGCATTCTGGAGTCCCTTCGAAACGCGCAGAGGGTTACGGCAAGGTGATGGTCTTTCGTGTCTGCTATTCAACATCGCTTTGGAAGGGGTAATACGAAGAGCAGGGATTAACACGAGTGGTACAATTTTCAATAAGTCCGTCCAGCTATTTGGTTACGCCGAGGACATAGAAATTATGGCACGTAACTTTGAGAAGATGGAGGAAGCCTACATCAGACTGAAGAGGGAAGCCAAGTGGATCGGACTAGTCATTAACCCGACGAAGACAAAGTACATGATAGGAAGAGGTACAAGAGAAGACAATGTGAGCCACCCACCGCAAGTTTGCATCGGTGGTGGGTGACGAAATCTAGGTGGTAGAAGAATTTCTGTACTTGGGCTCACTGGTGACTGCCGAAAATGATACCAGCAGAGAAATTCGGAGACGCATAGCTTCTGGAAATCGTACGTACTTTGGACTCCGCAAGACGCTTCGATCGAATAGAGTTCGCCGCCGTACCAAACTGGCAATCTACAAAACGCTCATTAGACCGGTAGTCCTCTACGGACACGAGACCTGGACGATGCTCGTGGAGGACCAACGCGCACTTGGAGTTTTCGAAAGGAAAGTGCTGCGTACCATCTATGGTGGGGTGCAGATGGCGGACGGTACGTGGAGGAGGCGAATGAACCACGAGTTGCTTCAGCTGTTTGGAGAACCATCCATCGTTCACACTGCGAAAATCGGACGACTGCGATGGGCCGGGCACGTAGCCAGAATGTCGGATAGTAACCCGGTGAAAATGGTTGTCGACAACGATCCGACGGGCACAAGAAGGCGTGGTGCGCAGCGGGCAAGGTGGATCGATCAGGTGGAAGATGACTTGCGGACCCTCCGTAGACTGCGTGGTTGGCGACGTGTAGCCATGGACCGAGCCGGATGGAGAAGACTCTTATACACCG
This sequence comes from Armigeres subalbatus, assembly GCF_024139115.2. Classification (NCBI taxonomy): domain Eukaryota; kingdom Metazoa; phylum Arthropoda; class Insecta; order Diptera; family Culicidae; genus Armigeres; species Armigeres subalbatus. The sequence continues at coordinate 310,318,966 of NC_085140.1, forward strand.
CACAGGCTACTTCGGCCGATGTCCGACGCCATTTTGAAACCCAAGATGGCAGACCGAAATTCAAGATGGCGGCCATGTGGACCAATTGTTTGACCTGAAACCATGCAATGAGTCTATCGATCGGGTTTTATCGAACAATCGGAACAATTTTCAGCTGACTCGATTCGATCAATAAATACAAAAGTACACAAAACAGCCCCTAATAAATCAGCCGAATGCTAAGTAAAAGTTAATTTAATCATCATACAATATTCTGTGAAATTGTCCTGTCACATACCAACAGCTGTTTTTGCAATCGAGCAATCGGAACCAATTTCCAGACCGAATGAGTGTGTTAAGTGTATTTTCCTATATATTTTGACTGAAATCTCCATAAAAACTTTAAATCGAATGGCCAGCTTATGCAACAAGCGACTGAGCTGAAATTTTGAGAGATTAATTTTCTCACCAAAAGACACAATCCTGTGGGGGTGCCCCGTAGAATTCGACAACTTTTTTTCCTAGGCCAGTCTACTGCAGAATCATCATCGCGTGGCCTTCATCAGCAGACCGGTCCTTTTCAGGATCAATATTTTAACCTTCGGGGACTCGCGACGTTGAAAAAAGCACAACGTCTTCGAAAAAACACGCGTAGCGTCTGTAACCATTTTACAATGTGAAGCGAAATTTTATTGCTAGATTGTGCTCAATATTTGGAAAAGCGCATCCTTGTGTATAATTTTCTGTCACATGTACTTTCCGACAGTCGCCACAGAGTTCAAGAACGACGCCATCCAATTTTCGACAGTCACAATGAGATTCTGATTTGTAATGTGGTGAAACTTCTCTTAATACTTAAACTTGCTTTTCTATATAATAGAGGATTAGGGAAAATCTGTTTTAAAAAGTGAAATACTCTCGTAAGATTCGGACATTCGGTAGATTGCTGTTAGTAGTTGTAAATGATCAACAAGGTCTCAAGAAGCATAAATCGGTTCTTCTCATAATCCTTATTTGAAACGGAAGAGTTGATTTGAACTGCGTTTTCTTTAAAGTGACATACAATTAAATGACAATGATTGCGACGTTATTGATCCCAACAGCATAAGTGATGGCTGCAAACAATTTATTCGCCGCGGTAGCGTCAACGGATAAAAATTAAAATTTCTCGCTAGATTCGGATAAGGGAAGATCCATTAATTACGTAACGCAAAAATTGGACTTTTTCAACCCCCCCTCCCTCCATGTCACACTTTTTGTATGAAGCTTCCGAAAATTTTGTATGGATCGTCACACTTCACTCAACCCCCCTCCCCTCTCTAAGCGTTACGTAATTTGTGGACGTTCCCTAATTGTTTGGTTGCTTATAATAATTGTAAGGACACATAATTGGAAATAAAACTTTTTCTGTTGAATTTACGTTATTGGATATGACAAAGCTGCTTTCCCGAGCGCGAGTCACTCATTCATGGATGAAAGTTTCTCGCAATGTTGTAAATTCTTAACAAGGTTTCAAGTAGCGAAAATCGTTTTTTTCTCTAAACCTCAATTTGAAACGGAAAAGAGTTGGATTTAGACAAACTTCTTCAAAGTGAAATAAAATTAAATGGCTTGCCTCGTTAGCGATCGCAACGGCATCAATTATGGCCGTCGGCGAAGGCTTCTTCTTATTCAATGTCTCTTCATTCCAATTGGAGCTTGGCGTGTTGATAATTGGAAAAACTTAGTATTCTATAGAACTTCCATTGCATGAGACTGTATCTTGTGTGACAAGTACATTGGATATACTATACCCAGGGTGTCGAGAAAGTTTTCAACCCGAAAACATCCTAGACTGGACCGAGATTCGAGCTCGTCATCTCCGGAATGGCAATCTTACGCCTATGCTCGCAATGCTACTGGAGACCCCATTTAGCGGTAGGAAGTGAAATTTACTCTTCAAATTCGGAGAATCGTGACGCGCGCGCGGAAGACACGACGTTACAGCAATCTGATGTCCGTATTGGGGAAGCATGAACAGAATTGGCTGGTTCTGATTTTTTTACCAGACGCGAAAGAACTAAAATTTTAAATAGTTTGACGTTAATAATCAATCGTTTTAATACAATTAGCGAATTGGGGGGATGTTTCCGAATCAATTGCTAAGAAAATCTCGAAAATCCATCAAAAGATTAAATCGCTATTAACGTTTGAAATCTCTCCTAAATTCGTGACGATCCCCAATTTGGAAATTTTCATTTTGCACCCGATGCTTCCCCTTAGACGTAGTTTACGCCAAAAACATCGACAGTACAAAGTCGTGATATGCTGACAGGGGATGGAGAGGAGGGGGGTTTGCTCCTCTCCAGGGGTGCAAATGGGGTCGAGCGTCTTTTCCCCATGGTAGGGGCGGCTGTTCATCGTCCGTCTCTATGCAAAATTGTGCACCATGGTTCATTAGAAATTTAGTCGGAATGGAACAACGAAAATTTAGGGGGTTGTTTCAGGCCCTGCAAGCCAGCTTTAAAAAACCAACAACAAATAATCAGCGAGAGAATACGGACCATAACAATTGGCAAAGACCACTGCGACGAAAAGAGGTTAGCGATTGGAAACTCGGTTTGTGGAACTGCAAATCTCTCAACTTCATCGGGAGCACACGCATACTCGCCGATGTGCTGAATGACCGTGGATTCGGCATCGTAGCGCTGCAGGAGGTTTTTTGGAAGGGATCAATGGTGCGAACGTTTAGAGGTAATCATGCCATCTACCAGAGCTGCTGCAACATACACGAGCTGGGAACAGCTTTCATAGTAATGATAGGCGATATGCAAAGGCGCGTGATCGGGAGATGGCCGATCAATGAGAGAATGTGCAGGTTGAGGATCAAAAGCCGGATCTTCAACTTTGGCATACTCAAGGTCCATAGCTCACACTCCGAAGCTGGATCGTGAGTACGACAGCTGCCCAGTCACGACATCAAAATCATCATAGGCTCAGCAAGTTAGCCAAGAAGAGAAGTTTAGACCAGAGGTTCCCAAACTTTTGGATATGCGACCCACCTAGCAGAATCCCATATATAAATTTAATCAGATTGGATTTGAATGGGATTTCGATTTGATTAGGATTTGATTTGAATTAGGTTTGGATTGGATTTGAATTAGATTTGGATTGCATTTTAAATAGATTTGGATTTGATTTAGATTGGATTCGAATTGGATTAGGATTGATTTTAGATTGATTTCGGGGTTTAGATTTGGACTGTATAGGACTTCTTTCTATTCGCCGAAATATCGTATAACAAAAAATATCGTATAACAAAAAGTGGTGGAATTCAATGGGATTGTTTAAACTCGTCTTATGACAGGGGAAAAAAAAGGCCGTTGACATCGTCAGGTTTGTTGTTCTTTAATCATCCAATAACTACTTAGATCCTAATTCAAAATATGGAAAAGATTTGTGGGACAAAATAGTAACAAAATTATAAATTAAGATTTGTCTTACGCGACCCACCACTGAACAGCCCACGGGGTTGCGACCCACAGTTTGGCAAGCTCTGGTTTAGACCGTTTATTGGAAAGTCTTGTGCACTTCGGTGGACGAACGAAAATGGCCTGCGACTGATTGATTTCGCCGCCTTTAAGAATATGGCCAATCGCAATATTTGTTCGCATGAGCTTGAGCTTGATTGACTGCTCGTAGTTGCTACTCCATTATGACCAGATCAGCTGTTCTTGCACAGGGAACCAACAGATGTTTGCTTGGGACTAGCACACATCTTCAATGTACAAGTACTGGTGATCTCATTTGTTAGGTCACACTGGCGCCTGCCACTTCAGAATGCAAGTCAATGTAGGGAAGGGGGAAGAAATGATGATGCAATCACTCGCCCACTGCAAGCCGAATATACCTCTGCACTTGCCACGAGTTCATGCAGAATTTGTTGGAAATTCTGGGTTAGGTTGGAGAGGCAGAGGTCCGTCTTGGTTAACGAGCTGCCAATGTGATAGATATGAGAAGGTAATCGATGGAATTTCTAATTGTATGTAGGAAACGAGCTCTATAGTTCATTTCCAATTCTAGCAGATTACTGTTAGAATACTCAAGTTGAAGGTTTAGGAATAGTAATGGAAACGGTATGGAAGTCCATTTCCAGTTCTAGCGATTGCTAGAACATGAGAAATAAAGAGAAAGATACAAAGTAGGAGAATGGAACGGACCTGCGATTGAGCCCACGACCTCCTGCGTATGAGGCAGAAGCAGTAGCCATATAACTACCAAGCCCGCTCCCAATCGCAATATTTGTTCGCATCACCAAAAACTCGAATGCTTGTTAATCTAATACACAGGATTTTGTTTTTACACGATTTTTTTTCGCTCGTATTTTTTATCGTGTGACTACAATTTACTTCCAAAATCTTCGCAACATGTTTCAAAAAATCCAGAATGTATCCAAAAAAAATCACATGATAATTAATATGCGTTAAACATTTAGGATGAGTAGAATATTGAGAAAATGTAAATCGTGTAAAACAGAATCCAGTGTACTTCCTTCTGCACATGTTAAAGTCCTTTTTAAGTGTAATATGAATCTTCATATAACAAAATGCGCTTACAGTAACAAATTAAAAATCAAGTAACAACTTGTGTTAGTGTTCCTTTAACTTCACATAAATTGAAGAGCACAAAAAGTCCTCCCGTGTAAATACCACATCTATAATGTCGTCAATGGCAATAAGTAGTATTGAGCAAACATTCCTTCACAACAAAATCTGGTTCCGCGTAGCAGTTTCAGTTACCGTCATGTTACCGAAGCATTTCTCCGTTTTCTCGTTAATGATTTAATGAGATTCATGCTCATTATGGTGTGTGCCGGTGCATAACCATATGAAGCTGGGAAGTACAGTTGTATTCATCTTTTTTGCATCCACCAGAATCTACACATTTTCCATATGTAGGCTGACGTGTATGCGAAGTCAGACTCCGGATTGTCTGCCAGTGCTACTGCATACCGTGCACACATCATTACGGGATGGGATTAAAATTTCAAAGAGCAAGCCGGTCAGAGTATTTTTGTTGGCACCGGCCAAAAATGCTCCTGAAGATATTAACGTTTAAAATTTTCTAAATAAGTTGCAGAACTAACAATCTTTAAAAAAAAAATTGTCGAATAACAAATCGAAACAACTTTGATTTAAAACGAATTTGTTTTTCGTAGAAAAATTAAATAAAATTCATTTTGATATTCTCAAAATTTTACTTTATTTTACCAACGTAGTGTAATATTTATTCTAAAAGTTGCATTTCTCACCACCATCCCCAACCAGCAAAGACCTGAACGTTATTTGTTACAGCTATTATTCAGTTGCACAAGAAGTTTGTTAGTGGGACCCACCCGACCGCAGAAGCTACATGCACGTAACAGACAGGCCCCTTTCCGGTGCCGGTTCTACGTATTACGACATCACCTTCAGGGTCACGAGCTGCAGTCAGCAGCGCCAGCGCAGCGCACGTACATGCCAAGGAAGATACGGAAAGGATTCGAAAAGCTGCATGTTTCTTCTTTTCTTTCTGTTAACGAGCTGGTGTGGAATTCAAATCACAGTTGGAGTCTGCTCCCCGGGTTTCTTTTGCAATGTCAAGGGAATTCACCGCGCGCCGGTTGGGCTCAAGCATATTCCATCGATGTAAATGTCATGCAAAAGCGTTATGCACATGTAGGCAATAGTGCAGCGGAAGAATGCAATGCCCTCGATATGTGATAAAATACGTACAAGATCTGTCTTGCTCATAAGTGAAGGGATATTTATTACATGGCAAGACATGAATATGAATAACGAATGAATTTGTTGTGGTTCAATTTGCATTTTACAGTCAATCAAAAATATCATTTTCTTACCATTACTGGACCCACCCAGTAAGTAGTGGATGTGTGTATAGTGATGTAGAACTGTGAGGATTTTATACAACAATAGGGCACTGCAGTAGAAGCATAAGTACTAGAACGCTAGTGGCACTGTAACCATTTGATGAATTTTTATTTAAATGTGCTTCCACAAGCTGAACTTTATTCTTTAGTATGCATCACGCTGTAGTGCATGTTTAGCTCCATCATCAACATCGGTTTGACATTTATACATTTATACTCTTGAATCAACTGGCGGCACTACACAGACTGCTTTAGAAATAAGAAAACAACAAGGTAACTAGATGGCAAAATTGACATTTGCTGGCATTGCTGTTTTCTAACTTTCATGAAGATCGAAAGAAAAAAAGATTCGTGCAGGGCTGTATTATGTTTTGAGCCTTTTATTTTTTCGTATACGTACCAATTTATAACAGACTAGGTAACCCGGCAGACCTTGTTTTGCATAGAAGGCGTAAATGTGCGGCGTAAGCTGCCCATGCGAAATTTCAATACAAATCTAAATTTTAATACGAAAATTATTTTAAGCTTTTAATGGAATGTATTTACTTGTCATAAGACGAGTTTGTACAATTCCATCTAATTCCACCACTTTATTGTACCTTTGACAGATACGTATTTCGACCTCAACAGTAAGGTCGAAATACGTATCTGTCAAAGGTACAATGAAGTGGTGGAATTAGAAGAATTAGAATTCGGAAGTTCCCCCAAAAGTTCCCAAATGTATTCCTACAGCAGTTCTTCCAGAAATACCTCCGAATGTTACTCCATGAATGCCTTTTGGAAGTTTCTCCAGGAATTCCTGTGGAAAATTCTTCTAGAATATTGCCGAAATATTATCCAAGAATGCCTCTTGAAGAATACTCTGGAATTTCTCTGTTATTTCCTCCTGGATTTCTTTCGGAAATTTCTGCAGCAATACCTCAAGAAGTTCCAAGAATTCATCCTGAACTTCCTACAAGAATTCCTCCGGAAGCTTCCCCAGATATGTCTTCAGGAATTTCACTGGAAATTCATTTAGTAATTTTTCAGGAATATCATTCAGGAATTCTCAACAAAAATACTTCAAGGATTTCTCCAAAAAAATACCTCCGGAATTCATCTTGAAGTTTCTACAGGAATTTTCTCTTAAGTCCATCCAAAAATTCCTCCTAAAGTTCCTTCTGAAGTTCCGTCTCCGGAAGTTCTTTAGAAAATCGTTTGGAATTCTTCCTAAGAAAAAATTTTTCGGAGTCTCCAGAAATTTCTTCAGAAATTCATCCAAAAGCTGATTAGAAATATTGTATAGATCGTCACACATCACTCAACCCTTCCCCCCTCTAAGCGTTACGTAATTTGTGGATGCTCCCAAAGTTCCTTATGAAAATCCTTTAGAAGTTGCTTCAAGTATTTCACGGTAAATTGTGAATCCATACAGGGAGTTCTTCTAAAAAGAAGATCGGAAGAATTCCACTTTTAAATTCAGTTTAAAAATTCGGTGGAATTGCAATGAAAGAATCAGTAAATTGAAAATCTAGGGGAACTCGTTACTCAATAAAACATTTCCACATCAATAAAGCAAAACCATGCTGAGGGTGGCTGGGTTCAAGCATGGTTGGGTTCCCGGTGCCGGTCTAGGCAATTTTCGGATTGGAAATTGTCTCGACTTCCCTCGGCATAAAAGTATCATTGTGTTAGCCTCATGGTATACGAATACAAAAATGGTAACTTGGCTTAGAAATGTGGGAGTGCTGAATGAACACTAAGCTGCAAGGCGGAGTTTTCCCAGTGGGGTATGTAATGCCAATAATAAGAAGGTTATTTAATTTACAAACCTATTGGATTTTGAAATTCCTGATAGTCATAATTTTAATATTGAAGACATTTGAAGACATTTTCACTCGACTCGGAAGACATTTGAAAATATCACCTGGCATCGTCGGGCAACGGAGCTGCACGCTCGATAAGGCAGCTGGAGTAGCAACCCTATAACCAGAGACCGGCGGAGTGAAAAACTGTCGAAATGGCAACCCGACTAGAAGGTCATATCAAAATTATATCACAATATGTTATTATGTTATACAAATTTTTTATAACAAAATTTGTTAGAAATATGGTGCAGGATGTTGTTAAAATATCTAAATTTCTATCAAAAATTACACTACTCGAAACAAAAAACTATCAAATTTTGTTACAATTTTATCATAAAAATAACATATTTTGTTAGAAACTTATAACAGAATCAGATACAAAATACATTGTTTACTGTGCAGTTACAGGTTGTGATAGGTCTCCAGATTGTGATCAACATTTAGAAATATTAGTTTTTTTCTGAACAAGAATATTTTTCAAGAACATGAAACTAAGAACATTACAAATTAGACAACTTTTTCAAATTATATCAGCGTTTGTGATATGGCTATGTTTGTGATATAGACTTTGCTACATCTATTTTAATTGCCTACTGTTGGGCAATTCGGTAATAAGCATTTTTTAAATCTTATTATGTTAAAATCCTGTTACAACATTTGACAGATAATGGCTACTAAGAACAAAATTGTATCAAAATAAGTTTTAAAGATCACAATATGTTAAAATTGTGTTAAGTTTTAGTTATGCTCTTCTAGTCGGGAATGTTTAAAAATGCATGATATCGTAAAAATAAGATTGGCAGCACTTGAACTTTTTGCTTGCTTTTTATGGATGCAAAATGTTATCAAGTCGAATTGGAACCGCTTTTGACGGTTCGGTTGGAAACAAGATGGCGTCTCCGCCGATCTCTTATTGTAGTATTTCTATTCTAGAGTAGCGCCGAAGCAAATGATTGGTTTTCTAATCAGTTTCCACTTGTAATGTTGAAGGTACCAGATTGAATGTGTTGTTGTTCCTATCGGTTTAGACTTAACATGATTTGTTTTCTCATCGGTTTTCTTCTTGTGTTGCCGAAGGTGCTCTGGAAGAGTATCGGATTGTTACAGAGTGAGCTTTTGATGGTAAAGGTTGTGTAGAAGAGGGACGAATTGTTTGCGCTATAGGAACGATAATGTAGTAGACCAGCAGAACGCAACGATTCGAAATTTGAATTTCGAAGGTGTTGTGTGAGAGCGCTTGAGCTTGAAGAGCCAGTATACAGAGTTTGTTTGGAGAGCTATAGCTATACTTAAAATAAATCGCCGAATTCGGTAAAATTTTACCGAAATCTCAACAGCAGAACTGTTCGGTAAATAATTTTACTGATTTTCGGTGATTTTGACAGTTGAACAATGGAAAAAATTACAAAAAATCTGTAAAATAATTACCGAACAGTTCTGCTGTTGAGATTTCGGTAAAATTTACCGAATACGGTGAATTGAGTTAAGTGTGTAGAGGTATACCGATATTGTTTTTTGTTTTTTTCGTTGGAATACCATCCAATTCTATTGGAAATGGTCTGCCGGATCGAATTTTATTGATTTTGGATTGCAATGCTGGATATATTTGCAAAAAAATAAAAAAAAGAATGAATACAGCTGGAGGATTATGAACATGAAATAGTGCGGAAGGCTCAGAAAAAAAGGCTGGATTAATTTGTTTAGTAAATATGCATTTGCGTATTTGTATGTGGACTTTGAATTGAAAAAAATAATTTGGATTGTTTTTGATATTGGTTTTAAATGAAACATTTGATTTTGATAATGGGTTTGGCCGACGCGCGGCTACAAAGCAAGACCATGCTGAGGGTGGCTGGGTTCGATTCCCGGTGCCGGTCTAAGCAATTTTCGGATTGGAAATTGTCTCGACTTCCTTGGGCATAAAAGTATCATCGTGCTAGCCTCATGATAGAACGAATGCAAAAATGGTAACGTGGCTTAGAAACCTCGCAGTTCATAACTGTGAAAGTGCTTAATGAACACTAAGCTGCGAGGCGGCTCTGTCCCAGTGTGGGGATGTATGTCAATAAGAAGAAGAAGAAACAGTTTTTTTTACGAATAGATCGTAAGCGTCGAGTGGAAGAAGGATTTTCAGTTATAATTCGTAAAAAATACGACAAAGATATATTTTTTCCCGTTGATATATTAATTATTTTGAATCTCCTGTGTTAGATTAAGGCGTGATTAGCGTGAAAAATGTTTTGCCTTTCTGTATATTTAGTTTTTGGATTTTTGACAAAATTGTGTTTTGTTTTTCAAGGGTCCCGCAAAAAGCGCAAACATTTTTTTCTTCACTTATAATGCGTTTTTGACTAAGACTCTTTACTAAAAATTGTAACGTGCCTTGATTTGACTGGTTTTACGTAAAACCTAAATTTTAAAATCTTTTATTTATTTTTGTTCTTGCCTGTTTTCCCACTTGCAAGGCAGTGGCAACTATATTGCCACAAATATATTGCTACCAATTTTTCAATGTTTCTGAACTGTCTAATGTATAACAAACATACATTTGAGTTTAATACCATGTCACCATTGTGTTCTATTGTTGTTTTTGTTAATTTTTTGTTTAGATTCGTCTGCCTTATAAAGGAATAACACAAATAATGGTTTTGGACTAATCAGTGGAAGCAAAGCACTCTTCAACAGTCGAGATCTGTTCTGGCCACGTTCTTGTGAATGCTGGAGGAAAAAGCAAGGTTAGTTGGGACACCTATACTTAAGAAAGGGGCAGAGAACTCTACTGCCGTAATCTGGAAAAGTGAAGTAACAGCCATTTTACAACATGCATGTTTTCAATTTTTCTGTTAAAGAGCTCGATGAGTAGTACTCGTTAACACCATTTTTGGAAAATGGCGTATACGTCACTTTTTCAGATTACGGCAGTCTACGTCCTCTCATCGGTGCCACGAGATGTTTTGGAACTGTTAGTGTGGAGACTGTGACGATAGGAATCGTTTTGGTAGAACGTGAAACACAGAAAGAACTAAGGACTGCAGAATAGGAAAAGAGGCGAGCCTGGACTTGAACCCATGACCTCCTGCTCATAGTGATTGAATGGTGTCAGTAGTAACCTAGTGAAATTTTTTCTCAAGATTCTGATTTCGGTTTTGCTACGGTTGGCAGCGGAATCAGAAGCGCGCGGCGAAGGTACGCTGAGAAAATTTATTCGCATCCAACTAAAATCATAATGTTGAGAAGAAATTTCACTTGAATGCTACTGATGCCATCCATGCAACAAAACCAGATCCAGAACCATGCAAAGAAATTAAACTGGAGTGCTGCTAACGAAAGCCACTCGATAGCAGTGGTGGAAATACTCGCTTCACGAGTAAGAAAAGAGTGTAATTGGGCCTACCAAAAATGCCACACTCGCGCGAACCTACTGCCTGCATTTTTCTGGCGCTTGCTTTGTTCGCGAGTACGGGCAGAGCAAAAACAAAAAGCCGGGCCTGTATTTTGTTCGGGAGTAAAAACACGGTCGCGAGTTTTTGTGATTACTTCAAATGCAATGGATAGATTTGACTCGACATAAACACAATAACAATAAATAATTGTGTTTTTGCTCGAACATCAGTGAGACATAAGTTCCGATGTTGTTTTATGACTTTTAGCAAATTAACCCAAATGACTCGCGAAGCTTCACGAACAATTTTCGGGGTTCGTTTTTTTGTTTTCTCTGCGAGTAGTAGGTAGGCAAGAAGAAGGCAAAACAAATGTTCGCGAGTCTTTTGCATTGCCTACTTCTTGTTTTGTGAGTAAGGTTCGCAAATTTCCACCACTGCTCGATAGTTTGCTGAAACGCTACAGATGCAGCAACCACCGTCATCGACGCTGCGACCGCTATCGACGCCATCGTTCTTTTCGCTCGCCGCACTCTAACTTTCATCTTCTCAGTCACTGAGTAGGGGAACTGGGGGTAGGACGCCCACGTTAAGGAAAATGCCATTTTTATCAATGAAAACCACCATTTCAGCCAGTTTTCATCAGCGCATACTAAAGAACAGCATATCTGCGACTGACTACCGATGACAGATATCTAATTGTACATTTTATTGCACAGAAATTTGATTTTTAAAAAGCACCGAAAAATATTGATTTTGAAACCATGCGGGGTGAGATGCGCCAGTGGATGGGTTAAAACGCGCATGTGTTTATCGTACTGATTTTCATTTTAATTGCCTACATTAAGGCAATTAACCGAATGTTTCAGCTGTTTCGGTCATACGAAATGAGCATGGGCGTACTGCCCCACACCGACCTCAGAAGTTTGAAGGCCCATCAAATCGTTTTAAGACCAATTTTGACGACGATTTCGTGTGGAACATAAAGAACACGAGTAAGCAGCATGGCTCATGGCTCAATTTTTCAATTTACCAATGAATAACAGCGATAGAAAGACTAAATTTCACCGAGCTAGAATTGCATCAAAACACGCAAAAATCATTTTTTCGAGTTTTTCATGTGTAACTAGAGAAAAATCATGAAATATATGTATCCAATGGCAATATTTTTCATTGATTCATCGTATAGACTATTTAAAATAATCACAATGGGGATATTTAACCGTATTCAGGGGTGGCGCGTTGTAACCCCTATGGGCGTGTTACCCCCGACTTCCCCTAAATTGTATTGCCGTATCTTTTATTCCCACGAAAATTTCACTTATTTCCGTCAAAAGCAAGACTGCTCATCGGAGACGAGTCAGCCTAGGGCTGAAAGTCTCCTTAATAAAGACACAAAAAAAGACTGCTCATAGTTTTAAGTATAATATACCGCAATGCAATTTTACTCAGTCACTAAGTAGATGAAAGTTGGCGTACGTGCCCACTCTCCGTGTCCGCTCACCGTAGCTTCTCAAACAGAAATTAAGCGTGTATTTTATGTTATGCCCATAGAAAAGTAAACGGTGGGCAGTAAGGCCCGTTACTTACATCATTCTGATGTCTGTGTTGGAAATGCATGAACGGGATTGGTTGGTTCTAAATTTGTTACTGGGTATGACAAGAATTGAAATTTCTAATAGTTCAACGTAAACAATCGAAAGTTTAAATATAAATTACAAATTGCTGGAGAGAATCTTCAAAATCCATCGAAAGATAAAGACGCTATTAACATTCAAAATCTTACATGATTTCGTGACGGTCCCCAATTTTAGATTCTGATTTGACACCCTTCAAGTAAGGCGTTGTCCAACGTCCAAACACATTTTCAATAATGTAACAAAATTTTAAAGATATAATTATCTACTTCTAATTATTACAAGGGATACATCCAAAAAAGCGTACATTCAACATATTTGCGACGAAAAGACAACACAATTGTGCCCTGTCTCGGCATGATAGTTTAATGCTACAAGCAAACATTCAACATAGAGCTCCAAAAAGTAAACTCAACATTACCCATATTCATCATCGTTGTCGTTGCCGTCAAGTGCGGAACTATCGTAGCTGACACTGCATGGAAGGACACTATAAAATTGAAAAACAACACAGTAAGGCATCAGTCAACCCGCTTGAAAAATCTGGCAGCTGTGTGGTGGCACTGGCCCGGAACGCTGGCAAAAAATCAACAGTTTCTATTTCAGATGCCCTCCGGCGAGAACACGGCCATTCGGGATAGAAACACAATCATCGAATCCAAACAAAGCCTCAGATCGATCGAAACGACAGGCGGAAATAATCTAGTTTGTGAAAAACATTCCATAGAAAAGCCAACACAACCGACGCTAGAATTTGAACAACTGCGGCAGTCCTCCCTGTCCCATCCAGTGTCCTCACAGATTGTCAAAAAGTCATCGCAGCGGCTTTTACACTTCCGGCCATTAGTTTGAGTCATTCTCTAAGATCGATTGTAATATTTCCCACATTATTGCAGTTATATGTGGAGTTCTAGAAAAAAAAAAGTTATACTAAATAGTGGTAATAATGGTAATGCTGTCAAATACTGTAGAAACCATGTCAAGTTATTTGAATCCGTGCATGATAACTTTACTCTATTCTACTCTAGTCTAATATGATTACTTTAATGAATATTCTAAACTTTTGGATATTTGTGCGGATCAATAACATTTGTTCGGAGTCTTTTCCAGGAACAACCTCAGTTTGGGATTGCATGTTTTTTTACTATAAGTACTCCACATTTATTTCTTTGAATTAGAGACAAGTTTAACTTAGGCTGAAAGTGTCTGTAATAATGAATAAAAAAAATTCTTTGAAGTTTGTGTCAGAATAATGACAGTGATTCACGGGTTAGTGACAAAATGTCGAAAGACAAAAGTTGAATAACAAAAGGTCGAAAGACAAAAGGTCGAAGGGACAATTGGTCGAAAAGGACAATGTCGAACTTGACAAAAGGTCGAATAAGACTAGAGGTCGATAAAAAACAAAAGGTCGTAAGGGACAAAAGGGCAAAATAAACAAGAAACTGAAACGGAGAAAATAAATCTCGCACAATACAAGTATAATTTATTTCTTAAATCAATAATCATTTTTATCTCTAACAGAACTATCAAGATATTAATAATATTGTTTCATAGTAATAACTCCTTCTGTGGAAATTGCTCATGCTTCAACTTTGATTGATGAGATAGGAATTTCACAATACACCCAACTTGTTATCAACTTGTTCTTGATCGACCTTTTGTCCTTTTCGACCTTTTGTTCTTTCCGACCTTCTTTTTCAACATTTTGTGCTTTCGACCTTCTGTTCCTTTCGACGTTTTGTCCTTTCAACCGTTTGTCATTTGGACCTTTTGTCTATCGAGCTTCTGTCCTTTCAACCTTTTGCCATAGATTCGTGATTCACTGTCTTCTGTACTCTCAAATTAAACTTAAAAGAAGCTGAAGTGTACACTCATGCTGTATAATGTATAGCGAGAGACATTTTTCGTAAACTGATACAAGATTGAACGGATTCGGGAAGATATACGCCTTAATAAATCCTTCTTAAACAGCTTCATTTATACAGTTGTGCGAAAAAGCTGCTCCTCCGATTCTTTATTTGTTTTTTTTTTATTTGTAACGATTTTGAATGATTTATTCATAACATGTATTGTCTATCATTATTAATTGAGAATTAATTCTGCAAACTTCGAACGAAATTGTGCACTAGAATCTCTAAAAAAAATCCAGCAAACGGTCCCAAAACTATGGCCGGAAGTGTAACGTGTGTGTTGCCATGGAGAGCGCTTACCTGACGGTTGAGTTGGCCCGGACGCCGATACCCAACTCGGTCAAACAGTGAAGAGTGGTCTCGCACGGATCACCGGCTGGCAACGGGAACAGCACCTGGTAATAGTGACCGACCCGATCCGCTTGCCACAGCACGTGCTCAATCTCCAGCTTTTTCAGCAACTCGTCAAGGACCTATATGTCCATTCCCACGCTCACGTGAAGGGCACATGTGGGCAGCCGGAGATGGATCCAGTGGGCGGCGATGCATGCACGAAAACGATAGAGTAGAGAGTTAGGAAAATTGGAGATGCTATAGTTGAAAATTAATGACCGTAAAGTTCTTGAAATGGGCTTCCTCTAACCCTTGGGGGCAAATCACTTCCTGAGTGGTGCTGTCGATGATGAGCTGTGGAAATTTTCAATCGCAGCCAAATGGTGGTACGTGGGAATGGCTTGTATTGGGGTTGATGATGTAAGGTGGGAAGCTTCACCGTAGGATAAAATGCCGCCTCACCTGTGAATTTTAATGAAACCGTGCTTCGAGCAAGTGGCGAGTGTTTCATGAATGATCAATGATTAGCATAATCAGAAACGTGAATTTGTTTCAAATAAGAAATGTTCTACATAAGATTTTGGATTTCAGATTTCCAAAAACATATGTTTGAAGATTGTTTTTTCTCGGATCTTTTAGATCGTGTGTGGAAAGTACAGGTAGGAGCATCCAGAAGATATTTGAGATTTTAGACAAGTGTAAACCATTGCATGAAAATTCTCCTATTGGTAAAGCATCATCGAAAACTTACTTATATCCATAATATGAATCATGATAATCAGGGTCAACATTGTAGGACAGCAAACGTTAAACTTAAAAGAAGCTAAAGTGACACTTGTACTTTCGGTTAACTATTCACACACCTAATATCAGAAAAAAATCATAGGCAGTTTATAACATTTCAATGAAAATGATATAGACCGCATCTCTAACCTATTTGAATCATCTCACGTAGAGCGGCTCTAAACATCGCGCTGAAATTAAATTACCATTTTACTTTAACTCATCAACTAGACCAGGCACAGAATGCAAAAAACTCTCAACAGTAAACTCCTCTTGACGAATGAGCACGGAAGGGCTTCCGCATGCAATCTAATATTCGTATCTACATATAGATCCGGTGCTAGTCGGGCGCGTCGACAACTGAATCGTTTCCCGCGATTTAATCGCATAAATTCTCACCTTCTCCATCGGCACAAAGCACTGATCGTTCCGTTGCTTGACCCCAACGCCAGCACCGCCGCGAACGACCTTCCCGTAAGCGGGTGGCGGCTGCGAGGGCCGCGCTTTCGCCTGCCTTCGATTGTTTTGCTGCGCGTGCTTATCGCGTAGTTCGACTTCCAACCGCAGGATGGCATTTGCCGCTGTTTCGTTTGGAGTTGGCGCTGGCGGCGGACCTACACTCGATTGAACTGCATTTTCCGGTACGCTGATGTTCAGATTGTGTCCGGTGCCAGCCTGGTGCAGTGGTGGCGGTGGCAGAAGCTCACTGTTGCCGTAATCGAGCCCTGCAAATGATGGGAAAGGTAAAGTTTCACAAATTTATTTCCAACGTGCAGTGGAATTTGAAAAGCAAATAGCATTTTTGCTCCTCGCTGGCAGAGAATGTATGCAGGTGGCCTAGTTTGAAATGTTGGAGCTTTATGGCCGCTTTCCACCGAAATGAATAATTCAAGAGCAATTAACCAATCTGACGAAAGCGGAGCTCGCAAGTTTGTCTCGGTGTCTAGGTTTCTGACTTCATTTCATCTAGCAAAGTTTGAAATTTATGAAATAAGTTCTTATTAAAAAGAAGCATACACCAACAATGTCAATTGTGATCCTTGGTAATTGTAGCACATCAGCTTTCAGACTAAATCCATTACATTTTACCTAACCCGCACACCGAGCATGTGGCACAACACTTGGTTCCACGATATCGTCGTCATTAAGAAAAAGTTTCTCCATTTTGTTTTGATTATATGTATAAGAAAGAATGAAACGATGCCTCATTTTTTTGAGTCTCCAAGATGCTTGGGAAGCCTAATTTGTCGTCTGTTCGAAAAAGAACACAGACTGGAGTGCGTAATAAGGCAAAGACAAAGGTGCTGTTTGAACGAGATAGCGCCACAACATTTAAAGTAAAATGAATTTCCTTGTATGGACAAATCATCCGTTCTCATCAACCACGCATCGGATCAATATGAAAGCTAGGTCAAAATGCAACAAATAATTTTTAGATTTTTTGTACCCACGACTTGTTTTACAGTTCTAAACAATAAAAGAGATTTCATTGTACTTCCATACTAAATTCTAGCTGAATGCTTTCAATTTCTTCAAGACTGTTCTCCACCTCGTGTGTGTGGAAGGAACATTGAAAGCTTACGATATCGAACAGCAGATGTCACTAGTGTATATGCAATATTACATTAATACAAACACGCAGCAACACCACCTGTCGCCTGATAATGGAAATATTGCAATGAATCGCCTGCTTTGAGCGTGCTTACAGCGGCACACTAGGAGTTAACTTTCTGAAATCAGTATGGCGAAAGGCATCTAAGGTTCGATTTCTCAAAATTAAGCACCTTAATCGAAAAAATATTTGGTAGGCGTAGTAGCGGACACCATCCTTCATAATCGGTACCAAATAGTTTTTCATGAAAAGTTTCTTATTTAGAGAAAACCCGCGTTAGATGTCTTTCGCCATACAAATTTATGGCGGTTAACTCTTGCTGGCTATTTTGCGCATATACTATAGCGCCTGGATGTGACTGCGGCGGGTAGAAAATCAGCCACTGCCAATAATTCATTATACCATCAGGTGTAGTGGCTGTTGTTAAAATGTTTTGAAAGGGCCTCAAGCGGAATTTTTGCTAGAATGCAACTGACGACCTCCTATTCACCAAGGAACAACTCTTTCTAATTCAAAAGATTGGGATTGCTTGAAAAAAGAGTTCTGGCGAGTTTTCATAAGAGCTCTGGAGAGTTTTCATAAGACTCTCACAAAAATTAACTTGAATTAACATTTAGTACCGTCAACTGGGGGGAAGATGATCATTGAGGTGAAGATGATCATTTGATGTGTCAGTCAAAAGTGCCAATTTTTTTTATAAAACGGTAGTCAACAATATTCTCCGTTCAAGTAATGTTACCGCTAGGTAGAAATCCGAGTTTTTCGATTATAATCATGAAAATGTATTTTGTGGAAGAAAAAGAGAGATAGTCATAAATGACGCTATTTTCGTTTCAAATATTGACTTCGTAGACTTCTTTACGTAGTAAATTCAACATTCATACAAATGACCTAGAGTATTTTGCCTACTAGGTCATAATGATTTTAGTAGAGCTGTCTTGATCAACTTCACCCCAAACCAGATTACTCAAAAAATGTGGGATAATTTAATTTATTTTAATAAATGCGAACACATTTCAGAAAATTAAAGTTGTTGATTATTGCAACGTATAGCAGTACATGTTTTGAAAATATTTGTTTCGATTTAAAATGTAAACACACATTGTTATTGCATGTTTTGTCTTAAAAATGATCATCTTCCCCCCAGTTGACGGTATTTCATTTTACAGCTTACCCGGGAAGTTTACGAGACCGATAAAAGCCACCATGGATGTTGTTAAAAATTATGTGAAAATTTCGAGCGATCATTCCAGTGCGATTGAATTCCGTCGGGGACTACGACAAAGTGATGAACTTCATGCCTATTGCTCAATTTTGGCACAGAAGGTGTCATACGGAAGGCCTATAGTGTAACAGCCGAGACACGGTTTTCAACAGATCTAGTCAATTTTTTTGTTTCGCAGATGATATGAACATTGTCGAACATTTGAAAAGGTGGCAGAACTGTTATACTTGCCTGCAACGTGAGGTAAGAAAATCTGGATTTAATGATGGTGAATGCGTCGAAGGTAAAGTACATGTTATTGGGCAGAACCGAGCGCGACAGGGTCTGCCTGGGTATCAGTGTTATGTCAGACGGGAATACCTTCGCGGTTGTCGAACAATTCGTTTGTCTTTGATCTTTGCTAACGCGTTCTCAAGACGCGTCCTCAAGACCATCTTTGGCGGTGTGCAAGACAACGTAGTCTGACGGTGGAGGATGAACCACAAGCTGGCCCAACTCCACGGCGACCCAGAAGTAGTATCCAGAAGGTAGCTTAATCTGGAAGGCTACGATGGGCAGGACATGGATGTCAAAGATGGTGTCCGATTTCATTTCGATCCGGCAGGTACAAGAAGCAGAGCGCAGCGAGCCAAGTGGACGAACCAAGTGCAAATTGATTTGACGAACATTCCTCGTAACGGAGGATGGAGAGATGTGGAGTCGATAGTTACGCAATTACGAGTGGGCCCCTCAATATAGGGTGAGACGGTATAATATGCCCTCCCTACGGCAGAGGTTCCCAAACTGTTTGGGATATGCAACACACCCGCAGAATTTTATGTTTGGATTGGATTTGGATTGGATTTGGATTGGATTTGGATTGGATTTGGATTGGATTTGGATTTGGATTGATCGACTGATTGACTGACTGGATGGATTTGACCGGACTGGATTTGACTGGACTTGGATGGACCTGACCTGGATTGACTTGGACCTGACCGACTGATTGGACTGATTGATTTGGACTGATTTGGACTGACTGACTGGATCTTGACTGACCTGGACCGATCTGGACTGGATCTGGACTGACCTGGACTGGACTGACTGGGACTGATCTGGACTGGATCTGACTGGACCTGGACTGACCTGGATTTGACTGGACTGGATCTGGACTGGACTGACTGGACTGACCTGACTGACCTGACTGACCTGACTGGATCTGGACTGACTGGACTGACTTGACTGACCTGACTGGATCTGGACTGACCTGACTGACTGGACTGACCTGGACTGGACCTGACCGACCTGGACTGGATCTGGACTGACCTGGACTGACCTGACTGACCTGGACTGGACTGACCTGGACTGACCTGGACTGGATCTGACTGGATCTGGACTGGATCTGGACTGACCTGGACTGGACCTGGACTGACCTGGACTGGATCTGGACTGGATCTGGACTGATCTGGACCGACCTGACTGGATCTGACTGACTTGGACTGGATCTGGACTGATCTGGACTGGACCTGGACTGGATCTGGACTGACCTGGACTGACCTGGACTGGATCTGGACTGGATCTGACTGGATCTGGGACTGACCTGGACTGACCTGGACTGACCTGGACTGGATCTGGACTGACCTGGACTGGATCTGGACCGACCTGACTGACCTGGACTGACCTGGACTGATCTGACCGACCTGGACTGACTGGATCTGGACTGGATCTGGACTGACCTGGACTGGACCTGGACTGACCTGGACTGGACCTGGACCGATCTGGATCTGGATCTGACTGGACTGGACTGACTGACTGGATCTGACCTGACCGATCTGGACTGACCTGGACTGGATCTGGACTGACTCTGGACTGATCTGGACTGACTGGACTGACCTGACTGACCTTGGACTGATCTGGACTGACCTGACTGATCTGGACTGGATCTGGACTGGATCTGGACTGGACCTGGACTGACCTGACTGACCTGGACTGACCTGGACTGGACCTGACTGGACCTGGACTGGACCTGGACTGACCTGGACCGGATCTGACTGACCTGGACTGGACCTGGACTGGATCTGACTCTGGACTGGATCTGGACTGGACTTGACTGACCTGACTGACTGGACTGACCTGGACTGACTGGACTGGAATTGATCTGACCTGATCCTGGACTGAACCTGACTGATCTGGACTGACCTGGACTGACCTGGACTGACCTGGACTGGATCTGGACTGACCTGGACTGACCTGGACTGGATCTGGACTGACCTGGACTGACTCTGACTGGATCTGGACTGGATCTGGACTGACCTGGACTGGACCTGGACTGGATCTGGACCGGATCTGACCTGGACTGACCTGGACTGACCTGGACTGATCTGGGACTGACCTGGACTGGATCTGGACTGACCTGGACTGACTGGACTGACCTGACTGATCTGGACTGGATCTGGAATCTGATCCTGACTGGACTCTGGACTGGATCTGGACTGACCTGGACTGACCTGGACTGGATCTGACCGATCTGGGACTGGATCTGACTGGATCTGGACTGACCTGGACTGACCTGACCGACCTGGACTGACCTGGACTGACCTGGACTGGATCTGGACTGACCTGGACTGGACCTGACTGGATCGACTGGATCGATTGGACTGGATCCTGGACTGGATCTGGACTGGATCCTGACTGGATCTGACTGACTGGACTGGATCCTGACTGACCTGGACTGACTTGACTGATCTGGACTGACCTGGACTGGATCTGGACTGACCTGGACTGACCTGGACTGACCTGGACTGGACTGGACTGGACTTGACCTGGACTGACCTGGACTGGATCTGGACTGGACCTGACTGATCTGGACTGACTTGACTGACCTGGACTGACCTGGACTGACCTGACCGACTTGACCGACCTGGACTGGATCTGGGACTGGATCTGGACTGACCTGGACTGGATCTGACTGGACCTGGACTGGATCTGGACTGGATCTGGATCGACCTGGACTGGATCTGGACTGACCTGACTGACCTGGACTGGATCCTGGACTGATCTGGACTGACCTGGACTGGATCTGGACCGATCTGGACTGATCTGACTGGATCTGACTGGATCTGACTGGATCTGGACTGGATCTGACTGATCTGGACTGGATCTGGACTGACCTGACCTGACTGGACTGGACTGGACTGGATCTGGACTGACCTGGACTGATCTGGACTGACCTGGACTGGATCTGGACTGACCTGGACTGGATCTGGACTGGACCTGACTGGATCTGGACTGACCTGGACTGGATCTGGACTGACTGACTGGACCTGGACTGACTTGGACTGGGATCTGGACTGACGGACCTGGACTGACTGACCTGGACTGACTTGGACCGGATCTGGACTGGATCTGGACTGGACCTGGACTGACTCTGACTGGACCTGGACTGACCTGGACTGGATCTGGACTGACCTGACCGACCTGACGACTGACCTGGACTGACCTGACCGGATCTGGACTGGATCTGGACTGGACCTGGACTGGACCTGGACTGATCTGGACTGATCTGGACTGGATCTGGACTGACCTGGACTGGATCTGGACTGACCTGACCGACCTGACTGATCTGGACTGGACTGACTGGACTGACCGACTCTGGACTGATCTGGACTGGATCTGACTGACCTGGACTGACCTGGACTGGATCTTGGACTGGATCTGGACTGATCTGGACTGACTTGGACTGACTGGACTGACTGACTGGATCTGACTGACTTGGACTGGATCTGACTGGATCTGGACTGACCTGGACTGACCTGGACTGGATCTGGACTGACCTCTGGACTGACCTTGACTGGATCTGACTGACTGACTGACCTGGGACTGGATCTGGACTGGATCTGGACTGACCTGGACTGGATCTGGACTGGATCTGGACTGGATCTGGACTGGATCTGACTGGACCTGGACTGACCTGACCGACCTGGACTGACCTGGACTGACCTGGACTTGGATCGACTGGACTGGACCTGGACTGACTGGGACTGGATCTGGACTGGATCTGGACTGACCTGGACTGGATCTGGACTGACCTGGACTGGATCTGGACTGACCTGGACTGACCTGACTGGATCTGACTGACCTGACTGGATCTGGACTGACCTGGACTGATTGACTGACCTGGACTGGACTGGACTGGACTGACCGATCTGGACTGACCTGGACTGACCTGGACTGATTGACTGGACTGATCTGGACTGGATCTGACTGATCTGACTGGACCTGGACTGACCTGGACTGACTCTGGACTGGATCTGACTGGATCTGGACTGAGACCTGGACTGACTGACTGGACTGACCTGGACTGGATCCTGACTGACTGGACTGGATCTGGACTGACCTTGACTGACCTGGACTGACCTGACTGGATCTGGACTGACCTGGACTGACTGGACTGACTTGGACTGACCTGGACTGGATCTGGACTGGATCTGGACTGATCTGACTGGACCTGGACTGGATCTGGACTGACCTGGACTGACCTGGACTGGATCTGGACTGGACTGGACTGGATCTGGACTGACCTGGACTGACTGACTGATTGACTGACCTGACTGACCTTGACTGGACTTGGACTGACCTGACTGATCTGGACTGACCTGGACTGACCTGACCGACTGGACTGACCTGGACCGACTGGACTGGACTGGATCGACTGGACCTGGACTGGATCTGGACTGGATCTGGACTGGACTGACCTTGGACTGATCGGACTGGACTTGGACTGACCTCGACTGGCCTTGGACTGGATCTGGACTTGACCTGACTGATGGACTGACCTGACTGATCCTGACTGGACCTGGACTGGACTGGATCTGGACCTGGATCTGGACTGACCTGACTGACCTGGACTGGATCGACTGGACTGGATCTGGACTGACCTGGACTGACTGACTGACCTGACTGACCTTGGACTGACCTGGACTGGACTGACTGACTGGACTGGATCTGGACTGACCTGGATCGACTGACTGACCGATCTGGACTGGATCTGGACTGGACCTGGACTGGATCTGGACTGACCTGGACTGGATCTGGACTGATCTGACTGACTGACTGGACTGACTGGACCTGGACTGACCTGGACTGGATCTGGACTGACCTGGACTGACCTGGACTGGATCTGGACTGACCTGGACTGATCTGACTGGACCTGGACTGGATCTGGACTGACCTGACTGGATCTGGACTGGACCTGGACTGGACCTGGACTGGATCTGGACCGACTGGACTGGATCGACCTGACCGATCTGACTGACCTGGACTGACTCTGACCTGGACCGACCTGACTGACTGGATCGACCTGGACTGATCTGGACTGACCTGGACTGGATCTGGACTGGATCTGGACTGACTCTGGACTGGATCTGGACTGGACCTGACTGGATCTGGACTGACCTGGACCGGACTTGGACTGACCTGACTGACTGGACTGACTGACCTGACTGGATCTGGACCTGACCTGGACTGATCTGGACTGACTCTGGACTGACCTGACTGGATCTGGACTGACTGGACTGGACCTGACCTGGACTCGACTGGACTGACCTGGACTGGATCTGGACTGACCTGGACTGACCTGGACTGGACCTGGACTGACCTGGACTGGATCTGGACTGGATCTGGACTGACCTGACCGACTGACCGATCTGGACTGGATCTGACTGACCTGGACTGACCTGGACTGGATCTGGACTGGATCTGGACTGACCTGGACCGGACCTGACTGATCTGGACTGACCTGGACTGATCTGGACTGACCTGGACTGGATCGGGACTGGATCTGGACTGGATCTGGACTGGATCTGGACTGACCTGGACTGACCTGGACTGGATCTGGACTGACCTGGACTGGATCTGGATCTGGACTGACCTGACTGACCTGGACTGATCTGGACTGGATCTGGACTGGACTGGACCGACCTTGACCGGACCTGGACTGACCTGGACTGACCTGGACTGGATCTGGACTGGATCTGGACTGACCTGGACCGACTGGATCTGGACTCGATCTGGACTGATCTGACTGGATCTGGACTCGATCTGGACTGGATCTGGACTGGATCTGACCGATCTGGACTGATCTTGACTCGATCAATTGACTGACCTGGACTGATCTGACTGGATCTGGACCTGACTTTGACGGATCTGGACTGACTTGACTGGATCTGGACTGACCTGGACTGGATCTGGACTGACCTGACCGGATTGGACTGACCTGGACTGGATCTGGACTGACTGACCTGATCTGGACTCGACTGACTGACTGACTTTGACCTGGACTGACCTTGACTGGATCTGGACTGGACTTCTGGACCGATCTTGACTGGATCTGGACTGACTGGACTGACCTGGACTGGATCTGACTGACCTGGACTGACCTGGACTGGATCTGGACTGACCGACTGGACTGACCTGGACTGGACCTGGACTGGATCTGGACTGATCGACCTGGACTGACTGACTGGATCTGGACTGACCTGGACTGACTGGACTGACCTGGACTGACCTGACTGACTGACCTGGACTGGATCTGGACTGACCTGGACTGGGATCTGACCGATCGGACTGACTGACTGGACTGGACTGATTGGACTGGATCTGACTGGATCTGACCGGATCTGGACTGGACCCCTGATCTTGACTGACTGGACTGACCTGGACTGACTGGACTGGATCTGGACTGGATCTGGACTGACCTGGACTGGACCTGGACTGGACCGACTGACCTGGACTGATCTTGACTGGATCTGGACTGACCTGACTGACCTGGACTGGATCTGGACTGACCTGGACTGGATCTGGACTGGACCTGACTGATCTGGACCGATCTGACTGACCTGACTGGACCTGGACTGATCTGGACTGGATCTGGACTGACCTGGACTGGATCTGGACTGACCTGACTGGATCTGACTGACCGACTGACTTGACTGACCTGACCGGATCTGGACTGGACTGACTGGATCGACTGGACTGGACTGGACTGGACTGACCTGGACTGGATCTGACTGGATCTGGACTGGATCTGGACTGACCTGGACTGACCTGGACTGACTCTGACTGACCTGGACTGGATCTGGACTGACCTGGACTGGATCTGGACTGGATGACTGACTGGACTGGACTGACTGGATCTGACTGGATCTGGACTGATCTGGACTGACCTGGACTGGATCTGACTGGATCTGACTGACTGACCTGACTGGACTTGACTGGATCTGGACTTGACTTGACCGACCTGGACTGACCTGGACCGACCTGGACTGACCTGGGACTGACTGGACTGGATCTGGACTGACCTGACCTGACTGACTGGACCGATCTGACTGACTCTGGACCGACCTGGACTGGACCTGGACTGACTGGACTGGACCTGACTGACTCTGGACTGGATCTGGATCTGATCTGGACTGGACTGGACTGACTGGACTGGATCTGGACTGACCTGGACTGGACCTGGACTGACCTGACTGGATCTGGACCGACTGGACTGACTGACTGGACTTGGATCTGACTGACCTGACTGATCTGGACTGACCTGGACTGACCTGGACTGGATCTGGACTGACCTGGACTGGACCTGACTGGATCTGGACCGACTGGACTGACTGATCTGGACTGGATCTGGACTGGATCTGGACTCGATCTGGACTGACCTGACTGGATCTGACTGACCTGGACTGACCTGACTGGACCTGGACTGGACCTGGATCTGGACTGACCTGGACTGACTGGACTGACTGGACTGGATCTGGACTGACCTGGACTGACTCTGACTGGATCTGGACTGGATCTGGACTGACTGGACCTGACTGGACTGACCTGACTGGACTGGATCTGACCGACCTGGACTGACCTGGACTGATCTGGACTGGACCTGACTGGATCTGGACTGGATCTGGACTGACCTGACTGGACCTTGACCGATCTGGACTGGACCTGGACTGGACTTGGACTGACTTGGACTGACCTGGGACTGACCTGGACTGATCCTGGACCGGATTCGATGACCTGATCGGGACTGGACCTGACCGACCTGGACTGACCTGGACTGACCTGACTGGATCTGGACTGGATCTGGACTGACCTGGACCGACCTGGACTGACCTGACTGGATCTGGACTGGATCTGGACTGGACCTGACCTGACCTGGATCGATCTGGACTGACCTGGACTGGATCTGACTGGACTGACTGGACTGACTTGGACTGGACCTGGACTGGATCTGGACTGGATCTGGGACTGACCTGACTGGACTGACTGACTGACTGATCTGGACTGGACCTGACTGACCGACTGGACTGGATCGGACTGGATCTGGACTGACCGATCTGACTGATCTGGACCGACTCTGACTGACTGGACTGACCTGGACTGGATCTGGACTGGATCTGGACTGATCTGGACTGACCTGGACTGGATCTGGACTGACCTGGACTGGATCTGGACTGGATCTGGACTGGATCTGGACTGACCTGACTGGACTGACTGGATCTGACTGGACTGACTGGATCTGACCGACCTGGACTGGACCTGACTGGATCTGACTGACTGGACTGGATCTGGACTGACCTGACTGACCTGGACTGACCGACTCTGGACTGACCTGGACTGGATCTGGACTGGATCTGGACTGACCTGACTGGATCTGGACTGACTGGACTGACCTGGACTGGATCTGGACTGGATCTGGACTGACCTGGACTGACCTGGACTGACTGATCTGGACTGACCTGACCGATCTGGACTGGACTGACCTGGACTGGATCTGACTGACCTGACTGGATCTGACTGGACCTGGACTGACCTGGACTGATCTGGACTGGATCTGGACTGGATCTGGACTGGATCTGGACTGGATCTTGGACTGGATCTGGACTGACCTGACTGGATCTGGACTGGATCTGGACTGACTTGGACTGGATCTGGACTGGATCTGGACTGACTCTGACTGGATCTGGACTGACCTGGACTGACCTGACTGACCTGGACTGGATCTGGACTGGATCTGACTGACCTGGACTGACCTGACTGGATCTGGATCGACCTGGACTGATCTGGACTGACCTGACTGGACTGACTGGACTGACCTGGATCTGGACTGGATCTGGACTGACCTTGGACTGACCTGACTGGATCTTGGACTGATCTGGACTGACCTGGACTGACTGGACTGACCTGGACTGACCTGGACTGGATCTGGACTGACCTGGACTGACCTGGACTGGATCTGGACGATCTGGACTGGATCTGACTCTGACCTGACTGGATCTGGACTGACTTGGACTGACCTGGACTGACTGGACTGACCTGACTGACCTGGACTGGATCTGGACTGACTGGACTGGATCTGACTGACCTGACTGACCTGGACTGGATCTGGACTGACCTTGGACTGGATCTGGACTGGACCTGGACTGACCTGACTGGATCTGGACTGGATCTGACTGGATCTGGACTGACCTGACTGACCTGGACTGATCTGATCTGGACTGGATCTGGACTGGACCTGGACTGACCTGACTGGATCTGGACTGGATCTGGACTGGACCTGGACTGACCTGGACTGGATCTGGACTGGATCTGGACTGATCTGGACTGGACCTGGACTTGATCTGGATCTGGACTGGATCTGGACTGGATCTGGACTGACCTGACTGATCTGGACTGACCTGACTTGGACCGACTGGATCTGACTGACCTGACTGACTGACTGACTGACTGATCTGGACTGACCTGACTGGATCTGGACTGACCTGACTGACCTGACTGACTGGACTTGACTGGACTGGACTGACCTGATCTGGACTGACCTGACTGACCTGGACTGGATCGACTGACCTGGATCGACCTGGACTGATCTGGACTGACCTGGACTGACTTGGACTGGATCTGACTGACTTGGACTGACTGGACTTAATTCTGACCTGACTGGACTGACTGGATCTGGACTGACTGACTGACCTGACTGGATCTGGACTGACCTGATCGACTGGATCTGGACCTGACCTGGACTGGATCTGGACCGATCTGACTGACCTGGACTGACCTGACTGACCTGGACTGATCTGGACTGGATCTGGACTGATCTGACTGACCTGACTGGATCTGACCGGATCGACTGACCTGGACTGACCTGACTGGATCTGACCGACTTGGGATCTTTGACCGACCTGTGGACTGACTCCAGGACTGGACTGGACTCTGGACTGGATCTGGACTGATCTGGACTGACCTGGACTGGATCTGGACTGACCTGACTGGATGGACTGGACTGGACTGACCTGACTGGACCTGGACTGGATCTGGACTGGATCTGACTGATCTGGACTGGATCTGGACTGGACCTGACTGACCTGGACTGGATCTGACTGACCTGGACTGGATCTGACCGATCTGGACTGGACCTGGACTGACCTGACTGGATCTGGATCTGACTGACCTGACCTGACTGACTGACCTGGACTGACCTGGACTGACCTGGACTGGATCTGGACTGACCTGGACTGACCTGACTGGATCTGACTGACCGATCTGGACCGACTGACTGGACTGGACTGACTGGACTGGATCTGGACTGATCTGGACTGACCTGACTGACCTGGACTGACTGGAATCTGACCTGACTGGGACCTGACTGGATCTGACTGGGATCTGGACTGGATCTGGACTGACCTGGACCGATCTGGACTGGATCTTGGACTGGATTTGACTGATCTGGACTGGATCTGACTGACCTGGACTGGATCTTGGACTGACTGGACTGACCTGACTGGACCTGACTGGACTGGACTGGACCTGACCGATCTGGACTGGATCTGACTGGACCTGACTGGATCTGGACTGGATCTGACTGACTTGGAACTGATCTGGACTGATCGGGACTGATCTGGACTGATCTGGACTGGATCTGGACTGGATCTGGACTGGACCTGATCCGATCTGGACTGACTGATCTTGGACTGACCTGGACTGACTGGATCTGACTGACTGACTGGATCTGGACTGACCTGGACTGACCGACTGATCTGGACTGATCTGGACTGATTGGATCTGGACTTGGACTGACTTGGACCTGATGACTGATCGGACTGGACTGACTGACTGGACTGACTTGACTGACCTGGATGACCGATCCTGACTGACTGGACTGGATTGACTGACCTGACTGGACTGGACTTGACCTGATTGACTGGACTGACTTGACCGATCTGGACTGATGGATTGACTTGACTGGACTTGATCGGATCTGGACTGGACCTGGACTGATCTGACTGGATCGGACTGACCTGGACTGGATTTGGATTGATTTGGATTGACGACTGATTGGATTGGACTGATTTGGATTGATTTGGATTGGATTTGGATTGATTTGGATTGATTTGATTGATTTGGATTGATTTGATTGGATTTGATTGATTTGATTGGATTTGGATTGATTTGGATTGATTTGATTGGATTTGGACTGATGGACTGGATTGATTTGATTGATTTGGATTGGATTTGGATTGATTTGGATTGATTTGGATTGATTGGATTTGGATTTGGATTGGATTTAGATTGAATTTGGATTGGATTTGGAGTGGATTTGGATTGGATTTGGATTGGATTTGGATTGGATTTGAATTGGATTTGGATAGGATTTGGATTGGATTTGGATTGGATTTGAATCGAATTTGGATTGGATTGTATTTGGATTGGATTTATTTTTTGATAAATTCTGTTTTATACAATCCGTTGTGACTTATAGGGGTACTGTTCCGTCTAACCATTTCAGTTTTGTTGGTTTTTTGATAATATGCGTGCTTACTGTTGGAAAAATAAAAAATCACAAAAGTTGTTTCAAAATCAAAAATAAATCAAATTCGTTTTCATTTCTTTGTTTTGTACAGATGAATATGAAAACTATGAAATGAAGAACCGGAATAGTAACTCCGTCGCTCCGTCGAAAAGTACAAACAAGTGTTTCTCGATATGTATTCCAATATCTTAAATATCTAGCTCAGCTTTTAAGTTTTAAAATATAAAGTTGAATCGTTCTAACCGTAATTGCTCAGAAAATTACAACAGTTGTTGCTTTAATGGGTTCATACATCGCTTTAATGTAGGTTAAATGTAGATTAAACCTGACCCCACACTATATTCAGTCTCTATTTAACAAGCAAATATCTTCACACCTGCTAAGATAACAATGTCCCCATTATCCTCTGGCAAGCACTTAAAAGCAAGTTAAGCGGAAAAATATTTCTTACCATTAATTAGTGCTCGTTCGTAATTCGCTGTTGGCACACTAACCAGGAACACCACTCCAGGCATCTCCGGGCGCAGGAAGCAACCACCGAGTGGCTGCTACTGCTAAAGCAACAAACACCGCCTGTTAAAGCTTCAAGGAGCAACACTTGGCTCCAATGATGATACTTTGCTTCTTTTCCTCGCAGAATACACCCGTCGCTATTCCGCCTAAGGTCAGAACCGAAGACTACTGGATAGGGAACGTCCACAAATTACGTAACGCTTAGAGGGGGGAGGGGGGATTGAGTGAAGTGTGACAATCCATACAAAATTTTCAAATGATTCATACAAAAAGTGTGACATAGGGGAGAGGGGGGGTTCAAAAAGTCCATTTTTTGCGTTACGTAATTAATGGATCTTCCCATATAAGAACGTCACCGGCACTTGTCACAAACACTCTTGAATAAATCTTCGGCAGCACCTTTCCCGATGCTTGTGCTTTTAGAAGCCACTTGCGGATGCACAATGTACCCTTAGTAGTGATCTAATTTTGTCTTATAACTCACAATGTTAAGATTTTTATTTCATCGTTTTAACAAGTCGTCACAGGTCCAACATATTTCTAATAAAACAATATTATCAAATTTTTGAACAAGTCTAATATTCACTGTTTTCAAACTTACTTGCTTCTGCTAGCATCTAAATTAGGGTGTTCAAATTTGAAAATAATTTCTACCGGGCTTGTAAATGAAAAAAAGCTTTAAAAGTTAATTGGGATTTCTGTGACACATAAAATATTGTCCAAAGATGCATTTGAACTAATGCCATATTCAAATTGACTCAATAGAATGTTCCCTGAGGGAACTTCTGTAGGAATATTTAATATGCGCTTGCGAACCTTGGTTTATTCTGACACACTCTAACCCAGTTCATAACGAGAGCAAAAGGTGATGATGCGCTTCGTACATTGCAGCAGCAGCAGCAGCAACGAACAAGGCTCCGAGGTGTTTATTCTTCATTCTTCCGAGTATGCAACCGAGCATGCATACAATCCTTCGGTACTTTGGTGTAGTTTGCACGAGGATTGTTTAGCCAACAACTTTGCTTAATGTGCACTTAAAGCAAACTGCCCGACCGACGCTGCTCCTGCATAGGTGAGTTTGCGTTCACCTAACGTGTGCAGACCGGCAACAGTTGAGAGCCACCTTACTCGGCAAACTGTTTTGCTTTGTTCAACTCCTAACAAGCAAAGTTTATTACAATCAGGAAGATCCTGTTCAATGGGGCCGGGAATAGTCCTTCGTTTGAACTGCATGCGCATGGGGGATCGATGAACCAGCGATACCTTGCCGAATCAAAAAACCCGCAATAGATGGACTGATGGATTTGGCAGATTAGTTTCTATTATGGACATGGGACATCTTACAAATTTATTGAGCTCAAATTCAACATGAACATTTTTGATACCTGTGCCAAAGCATCTTTGGAGTTTCAAATAGTTTTAAACTACTATATAGTCACTTTTCCTGGTTAAATCTTTTGAATAGAATGGCGTAATCCACTGCCATTTTAGGAACCAACCAACCAATCAAGAAATTGGAACCAAATTATTTGTGTAAAAATAATGAAAGCATTTTCTGTTTTTTTTTCTAGAAAAGTCAAATGCTGAGAAAAAATAATCGTCTGGATTAAGAGAGTATGTACAGCCAGAAATGGACAGCATAGTCTTTTACACAGATAACGAAAAAACTAAATTTTGAATAACGAAGATTGAAATCAGAGTAACTATAACTATAAGATTTAGATGAAGCTACAGATCATTATCGTGCAAATCTAGCTCTTGACGTGCATCACAAAACTGCAAAAAAATCTGACCGGACATAATCAAATCGGTTTTCAAAATAGTTGTGCTCTCATCACTTGGTATTCATTATCTTATTCAAAGTCACAAGCACACTTTTCTTCGTCCTGTCAAAAGCTGGTGGCAAACCACAAAATTTCGGGTCATGAGTCATAACCACACACTATTTCATAACTCCACGAAACGTTTCACCCGCGCCGCGCCGTTCAAAATCCTGTTTTGTCACTTTGCGCAAAAACTACTCAAAACTCAGAAAGTTGTTAAAGTTTTCACCCGAGCCAAACCATACTGAATGACGATCCCTACGGGGTACGACGCAAAGCTAAATGCTCCGCAAAATGGAAATGCAGATTACTCTACCGGGGAAGGTGCACCAGAAGCATCGTCATCGCAGAAATGGTGCACCCTTCCACATCCGATGGTGATAATCAGCACCCCGAGCGGGAGGGCATATTTGAACCTTAGCAATATTTGCGAGCACAGAGCTACCAGCTGATATAAATTTGATAAATATCAGAGGAATCATATGGTAAAGGAATGATCTTGGTAAAGGCTCCTCCAGATCTTGTTGACAGTTTTGTTTTGTTCAAACTTCAACGTAAATATGTGTGCAAAAATTTACGATGCAGCATGTTAATGATTGAAAAAAAAACTTATTGAAGAGGTTTGACAGAGTACGGCAATAATTATTACCCGATGCTGATCGGGACAAGCGAGGTTGTATGCTGCTAAGTGACTCTCCCCAGGCCCTGTTCCTGGAGAGGCGAACGATGGTGTGGTGCCACTCTAGAGATGGTGCCCTCGTTGTCGACGCACGTAGTCGGTGCTCCAGCAGCCCATCTCGAATATGGGTGATAAGTTTATGATGGAAGCGGTTCTGTTAACAGTCAACAGGAACTAATTAGAGCAGTAAAGTACAACTTTGAATGCAGGTTTGTTTGCGGAGCGGACATTCGGCACATTATTTCGGGGTGGCTTACATGGTTCACCGGAGATGGGATCAAGGAGCTTAAGCTGTATGGAATGTTTTAAATACCATCGGTTACACAAACATTTTATGCATCGTTAAAGTTTTTCTGGCGAATCATTAAATTATAAATGTAAAGTGTGCCTTTCAAGATAAGCCGTTAATCAAATATAACGATCCCTTCGCATTAAATTTGTCGATGTTGAAACTGTTTGATCGGAATTGTATGTATGCGTATTTTTGTAAAGATAAAAAAAAAGTTTTTATTTGATAATTTGACTCCGAAAATGATTTTTCCGAATTTACCGAGCAAATTCACTTTCAAAATATCTATCATGCATCAGTTTCGCAAGAAAATGCTACCCGAAAAAATAATTCCGCACTGAAACTGTACCTGATATAAGACAAAATTTTACTGGATGTACAAAATCAGTTGCAGACATTTAGTCAGGATCATGTAGAAGAGCAACCACTAAATAGGAAACGTGGATATATTATTGAAAATGGGAAGTATTGCGGCTTGCCACCGTATTGTTTAGGCTTACCAGAAAAAAAATCTAGATCACAGAGGATCAAGGGCATTTGCGTCGGGGAAATATTTGAAGAGGTATTTTTACGTTCCTCTCACAGTGGGAAAAAAGGGACCCCAAATAAGACTTAATTAAAGGCCGCTACATAAATGTTCAGCAAAAAATGAGTAGAATCCGAATAGTGATGGTTTCGTGTGGGTCAGACTTCCATTCCACCCTTTTCTCCCCTATTTGCATGAGAAATATTACAAAACCATAAAGTAATCACACTTATTTTCACCCTATCGAGCAGATTTGAATAGTACTTTTTTTCTAAGCAATGGAAAGGGAATCTGCTCAACAGACATCCTGGGTTGTCCAGGAAGTGCGGGGTTAGGGACCAGCTCCAACAGCAAACGAGGGAGGCAGGACTACATCCCCGACCCGCTGAACTGTTTCCATTGCCGCCTTCTGTGTAGCTCCCTTCGGTACAACCAGAAAGTAATGCTTCAAAGGGGGGCCAGTGCACAACGTACCCTTGAGGTTAGCTGCGTGTCCTTGCAGCATCGAACATCGTGACTCGCTTTTTTAGAAGAACACCATGGTATCGTGCCAGCGCATTGCCGGCTTTCCACGTGGCCTTACCACGCTCTATGTCCTCGGAAGGTGGGAAGGGTCGACTTCACGCCTGCTTCCCTCTGCACGATTGGTATCAAGAATGATGATGCCGCGTGCACCCCAAATTGACCTCTCTGCGATAGGGCCTATTCGCCAACACTCAAAGGGACTTGCCGACGCGGTGCCTACGCCTGCCCCAGCCTTGACGAGGACCCCTTTCCGTCCTCAGGCTCGGAACCCGCCCGGTTGGCCGACGCCGCGAAAGCGACGATACCATGCACGCAAAAAAAAAGCGTTCCCGAATTCGTGAACCAGCAAAAATACACCATGAATTAATTCATGGATTCGGGAACACCAGTCACGTTTTCGATCGCTCTAGAAAACGTGACTTTGCTCCCAAATCCGTGGCTGTTGTTCACGAAAAAATACACCGTGAACTTGTTAGTTCACGAATTCATGAACGCTTTTTTTGAGTGAGATGTTCTTCGCACGGCTACTTGTTCGATAAAAGGATCGAGTTCGACCACAGGGCACTGGTATGACCCATGGAGCCGACTCCGAACCCTTGGACCACCTGAACTAGCCATTCCTCGAGTCCACGCGCCACCCTCTGTGTAGCTCCGAGACGATTTGGACGATAGCCGATGAAACGACGTTCCAGCCAACTGCATCTTTACACATCCTCCGGACTAGGACAAGATAGTGTCCAGACCACATGTGGCAAGCATGAGGTCACGCATTGTGCGAAAACGTGGACAAACGAACAACACGTGTTCCGCCGTTTCCTCTAAACCTGCGCACACCGGACACTCGGGCGAGACCGAGCAAGCCAGCTGCGTTACCTGCACTGTGATTTTGCAGCACGCTTAAACGCCGGGCACTTCGAATCCCCCACAGTTTTGCTTTGCTGGAACAAATCAAACAACTGGGAGGGTTCGTGCCGCATTGTGCCTTATGTTCCTCCAATCCGCAGCGTCGGCAGAGCTTGCTTCTGTCAGGGCCTTTGCAGTCCCATTGCTTGTGCCCCGGTTCCAGGCCCTTGAAGCAAACTTCGGGTTGCTCGTATATACCCACAGGGCACACCGACAATCCCACCTTGACGCTCCCTAACTTAACTACCTAGGAGGCATCCGCTGCAGATAGCCGAACCAATGCTACCTGCGTCCCTGCCGGACTTCACACTGTCGCCGCAGTGCCGTGACGAGCTCTTCGACTTCGGTGATCTCGTCCAGGTCTTTAACCCTTAGATTAACCTCCGTCGTGAGTGCCCTCACCTTGACCGTCTCGCCTAGGACTTCCTCCTCCAAGATCTTGTAGGCGGCGCCCTTTTGCGAGACGCCCCGCTTCAGCTCGAGGATCATCTCGCCCGTCCGGGTACGTCTTATTCGACGTACGTCGGCGCCGAGTTCACCGAGCTTGACGTCACTCCTCATCGCCTTCAAGATGTCCGAGTACTTAGCCTCGTCCGTCTTGATAACTAGGGCTTCGCCCCTGGAGCGATTGGCGCCTACCCTAGACTTCTTGCTACCCTGATTCGCCTGGGCCTTCTATTCGGCCCTTGGCGTCTTCGGTTTCCTCTTGTTCTTGACCAGGGTCTAGGAGGCGTCGTCCCCCTCTATTTCCATGGTCTGGTGCGGCTGAGAGCTCTCAGCCTGCCGTAACCCCTTACCACCGTCTTTCCTTGGTGGACGGACCTTTCCAGGTACTTCATCCCCCGGTTATGGGGGTACCTGACCGGAGTTCAGCCTCCCAGCCCCACTACCCTTGTTCGGGGTAGTAACCCTCCACGTTTTAGAACGGTCACCAGGAAGCTCATCCCCTGGAGACTGTCTCCCCCGTTTCTGTGTCTGCTCCGTTGGCTCCAGCTTGGCGTCCAACATCGACTTTCGAAGTGTCAGAAAGCTCCCCTTGAGGTCCTTGCTGATATTATGTTTCGATGACGCAAAGTCGATGATGGCGTCCAGCTATTCCGTCGCCACCTCGAAGGCCGAAAGCCCATTGCGTTTGCGGTTCATCGCCCTCACAAGCCATGGGCCTTCCATAACCTCTACCGGCGTAGCCCGGGAGAAGGTTAAGTGACCCATGCTGGCGCTGCGCACCGAGCTGCCGACTATTGCCTCTGGCCTCCTAGGCGGAGACCTGAACAACCCACCTCTTGCGAAGGGATTGTCGCCTACACTACTACCACTAATTGAAGAAGAATTGACTTGGTTTTCCATTTTGAACCCACGAGTTGCTCGGGAAAAGAGGTCCACCACGCCAGAGCCCAGCATGACGTGGTAAGGGATAATTACTGTGGAAGGTGCCCAGGTACCCCACAGCCTCCGTTAAAGGCCAAGCTCATTATTTCACCCCTCTGGCCATGCATCCCCTCCGCACGGGTCGCTTTACGCCTTGGGATTAGGGGTTAGGGACGATGGTCCCCTAGGTCGCACCCCCTCTCTCTAGCTGATGTCAGAAGGACAACAAGGGATTTGAATAGTACTGAAATTATAATGTCTGTACCCGAGTAGACGAAAATAGCTCAATAATATCAAATGTTAATTAGATATCACAATTAGATATGAACATGATTGATATAAGATATAAAAGATCAGATGACAATATCAAAATTTTGCACTAAAATATTATAAGGAGATCAAGTTTTGCTATTTGTAAGAAGTGGTCAATATCATGTGTTATTAGTTTGTTCTTATCCATAGCATATCTAGATATTTTAATGCTATACCGGTGCAAATTTTGATATTGTTGTCTGTTCTTTTATCTCTTATTTAAATCGAGTCCATATCATGTTTTATTATTCAGCTAATGGTCATCAGTAGCACCTACGTTGCACGTAAGAACACCCGAAATAGGGTGGTCTAACCGGTAGTACCGAAACCGGTAATACCGGTATTACCGGCCAATTTTGGGTACCAAAAATACCGGTATTAGAGACGGAAAATACCGGTATTTTCGGTATTTCAAATTATGCTGTCAGTATAAAAAATCTGGAATAATTTTCACCTACATGTATAAGTTCAACTGCCTGTACTCGCATATCTGTCCCATATAAATAGCAGATCCAGCATGCAGCATAGATGGTTCCAAGCAATAAAGACTCATCGTGCAAAAATACTACAAGTAACTTGCCCAAGTAAGATCATTGACGACGTTCACGCTACAACAAAAATTGATCAACATCGTCATTAATCATGCCTGTTGCTTTATTCTCTTAGCCATCTGTCAAACTGCGAATGACTTTTTCACTTTTTTCACTGAACATTATTGACATCGTCGATAATTTTCCGCACTCTCCTTCTTCTTCTTCTTTTTCTTCTTCTTCTTCTTCTTCTTCTTCTTCTATGGCTCTACATTCCATTGTTCTATCGGGGGATCTAAAAACTTTTATTATTTTTTCACTATTTTTGGTGCAAACTCCATGGAGTTTCTATGCATAGAAATCTCAAATGATAGCCGATTTAACCCCCTCCCCCAAAAATGTATGAAAAAATGACCCCCGATAGAACATTTTGAAAATGCTCCTGCGTGAAAGGAAAACCTATACTATCGTGTAGTGGGTGTATTAGAGGCACTTTTTTTTAAATAAGTCTCTTCGGACAAAGACTCCGTGAAGAGAGACGATCCAAATACGTCGATCTTTTTGCTTTTTTGAATAATTATGCCGTGAAGCAAATAATCAGAAATGATTTCGGCATTTTCTACGAGGCATCTAGAGCTACTTTGATCAAGCAAGTGGACGGGATCTTGAAGCGTCTTATTATTCCTGATGCTATCATTGAAACTGAGATAATGATCATACCTGACGATCGGTACGAAGTAGAAGCTTTTACTAGCAAAATACATTTAGTGCCCTTCTGTGGTTCCATAGTGAAGAGATAGATACAATTTTAGAGCAATGTCTTGAAGATAAAATGACAAAAAATATAAAACCTCTTAATATGTGCGACATTGGGGCAAAACTAGTT
This sequence comes from Armigeres subalbatus, assembly GCF_024139115.2. Lineage (NCBI taxonomy): Eukaryota > Metazoa > Arthropoda > Insecta > Diptera > Culicidae > Armigeres > Armigeres subalbatus. The sequence continues at coordinate 310,357,776 of NC_085140.1, forward strand.
CAATAACTACATACAGAATTTTTCCACGTCCATGAAATAGCATTCACTGAAATTGTTGAAAAATTTCGGTTTTTTGTAACCGAAGTTATAAATTTTTCTCACCTTTAGAATCGGATTTCCCCAGTATGCAATGTCTCAATTTCCTGAAGGCACTTAAAGATCTCGTCCAGATATTGTTTCTGCTTGGAAAGATCCTTGTACATTATCTGTTTCTGTCTTTGAATGGTTTTCATTTGAATATGCAGTATATCGCTCTGATTCCCCTGTTCTTCCTAGCACTGCCGAATGTAGTCCAATTTGTCCAAACGTTATTGTTTCAAAACTTCCTTTCTGAGCGGCAATCTTCTCTTCCAGTCATCTAGTTTCTCTGCCCCTTTTTTTGGGGTGACGAAGAAAAGAACGCTTCTTGATAAGATCTGAAATTAACAAAACCATTGGTATATTTTTAAACTAAATTGACGGACAAAGTAGAGCATATAAAAATTGCATCCTTTCCGAATCATGAATTACTGGGTTTTTCTGTTTTGGAATCTTCCGAATTTGTATATGCCAAAATTTAATTCAGGTTTTTGTAAAGTTTAAATGCAGAACTTCACTCATAATCGACCAAAATCAAACTCCATTAAAATGTACGTAGCTGTATCAGGCTTTTCCCTGACACGACTGCGGTTAACGAGATGTTACTACACACCTACATGAAAAAGCTGACGTGCCTACCGGCCAGACCTTTGGTGCCAGTTAAACTTTGTTCCTGACATACGGTGTATCCATCAAATTAATTAGCGAACGTTTGTTTATTTGTACATAAAATGCACCCGCGGCCTCGTCAAGGCAATTTGCTTTGATTTCGCCAGCCGCTTATTGCCATACTGTTGAGTTTTGTGAACATTTTGCGTTGTGCTGTGCTTCGCACACAGACCGGTAACGTACATACGGTTGGCGACAAGAGACTACCTGTTTTGTAGACGAACGAAATGCGATCAAACGTACCGGAAACCACTTCGCATAATTAGGTTCCTGTAGATGGGAATATCGTCATTGAACGGGGCATGTAGGGGAGAATGGCTCAAAACACTGGGATAAAACGAAAGACTAAGGTTTTGACTTATGATGTTTGGGGGCTAATCATCATAGTTTTTTTTTTCATAATATACAATCCAATAGTAGCCATATTGTGGAGAGCATCTGGTTTAAGAAGTCTGAAAAAGCAAAAAGTTATGATATTCCAAAGGTTCGTTTAGAGTTGTTTTCCCCTTTAGGCTGGCTTTGACGTTAGGATAAAATTGAACTCATCAATAATTTTCTATAAGGGTGCCGTACTACCACATGGCAGGATATTAGAATACCTTGAAAGCAGCTTCGGGGATCGTGCATATCATTACTCTGTCAAGTTTTAATGATGTACTGACATTCTGAAATCTAGAATATGTAATGTATCAGATGTCTTTACAAAGCATTACAATCAAAGACAAGTTAGGCAACGTAGGGATCAGTGCAATTATTAATAATGTACTTTTATAGAATAATCAGTGACGAGAAATGTCATTTCGATGTCATGGGACTTATTTGTTAATAACTTTGTTTACAAGTTATTTACAATTGTGTATTTTTTATATAAACATGGCAGCCTAAAACTTTTTCTAATAGGTCATTGCTCTTGCGATGTGTGAGCCAAATTATAGTCAAATGACATGAATTGGCCCTGACGAAAGCGAGAAAACAAAATGGGGGCCGGCTGATGCTTTTTTATTTCACCCAGCAAGGGATATAGGACGTCAATTTTAAAATGCTTATTAAAGCGTTAAAACAGATTTTAGCCTAAAATTGTTCACTTTTTTGGGTTAGAAATTTAATTTACTTTCATATAGGTAACACGAAAATTGAATTATTTTGATTAAAAAAACATGTGTAGATGAAGAGCCTAACATGTAGTTTTTCAAAATTCTAACCCTACGCATTTAAAAGTGTTCAACATATCACTGTTAATAACATTTTAAAAGCATTTTAAAATATACTTCCTATACTTCACCATGTTGAAAAACAGTGATTTCACGCACACGTCCGTCGCCGCTTGATGGCAACAGCGCGGCTGCGTCAAAGCGAATGTCATGACCAAGATGAATACTCGATTATCTTTTCAAAAGGACCTAAGTGACATTTGTTCCATGAATTAATTTGAGTACTGCTATCAAAATCTTTCATGTTGTTCTGTTGATTGCGCTATTCAAATTAATTCAAATGTTACTTAGCTAGGTGTTTGAATCTGCCTAATTTATGGACGAGAAGAAAGCCGGGGTGAAATCTCCCAAATTGTGGGGAACGTGCCTCCCGAGCCGACGTTCTGATACACGGAAGAAAAAAAGTACCCAAAATTGAGTATTTTTAAACTTACTTTGGGGTTATTTTTCCTCTTCTCTTTCATCCACTCTTTCTTTTGTTGTCAAAAACAAAAGAGCCAAACAATCCAACGACGCCAGTTCAATACGGGAAGCCAATTTTGAGTTTTATTACCTGAGGTCGAAATTGAGTGAATTAAACTTACATTTGAGTAAATAAATTTTCCGTTGGGTACTTTTTTAACATGGGAGTAAAGGCAAACTACTTCGACCCTACTTATTCAATTTTGGATTCCCGTACGGATGTTCGAGGTTGGGTGAATTAAACTCACTACTGGGTAGTTTATTTCTTCCGTGTATATTAAAATCCAAAATGGCTGAATCGTGAATTTGGCAGATCGGAACACCTAGTGGTGTATTCATCTTGGTCATGACCAAGATGAATACACCACTAGGTCTACAGAACTACTAGGACTACGAATAGTCAATTCACAATTCAGCCATCTTGGATTTTAGTATGGGAGAGTCAGCGGGTTTGTTTTGATGATTATGATGATGATGATGATGATGATACTACTATCTATTGTAGCAAGGCACCTGCCGATAGCACTGGCCATATCTGACAAACGATTTGATCATGATTATACCACTGTTTGTATTTAATCAGAATCCTGTTTGAAGGGCCAAAAATGGTGGGGTGGTTCCATAAGCAGATACACTTATGCAAATCCACGGGATGAATAGAGAATCTCCTTCCAGAAGAAAGTTCGTACATACAATATTATAATCTAGCCCTCGTTTCCCAGATTAACCCAATGGTTTGGTTTGGTTTGGTTGTTTTTTTTTTGTTTTGCACTTAAAATGAATTTTTCACCCCCGCCTTCTTCTCTTCTATAAACTTAGCAGATTGGAGCATCTTGTAGTGTATTCATTAGGGTGGTTCAAAAAACCGATTTTGCTCCACAGTGCTCATCTGATGCTTTACCATGTTCTGAGTGTCCTCTGAAAATTTGAGCTCATTTGGATTAAAACAGATTTAGCACAAGCCGTTTCAAGTTTGCATGGAAATTAGTATGGGGAAATTTATTTTTTCATTATACTGTTAATGACACTTCCCCATCAAGCGCATGTTAAAAGAAAACCTACATAGCTGAAAGGAATATTCAACAGCTTTCACTCAGTGAAAACCACATCTTAATTTATCGTTCAAATAATTAGTAATCGAATTTAATCTATACCATGATTTTCTGGAGCTAATTGCATAACTCATCAACAGGCAACATTGCTGCTCGTGGCGCGAAAGATAGCTCACACAAATTCAGGCTACTATGTTGCACTGCACATTTCAGTGATGCCCTCAAAGAAGTTTAACGATTATGACTAAAGATTCCCAACCTGTCCTAAAATCGATTACTAATTATTGGGACGATTAATCAACATGCGGTTTTCGTTGGGTGAAAGCTGTTGAGTATCCCTTTTAGCTATGTAGGTTTTCTTTTAACCTGCGCTTAATGGGGAAACGTCATTAACAGTATAATGAAAAAATAAATTTCCCCATACTAATTTGCATGCAAACTTGAAACGGCTTGTGCTAAATCAGTTTTAATCCAAATGAGCTCAAATTTTTAAAGGACACTCAGAACATGGTAAAGAATCAGATGAGCACTGTGGAGCAAAATCGCTTTTTTGAACCACCCTAGTATTCATCTTGGTCATGACTTTCCGTGACATTTTTAAAATTCGTTCTTATGTCTCACACTCTGTATTTAGAGCAATGATCTGTTTGACAAAGTTCTAGAATCCATTATAAGTTAATCAATACTCTGAATACTCTGGATACTCTGAAGTAGTGCGTAACAGTGTAAATCCGGTCATATCGCCAGGCTCGGTACATCACTGAAGCTGACAATATGACGTCCCTAACCCCGAATCCTAAGGTGTCAGGCGACCCGTACTGAGGGGATGAATGGCCTGGGGTGAAACAATTAGCCAGGCAGTTAACGGAGCCTGTAATGCTGGGTAGACACTCTTCGTGTTGCATTACGGAGTAAGATCTACCACACTGTGCTCTAGTTCTTACTATTCTTGTTAATACTTATGAGTGATGGTCGGAAGAGTATGGAACGACTATAATGTGCTTTTAGATGACCCATTTTTTGCGCCTTTTGGATGGAGTCAATGGAGTAAATTGTTAAAACGTAACTCAATCTTAGGCTGGTTTCGAAGCCGACGACATGGATCTCCAAGCTCCAGAGCGCTGATTAATTAGGAAAGAAGCGGATACGAATTTGGTGGATCTGCTGAACCCTCTTACTGAGCTCAGAGCTCTGTGTAAAGGTGAGATTCGGAAATGCCAAACGCAATGAAATCAGATCATGTTCGGCCAAATGACCTGCTTGGCCAAATGACCTATTTAGCCAAATGATCTATGCAACCAAACAACCTATTCTGCCAAATGTCCTATTCGGCTAAATGTCATGTTCGGTCAAATGCCCTTTTCTGCCAAATGTCCTACTCGGCCAAATGTCCTTATCGGCCAAATGTCTTATTCGGCCACATGACCTATTCGACCAAATGACCTATCTGACTGTTTGTTCGGCCAAGTGGCATTCGGCCAAATGGCTTTCGGCAGTATGAGTTTCGGCCAAACGACCCTTCCCCTATTCTGCCAAACTCTTTTTTCGGCCAAACGGCATTTTTGACCAAAGGATATACTCGTTCAAACGACAATTTTTGTCCGATTGTATAACATTTCACCGAAAACTATTTAGCGGAATTCATTTTCGCTGTTAAACATTTCGCGGAATAACATTTGGTGGTTTGTACCTCTTCGCCGAATGACTTTTCACGAAATGTACCATTTCGTGGAATGCACTATTTCGTGGAATATTAATAATAATAGCTTAGTGTTCATTCAGCATTTCCAGAATTATTACATTTGAGGTTTCTAAGCCAAGTTACCATTTTTTCAAGTATTTTTTGTGGCTCGTGCTAACGTAAGAACGACATACCATTTTTTGCATTCGTATAACACGTATAACACGTTGAAACTTTTATACCTAAAAAAGTCGAAATTTTCATTTGATAAATTTTCTAGACCGGGCCAGAAGTTGAACCCTGCCTCCTTCAGCTTGGCAGCCACGCATCTTCCCACACGGCTAAGGAATGTAGAAGTAGTTTTAAAAATTTCAATTTCCCCTTACAAATCCTTTATTATATCTGGCAGACGGGCCAGATATAATTAAGGGATTTCCTCCTCTCTTTACTTTATAACTATTTACTTCCATTCGCCAAACGACGCATCCATTGAAAGTAGGCATTATCTCTTCCCTTTGCTTTATACCGGGCAGGTGCGTTAAATCATAGAAGGGACTACCTCCTTTCTTTTCTTTATACCGAGCAAACGTGTCCATTTCAAGAAGGCATTGTTTTCTCACTTTGCGTTATACCGACCGGATGCGGTCATTTTAAAAAGGCATTAGGGGCCGTACACTAATAACGTAAGCAATTTTTCTGAATTTTTCAAACCCCCTCCCACCATGTAAGATTTTTCCTATACACATATTTTTTTATTTATATGGAGTGTAAGAAAATGGCAGACCCCCCTCCCTCTATAAGTGCTTACGTAATTAGTCAACGACCCCTTACCTTCTTTAACTATTTAAATCACAATCCAAAATAATTTAGCCCGTATTGCATGTAATTGAGCAGAAATCGTTAAATATTTCAATGATAATTATTCTAACTGGCATCCGCCAAATGGCATCCCGCGGAGTGATTTTCGGTGAAAAGGTACATTTCACGAAATGTGTTTCGGAGAGTTGATACATTCCGCAGAATTCGGAGACGAGCCAGCCTCGGGCTGAAAGTCTCCTTAATAAAGACAAAAAAAAAAAATTCCGCAGAATGTCGTACCGCGAAAAAAAATTCCGCGAAATGTTTTTCGGCGAAATAGTATACAACCTTTTCGTCCATATGACCCGTTCGGCCAGATGACATTTTCAACCAGATGACATTCGGACTAATGGTTTTTCGGCTAAATGGTATATTTGGCCGTAGCACTTTCGACCTAGCGGCCTTCGGCCAAATGCCCAAATAGGTTATTTGGCCGAAACTGTCATTTTGCCGAACGTGTCGTAAGCCCGAAAATGTCGTTTCAATGAATAGGTCATATGGCCGACAATGTTATTTGGCCGGATAATAGTGACGGTGATTGTGACTGCACATAACATAAGTGCAACTTCGAAGCGAAACCGTTGCAAAAAGTTGGCCCCCTTTTGCTTCTCGCCAAAGTTGTTTAACTGGTATAGGGAACATCGTTCTGTCATCTGAGAAAAACGACACGGCACTAAAAAGTGGTATAAAAGTTAGGCCCTGCACTGACAAATAAATTAACTCAAAATTTGAGTCACATTAATTGTATATTACTCGGCGACTCGACCGCACGAAAAAAATGTATGTGCTACGTAGCCGTGTTTCGAATTATGCAATAAAATATATGGTACTTGAAGCATCAAACATACATATAACTCACTCGTTTTTAGGGTATCAAAAAAGATTAATTTTACAAAATTAGGCCTCCATTAGCCAAAATAAATGCTGTTGTTGAACGCCTTTGAGTTTCATTCAGATCAAGGGCCGATTAAGGGAACCGAGATAGGGTGAAGTGCCCAATAGTGGACCCCTAACCAATAGTGGACCCTCCAGCCATTTTTGCATTATTACAGCACAATGTAAACATTTTGCTATGAAATTCTATCGAGAGAACCCACCCTACAGTCCTATGATTTGATTACATGCATTGGAAATGCTATGGAAAGTAAAATTAGATGATTTTTTACAATTCTATAAAAAATAAACACGAGAATGTCAATTATAGGAATATTTTGGAGGGTCCATAATAGGGAAGAAGAATGTCCCGAAACGGAACATAAAAATCAAATGAAGTGTCGACTATAGGGAAGCAATTTTCTATTATGGACCCCCAGGGGGTCTACTATAGGGCGAATTCAGTCAGACCTTAAAATGTTAATTTCAACGAATAACGTCGATTATTTGAGTGTTTTATGTATGTATGCAGGACATTCTGGGAGGACATGCAGAGCTTCATATTAGATATCAAGAAAAATTAATATTTTGAAAATTTCCACTCCTTATGCCAGGAAGAGCAAAATTTCGCTACTAGGGAGTCCACTATTGGGCATTTTACCCTATTGACATTTATGGCGTTATGGACATTTTTTCTCATTGGCATTGTGCAATGCTGTATGGCCACAGTAGGCAGTCTTCGGTTGCTGCTCGTGAATCGGGTCTATCCGCCCGAAAGTCAGTGATCTATTTTTGGGACAATTTGTGTACCTGTACGGTAAAATGGCTAAAAAAATAGAAGGTTGTAATTAAGATACGATAGCAAATTGAACGTTAAATTACGTTTAGTTCGATAGTGGCAAAAATCAATATTTTTTTGCATGTTCATTGTGGATGGATATGGCCGAAATGTAGGCAATTTACGGTAAAAGTAAAATTTTAACACCACCTGTCGAAATCGGCTTTTCAATTGTTAAATGCATTGAATCAATTGTTTACAATAGTTATACAATAGTTTACAATAGTATAAAATCTTAGAGAGTAAACTGAACGATTCATACCAAAATCGCTTGAATCCGTTCAAAAACGGCTGAGTTATTGAGTTTTACTTCCTGACCTCTTTTCGTGAAGGTCCCAAATTTGAAACTTTTTAATGACCCCCCTATCTTACCGAAAGACGTAATTCTACGTCAAAACACTTTTTCAATTTTCTTGATGGGTGATTCTATTTGATGTTCTGGATAAAATTTCAGCCAAATCGGTCAACGTTTAGACCGTGCTAAACTCGTTGAAATTTTATATGGGAGAATGTATGCAGAAGCATCGAAAAACAGTGATTTGCAGTTAAATGGCACAATTTACGGTGAAGAACCGTGATACTAATTCAGTTAATATAGAATTAAATACAAAATCCTATGCTAGAAACCGCGAGAAGATTAGAATTTATTAAGCAAAGCTATTAGCTATTTGCTGGAGTGTTGTATGGGTGAATTTATTACTTTTCTAGGGTTAAAGAAACGATCTCAAACTACACTGCAGAAAAATGCTAATAGCTTCACCGAGTAAACACTGATCTTCTTGCTGGATGTGTGTGATGAACTGGATGTGTATCATAGTTCTTCATCGTAAATTGTGCGAAGGCCGATGGAAGTCCTTCGTAGCTTAGTTGGTTAAAGCACCAGTCTAGCATACTGAGGCTCGTGGGTTCGAGTCCCATCGAAGGGAAAGTGGCTACCTCCAATACATTTTTCAAATCAAAAACCTTCCTCATTATGTACATATTCACGTATGAGTTTTCAGAACATTGTAAATTAATGTCCAAGTCGGGTGGTTTAATACCCGAAATACCGTGAACCCCCGGTAATATGACCGCTTTTAATCTGAACACTTTTAATTTGAACCCCGTTCGTTTGAATATCGTTCAAATTAAAAATGGTTCAAACGTCATTTAGCACGTGGAATCGAGAAAAGAAAAATGGAACATCGTGAAACGGAATGCAGAATCAAAACAAACCAGCAAAGAGAGCAGCCAGAAACCAGTTTTTTTGATGCAAATAAAGTAACCAGAAGTTCAAATTAAAAATGAACCCCGTTAATTTGAATGAGGTACCGTTCAAATTATCAGGGGTCCATGGTGTAGGCAATTAACTTTGATTGAACTAAAGTCAATTGTTCTTTCAAATCTAATTTTGTAATGATCAAACAGAGGAATTTGGGTAAATTAACCAAAATTTTCAAAGTAGAATGTCTCCTCATTAAAATGGGGGGAGGCATTTTTGAGAGAAAGGGTGACTTTTTCACTGTGGGAATAATATCAACATGAAAACAGTACCCATTAATGGGTAAAGTCATCTAACTGTGTAAGGTTTGATTGTGTTTACAATATATTTTTCCGTGTTTCGAAAGTGAACTGGTATAATTCCTTTGACATTATGATGTTCTCTATACCACCTCTGAATCTGTACTTGGGTACATCTTTTTGAACCCGAGTTACACATATGTTATGTGGTGACTGTGTGAGTGTTAATTGATCAATGACACTTGAGATGTGAAAAGTGAGTAAAATAATTGAAAAATTAGAAACGATAATCATCATCATCATCTTCTTCTTCTCACTTCGCATTTCCCACTTTTCATAGTGTATCGTATCGATAATACAGGACCCAGACAACTGCCGAGTAGTGTTGGGAAATGTACATTAAAGCACTTTCATCATGCGAATTTTTTTTTTGCTTTTGTCCTCACTGACAGGCTAAAGCCAAAATTGGGCCATCTCGCCTTATGCGAATATTTACATTTTATCCCGTCAAATTTCATGCACCAAACAATGCGAAACAGTTTTCCAAAAAAAAATGTATGCAACATCGTGACATTTTTTTGTCGATGAGGCAAACTACTTGCTGCTACGTTAGAGTCGTGCCGGCGCGCGGTCAGCATTTTCATGAGATTTTTTGTTTCGGCTCGTGCGTAGCGCAAACAGCACAGAATCAAGTTTAATTACATGTGGCGCAAAGCCTAGAAGGTGTGCTATCCGTAGGTACTTATTTATTCGTTCTACCTCTAAAATGAGCAAGGAGTAATGAAACGAATATTTCCCATCAAAAACGGTTATACGTTGTGAAATTATTGTACGAAAACATTAATTGTGGGGAGAGAAAATAGAAAAACCATGAGCTGACTGTCGTCTGCTTGACGTGGCTACCGTGGTTTTGTTTTTCTGTTATTGCATGGGAGAATAAATGATAAAAAAATGTCAACTATTCCCGTCCCTGAGTGCGGAGTACTCCAAGATCGGGCAAAGGATTGCACAAAACAATGATTTTAGGCAGCACACTTTCCGTTGTTTTTTTTTTTTGCAAAGCGAGATAGGAAGCCCGGCTGTGAAGATGTCTGAAAAGATGATGAAACAATATGGGCGGATCTCTGCCAAATCGCACAAAGCGTCAACCAAAAATTCCCCATTTTTCCGTCCAAGCTTTCGTTTAGCAGATCCAATTGATCACAAATCGTATCGAATATCTTTCAATCTTGTAACTGAGGATGTTCCACAATAAATGTAGGTATGAATTGACATGAAATGATTTCATTTTTTCTTTTACAAACAAAATATCACAGTTCAGTCAAAAAGCCGCTTGGTGCGGTTTGGCTGAACCCCGACCGTATATGCTACGTGATCCTTGAATGTAATTTTCGTGTCGTTCAAAACACTTAGGTCCTTGACTGTCGACTCACGTTGAAGTTGATTATCTGCCAAAGCGTAGTCGAATTGGAAGAATGAATGTTTGCGGCCGAAAAATATGACAGAACATTTTGTGACACTGAACGTCATTCGGTTGATGAGGCACCATTCAACAAAAGCTTCAAATTGTTTTTGCAAGAACATCGCGTCTTTTATGCTACGTTTAGACAAGGCAAGTGAATTGAGCAAGTCGCTTGAATCGAACGCGAACTGAACGTGTAAACACCTTAATTCAATTCACTTGAACCAAAAGAAAGTTGAACATGTTCAACTTTTGGCAAGACAATTGAATTCAACTGAGTTGTTCAATTCACTTGCCCTGTCAAAACGTATAGCATTAGGGTAATATAAACACTTCACACTACACATTCACTATTGTTCGGCCATACGACATTTTGGGCCATATGATCCTGTCGGCAAACGACATATGTTTTCTGCCAAATAACCATTTCGGCTGAACCCAAGTAACATTTCAAGTTTTATTCCACTCTTGAATTGGTTTTCACGACCAAATTATAAGAACTAACAATAAAACCCATTATTACACGACAACCATCTGATGACCTCTATAATGCAACGTACACACCAGTCAAGCAGTTTGACGAACATCAGGCCTGGTAGCGGGTCACTTTTTAGTGACTTGGTCACTTTTTTCGGGCAAGTCACTAAAAAGTCTCTTTTTTCGACCTCAAGTCACTAAAGTCACTTTTTCTCGCAAAAAGTCACTATTTTCAACTATGTATAAGTTGGATGATGCTTTGTTCATGGCGGAAATAAAATTACGGATCTTGGAAAAAATATCGCTCTGAAACTTCGCCAGCCATACTACTCGCTGCTTTTATTGGCATTTCACCACTGCTTTTATTGGTAGCTAATTGACCCGTCAAAATTTTTAACTTGCTCAATCGATTCTTTATTTTATTTAAAGTCAATTTTCCCAAAGAACTCATATTTTTTGACGCCTCTAAGTATTTTTCAAATTTAAAACAAAATATTAAAAAAGTGTTGTTTTTCAAGATTGGGCTAACAATGGATTGAGATAATAAAATGAGATGCAATTTTTGACGGGAAAGAATATAGATATTATATAAAGAAGATAAAGTCTCCCCTATTTTGAATATTGCATGCGCTGAGATACATCGAGAATGAGAAAAGTGGATCAAGTCTGCCCAGTCTCCCTTATCAATTGCTCTATTTGCGGTTCAGATTAATCTTTTCAATTTTAGATATTCTTTCTGGTTCTTCAGGAAACCCAATAGTTGATGAAAGGCTTGTTATTTAGTGCATACCTAAAACAAACATGCTTATCAGTTTTTTTATAACAGAAAATTGTTTTATCACAAACCTTGTGCTTAGAATCACAGGGGTGTAACTGCATTAATCCATTGTTCTTCGTCAATGTTTTCTTTTCATCATTGTAGCGAATTGCGGTAGTTTGCCGAAGATTTAATGGTTTGGTGTGATAAAGAATGATTGTATCTTGCACCAGACGCAACAATCACGGTTGTAACTATTGAGTTATTAACGAAGTTATGATTCTCAGCGCGTGATATTTTGGTAAAAAATAATTATTTTCAAATCGAAATAATGATAGTTGCATCTATGATTGTACTGCATTCGAATTGAAAGGCGATACTTTAAATACCTAAGGGATCCGCAAAGTAATTTTGCTGTAAGAACATGAGAAAATAAAAGCCGTTTTTCCCTCCCAACATCCACTTCGATAAATATTTTGGATTTTTTTTTAATAATTTATACATTTGAAATAGCATAAATGTGAAAGATTCTTTAATTCGTTCAATCCCAGGTTTGTTGTAACTGAATTTTCCTAATTTTTGTGTCGTTTTCTACCAAAACGATCCGTACTGATGTTCCTTTCGCACTAAACAAATCCAAAAACTTCTTAAACCTATAGCAAATCTGCATCTTTCTTAAGTAGGTGTTCAGCTAATCCAGTGATTGTAATTTTCACTCATTCTCACGAGAAGAGAATGTTCATTCACGCAGATTTTTGCCTAGAAATCATTTTTCGGGGAAGAAAAACAGGTCTTATGAGTGATAAATAACCATGTTTCGCTCACTTCCAGTGGCGCAAACGTTTGATTTGCTCGCAGGACTACTCATAGTTTTTAGTAGTCCTTCTTTTGACTGATATTTAGTAAAATATCCTTGGGATAAAAAGAGAGAAGTTAGCGTGCACGATTTTCGTTTCTTTTCTGAGTTCGTTATGAGAGAGCGGTGAGTGGAAGATGGTTTCCGCCACAAATTACGAAAAATTCACACTGGATCCATTCATTTCATTTAATTTATTGAGTCTACATCTAAACAGATAACACTAAATCAATGACGCCACAATACACGGTTCGAGGCCGCATCTCTCCATCCTCGGATACGCCCCAAGCTCGTCAAGTAGTTCTGTACCTGGTCTGCCCATCTCGCTCACTGCGCTCCACGTCGTCTCGTACCTGCCGGATCGGAAACGAACACCATCTTTGCAGGGTTCTTGTCCAGCATTCTTGCAACATGCCATACCCATTCGGCCACATTCTGGATACTGAGTTCCCCGTAGAGCTGGGCGAGCTCGTGGTCCATTCTTCGCCGCCACACACCGTCTTCTTGCACACCACCAAAGATGATTCTAAGCACTCGTCTCTCACCCTGGATCTAGAAACTGGATAAATTGATTGTTCGTGCCGCTGTTGGTAAAACTTGATGGATGTTTGACTAAACAAGGGGTGTACTTCATGTTGGTCAAACTGCTTGACCGTGTGTACGTACCATAAGAGTAAGGTATGACCAAGAGCCCCCCTCTAGATGACCACTATAAACCTCTTATAAGCGTATTTGGAAACCCCTTTTAAACCAACCGCAGAAAAGGGAATTTGGCTGCGGCAGCTGTCAAAAATATTGGTTTGAAAAAAAGGGAAACAAAATTACGGAAAAATAATAACAAAATGGACTGATGATGCAAATTATGATGAGCATATAAACACAATAATATTTATTCAACTTTGTTTTGCAATATACTGTCGTTAAAAATAGTTGCGCTTTCAATTTTATGGTGAAAGCTAGGTAAAGAATAAGACTCTATACCACGCGCCGGCAAAATAATGTTGTTTGGTGCAATAAATTAAAATCAATTATAATACCAACATCGCAAATATCCACTTAATCTGTAAATTTTTCATCCTGATATATTTCCAATTTTAATAATTTACTAGGAGAAGTGTTCTATGAAATCCGATCAGAAAAATGTTGCTCTTATTTTACACCCTTATAAACTCTTTGCAATGCAAATATGCTTATTGCGGTTATTCATTTGACCACATTACGACTAAAAATTGTGGCTTTTATCGAGCTTTCAAAGTATGACGTATTGCGCTCTTCATAACAACCGTAGAGCAACTCATAAAATCAAATGGCATTTGACATTTGAAGCTTTTTCAGCAGATTTATGAGAGGTTTATTGATAGTAATAAGAGTGCCAATAAAACTGAGCAACTAGCCATGGTGATTGCTATAATAAATCCGCTATAAGAATTAAATAAATCCAACAAGCTTGGGAATTGTTAATTGGGAACGGCCTTTGTTGCTTAATGAGATGCCAAATGTCATATTCGGCTAAACAACTTTCGGCCTAGTAGCCTTCAGCCAAACGGTCTTTTCTCGTTATTTTCAAGTACTTGTTATATTATCGTTCCCATTCTCGCGTTCAAGTTTCGTTCTCCTGTTCCCAGCATATGAGACACCGTGACCAACTCGGCAGTAAGCAAGGTACCGAATCGCACTGCTGTTGGAGAAGATAACAACCCCTCCAAGTAGCTTTAATCTAAAAACCCAATTTAATTCACCGAGTAGTGATACTGCCTTTCTCGTATCTAGTCAAGACACAAACCTTATATGGCGCTTAAATGGCCCGGTTCGATGTACCATTTTCTTTATAACTTTTAAACGCAATGGTCGATCGTTTTAAATAGTGATCAACTAGGCTTTGCCCTCTGTTGAATAAAACGTATTGCGAGAAAATCGGTTAAGGTTTACTATATAAAAAGTTGTCTTATGTTTGTCTAAGCTTTTGTGCACACATACACATGCACACGGGGGGGCAGCAGGGACTATGTCCAAGGGCTTGACGATCCCTCCCCAGGCCATCTGCGAGTTGTGGAGCTTGCCTAGGATGTGGTGGGGTTTGACAGTGGGCCCTGTTAAACCTCTATAAAAGCTGCATGTATCCGCAAGTAGGCCCCACCAAAGCGACCGTGTGCCGCTCAAAGCGCACAAGCCCAAGTCCTGGTGTTAGGTGGGACGCTAAACAGCCCTGACACGACGGCCCTCCGACGAGACAGGAGGTTTGCGCTGGCCCAATAAGCCGCCTAGAAAACCAATCATTACGAACAATATAAGAGATAATGCGACTCGATATAATCGGCAAAGACCTAGGCGACGAATACAGGATCACGATTGGAAGCTTGGAACATGGAATTGCAAGTCGCTAGGTTTCGCAGGTTGCGACAGGATGATCTACGATGAATTACATCCCCGCAACTTCGACGTCGTGGCGCTGCAGGAGATTTGCTGGACAGGACAGAAAGTGTGGAAAAGCGGGCATCGAGCGGCTACCTTCTACCAAAGCTGTGGCACCACCAACGAGCTGGGAACCGGCTTCATAGTGCTGGGTAAGATGCGCCAACGCGTGATTGGGTGGCAGCCAATCAACGCAAGGATGTGCAAGCTGAGGATTAAAGGCCGTTTCTTCAACTATAGCATCATCAACGTGCACTGCCCACACGAAGGGAGACCCGACGACGAGAAAGAAGCGTTCTATGCACAGCTGGAGCAGACATACGATGGATGCCCACTGCGGGACGTTAAAATCGTCATCGGTGACATGAACGCACAGGTAGGAAGGGAGAAATGTATAGACCGGTCATCGGACCGGATAGTCTGCACACCGTATCGAATGACAACGGCCAACGATGCATAAACTTCGCAGCCTCCCGCGGAATGGTAGTCCGAAGCACCTTCTTTCCCCGCAAAAATATCCACAAGGCCACATGGAGATCACCTAACCAAGAAACGGAAAACCAAATCGACCACGTTCTAATCGACGGTAAATTCTTCTCCGACATCACGAACGTCCGCACTTACCGCAGTGCGAATATTGAATCCGACCACTACCTCGTTGCAGTATGTCTGCGCTTAAAACTCTCGACGGTGTACAACACGCGTCGAAGTCGGACGCCGCGGCTTAACATTGGGCGGCTACAAGATGGTAGACTAGCCCAAGAATACGCGCAGCAGCTGGAAGTGGCACTTCCAACGGAAGAGCAGCTAGACGCAGCGTCTCTTGAAGATGGCTGGAGAGATATTCGATCCGCCATTGGTAGCACCGCAACCGCTGCACTAGGCACGGTGCCCCCGGATCAGAGAAACGACTGGTATGACGGCGAATGTGAGCAGTTAGTGGAAGAGAAGAATGCAGCATGGGCGAGATTGCTGCAACACCGCACGAGGACGAACGAGGCACGATATAAACAGGCGCGGAACAGACAAAACTCGATTTTCCGGAGGAAAAAGCGCCAGCAGGAAGATCGAGACCGTGAAGAAACGGAGCAACTGTACCGCGCTAATAACACACGAAAGTTCTATGAGAAGTTAAACCGTTCACGTAAGGGCCACGTGCCACAGCCTGATATGTGTAAGGACATAAACGGGAACCTTCTTACGAACGAGCGTGAGGTGATCCAAAGGTGGCGGCAGCACTACGAAGAACACCTGAATGGCGATGTGGCAGACGAAGATGGCGGTATGGTGATGGACCTGGGAGAACGCGCGCAGGACATAATTCTACCGGCTCCGGATCTCCAGGAAATCCAGGAGGAGATTGGCCGGCTGAAGAACAACAAAGCCCCTGGGGTTGACCAACTACCAGGAGAGCTATTTAAACACGGTGGTGAGGCACTGGCTAGAGCGCTGCACTGGGTCATTACCAAGATTTGGGAGGAGGAAGTTTTGCCGCAGGAGTGGATGGAAGGTGTCGTGTGTCCCATCTACAAAAAGGGCGATAAGCTGGATTGTAGCAACTACCGCGCAATCACATTGCTGAACGCCTACAAGGTACTCTCCCAAATTTTATGCCGTCGACTAGCACCAATTGCAAGAGAGTTCGTGGGGCAGTACCAGGCGGGTTTTATGGGCGAACGCTCCACCACGGACCAGGTGTTCGCCATTCGCCAAGTACTGCAGAAATGCCGCGAATACAACACATCATCTATTCATCGACTTCAAAGCCGCATATGATACAATTGATCGGGACCAGCTATGGCAGCTAATGCACGAACACGGATTTCCGGATAAACTGACACGGTTGATCAAAGCGACGATGGATCGGGTGATGTGCGTAGTTCGAGTTTCAGGGGCATTCTCGAGTCCCTTCGAAACCCGCAGAGGGTTACGGCAAGGTGATGGTCTTTCGTGTCTGCTATTCAACATCGCTTTGGAAGGGGTAATACGAAGAGCAGGGATTAACACGAGTGGTACAATTTTCAATAAGTCCGTCCAGCTATTTGGTTTCGCCGACGACATAGATATTATGGCACGTAACTTTGAGAAGATGGAGGAAGCCTACATCAGACTGAAGAGGGAAGCTAAGCGGATCGGACTAGTCATCAACACGTCGAAGACGAAGTACATGATAGGAAGAGGTTCAAGAGAAGACAATGTGAGCCACCCACCGCGAGTTTGCATCGGTGGTGACGAAATCGAGGTGGTAGAAGAATTTGTGTACTTGGGCTCACTGGTGACTGGCGAAAATGACACCAGCAGAGAAATTCGGAGACGCATAGTGGCTGGAAATCGTACGTACTTTGGACTCCGCAAGACGCTCCGATCGAATAGAGTTCGCCGCCGTACCAAACTGACAATCTACAAAACGCTAATTAGACCGGTAGTCCTCTACGGACACGAGACCTGGACGATGCTCGTGGAGGACCAACGCGCACTTGGAGTTTTCGAAAGGAAAGTGCTGCGTACCATCTATGGTGGGGTGCAGATGGCGGACGGTACGTGGAGGAGGCGAATGAACCACGAATTGCATCAGCTGTTGGGAGAACCATCCATCGTTCACACCGCGAAAATCGGACGACTGCGATGGGCCGGGCACGTAGCCAGAATGTCGGACAGTAACCCGGTGAAAATGGTTCTCGACAACGATCCGACGGGCACAAGAAGGCGAGGTGCGCAGCGGGCAAGGTGGATCGATCAGGTGGAAGATGACTTGCAGACCCTCCGTAGACTGCGTGGTTGGCGACGTGTAGCCATGGACCGAGCCGAATGGAGAAGACTCTTATATACCGCACAGGCCACTTCGGCCTTAGTCTGATTAAATAATAATAACACATACACACGGACAGACTTACATTTGCTCAGTTCGTCGAGCTGAGTCGATTGGTATACACTGGATTTTGTTTTTACGCGATTTACATTTTCTCAATTTTCCATTCATCCTAAATGTTTAACGTATATTAATTACCATGTGATTTTTCTTTGATTTATTCTGGATTTTTTGAAACATGTTGCGAAGAATTTGGTGACAAATTGAAGTCACACGATCAAAAATACGAGCGAAAAAAAATCGTGTAAAAACAAAATCCTGTGTATTATACTATGGGTATATAATACTATACGTCTACACACCGGGAATTCGCTGGCCAAACGCGCAAGAAACAGCAAACGCAGCTGCCAGCTGATTTCGCTAATAAGTGGCAGAGGAAAATGGCATAAATGGCCAACGATTTTCTATCAAGAAGGACCAGACGGACCTGTGCCCCAAGCTTCGTCAACAGATGGCCAGGGGCCTAAAATGCACATTTCAACTTTGCTGCGAAGATGTAAAAGTAATGCCATACAATACGGAACACGACATGTCTATCATGGAGTTCCTGCAGGTCCACAAGTATAAATACCATACTCGTAACCTGTCCGGCACGAATCCACTGAATGTTTCACTGCTTGGAGTCAATCTCTAAAAAGGTTCCATCACATCGCTAATGGACGCTAAACTACATGGTCGTCAAATGGGAGCGCTACAGGCATGTGCACCACAACTTCACGCAGTGCTCAAACTGCTGCAACTTTGGACATGGCAGCCGGAATTGACACATGACCCTGCGTTACAATAAAATGTGGCGATCTCTTCCGAATGGGTTAAGAGATAGAACAAGTTCCTGAGAATGATGTTCAATGCCCTCCCAGGATACGAACTTCTGAGATCATGGGGATTAAAGGTATTAAAGCACTGCAGGAGCCCTTTGGTGAATGTAAGGAAAAGTTTAGGGTCCGTTGCTTACCTTCGGATCAGGCTGCTATTGGAGCGCTTATATCCAATTAGGTTATTAGAAATCGTAGAAGTCTGTGGGTGCGCACAGACGTTTTATACATATTTGCAACATTTTGATTGCTTCGTTACTGTGAGAGAGTGTTCTCTGCCGACGTAGTTTTCCAAAGTGAACAATTCAATTTCAGTGGCCATTCACTGTGCGAGGTGCTCCTAATTCGGGAAATGGACTATTTTGGTGAAATTGTTTCAATATATTTTAGTTACTATCATCCCAACCAGGAGAGAATAACTAATTTATATCATATTGTGTTATTGAGTTCAACAGTTTTTCTAACATAGGCTGTTATAAACTTGGTTCAGGATGTTGTTAAAATAACTAAATTTTCTAACAAAACAATGAAACATAACTAATTATGTTATAATTTTGTTAAGAAAAAATGTGATGAAAATTTATTCTAACTATTCTAAATATATCAACGGTTGTTATAAATAACTGATGTTGTTACAATTATGTTATAATCCTGTTGTGCATTCCTAGTCAGGATATCATTTGGTAAAACTAAATATACTAAGGAAGTTTGATTGTGGATCTATTAACCAGCTCTAGGAACTTTTTTTAAATGGGCGTAATTGATTCTGACCATGATTTTTGGAACGGCGATTGTGCTCTTCATTCAAACTATTTTAGTAAGCTTATGTGCCCAACAGAAAGAATAGATTCCGATCTATCTGGTAGTAACATCAGTTGTTATAAATTTGCGGAATTGAGAGAGTAACAGCTGTTTCAAATTTCCAGGTCAAATACAGTTACACCTATTTGAAAAAAGTTCCTAGAATTGGTAATGGTATATATAGCATAAACAGGCGGGACTTATTGTGAACAAAAGTTACCCAGAACTGGACATGAAATACCAAGCAGTCTGGACATGAAATAACAGGCAGTCTGTAGAGAGAAATGAAAGTAAAAAACCGGATTAAAAAAAAAAGTACGAGGCAAAAAAAAGTGAAAAAAGAAAGACAAAGGTGGAAGGAACATATAAAAAGGGAAATAGAGAACGAAGAAGTAAACATAACGAAGTGAGAAGAAAAAAGCAAAGAATGCAACGAATTTTATTTTGACGAAAAATACGTATGCGTGAAATTCAAACCACCGAACGGTAACCCTACGCTCATATCGCACCGAACTGCTCAATATGTAGCCGCTGCAGAACGACGACATGAAAGCAAGCGTCAAACTGCCGACGATTCCCATGTCGGCTCACACTTGTTCGCGATTTCCATGAAGTGTGGAAGCCGCTGTTCCAGAGCAAGTACTTCAATTAGCGAGTTATTAAAAAGGAGTCACCCCAGAATTGGCGGTGTGCAAAAAATACCAGCCGGATTGCTTGCCCCATGCAAACGTTTGTACATCTTGTTAGCATGTTCGACGGTGTTGGGCGGATTCTGATGACGATGGAAGGCCATGTCTGTACTACTCCTTTTATCCCGGAGGGCCCTACATAACAGTGTGACTTCTGGAACCGACACGGTTGCTGGTTTAGCATAACAACCATCATCGAGAGGAGGACACGGCTGGAGCTGTGAAAATTGGCAGCAGCAGAACATGGTTCAACATTGACGCCAAAGGTGGGTGAAAAAAATGTACTTCATTGAAAGAAGTTGGAAAGACGCAGCATTATGGCGAGCATACAGCTGTAATAAGCTCTCTTCGCTGGCTTAGAAAAGCCTTTACGTTGTTGGTAGAATAAGCTGTGGTGGCATATGCGACTAGGAGCGCTAGAGCTTAATAGAAACGGATGCTTACAATGTGGAAAAGATTCAGCGAACTGTGACAATGGCAGGGCTGAAATGGTTGGTTATTGGATGGGGAAATTGTCGTCTAGTGGAGGGATTATACGCTAATTAGCCTCACAAAGTCGTGCTCTCGGTAAGCTTGCTTGTCGGCGTGGAAACTAGCTCACCATGCCAATAGAATGCGCCTTTTAAAACAATGCTGATTAAATGAAAATTCGAATTCTAGGATTCTATAATTATGAGAAATTGACAAATCTAGGATTTTTTTTCAAATAGGCGTAACTGTATGTGACCTTGAAATTTTAAATAATCCATACTCTTTCTTTTGGGTGCATTAGTTGACCAAAATAGCTTGCATTGAGAGCACAATCGCCATTCCAATCAAGGTCACAATCATTTAGGCCCATTTGAAAAAAGTTCCACATTTATATATGTTTTTGCTTCAGGCTAAATGGAAAATATGTCAAGAGCATCCGTTCTCTAGTCTCAGTACCAATACGATAATTTCAGGAGAATGAAAGTTTGCTTGCTTATATGATGCCTTGTGTAAATTTTCCACACTATGCATTTCCTAACCATTCCTGATGCCCAATCGTGAATACAGAATAATGAACGAGCTCTCCGGGACCCTACAACAACACGGCCAGTAATTTAATCTTCAACCTACCCATTTAAACTTTGTGCACGTTATCCAGTTGGGTGTGTCATTGTAATAAGCGGTCTGTGGAAAAATATTGCCCTTTGGCTTGTAAGCTACTTCACTAACCATTAGTGCTAGTACGATGCCTGCCTTCTTTCGCCTAGCCTTCATCGAATGTAGTTCTCTTGCTTGTCGGAAGCTAATGAAAAACTTTTCCTATGTGAGTTTAAAATTAAATTTTCTCCACGGAAAATTTAATAAAATCCAGCACAAAACTTTCCCATTCATTGTCAATGCTAACCGGTTGCCGAGCATTTTGTCACCTCATCGCCTGGGGCCAGTATATCACCTTGTACATGGGAGGTTCTACCACAGTATCAAATGCACTTTAAATTCCAAGAGCGAAAGTCGAGTTGGGAAAATTCATAGAATATTTTGTTACAAAAGGTAAACCTTGTATGGGAATTAGCAGCTTGGCCAGTTTTGCTCTATTATTGGGACCATCACTAACGATGAGATGATGGCCACAAAACTGGATCCTGATTAAAGTGGCTGGGCTCAATAATCGGTCCAGTGTTGGAAATTTTCTCAATTTTCTTGGGCATAAGAGTACCATTGTATTATTAGCCTCATGACATACGAACGCAAAAAATAGAATCGTGGCTTGGAAAACCTTATAAATCTAAAGATTGACATTTATTATTTACTAGCAGACCCGACGAACTTCGTTTCGCCTAAAATTGATTAGTTCTCGAGTTATGCAGAAATTTCGGTTTCATTTGTATGGTAGCCCCCTTTTCCAAATGAGGGAGGGGTCTCGAACCAGTGTTGTAAAATGGCATTTGCATTCGTTTGTATAATTTTCCCAGTACTTTTTTCAGAAGATAGCTATTGATTCTTGATGTATGACGAACTTATAGCGCTTAAATGTGCCGACAACTTTGTCTAACAAGACATTGCTGTAAATATGTAATCTGGGGCGTTGGAGGCAAAATGTCATTCAAATGACATTATGTCAAATGACACGTGACATTTTGGAGAGTTTTCGCTCTCCAGCCTTAGATGTTACGTTTAGAGCGGGCTTGGTAGTCATATGGCTACTGCTTCTGCCTCATACGCAGGAGGACGTGGGTTCATTCCCAGGTCCGTTCCATTCTCCTACTTTGTATCTTTCACTTTATTTCTCATGTTCTAGCAATCGCTAGAACTGGAAATGGACTTCCATACCGTTTCCATTACTATTCCTATACCTTCAACTTGAGTATTCTAACAGTAATCTGCTAGAATTCGAAATGAACTATAGAGCTCGTTTCCTACATCCAATTAGAAATTCCATCAGTTACCTTCTCCTATCTATCACATTGGCAGCTCGTTAACCAAGACGGACCTCTGCCTCTCCAACCTAACCCAGAAATTCCAACAAATTCCGCACGAACTCGTGGCAAGTGCAGAGGTATATTCGGCTTGCAGTGGGCGAGTGATTGCATCATCATTTCCTCCCCCTTCCCTACATTGACTTGCATTCTGACGTGGCAGGCGCCAGTATGACCTAACAAATGAGATCACCAGTACTTGTACATTGAAGATGTGTGCTAGTCCCAAGCAAACATCTGTTGGTTCCCTGTGCAAGAACAGCTGATCTGGTCATAATGGAGTAGCAACTACAAGCAGTCAATCAAGCTCAAGCTCCAGCCTTAGATGTTATAATTAGAGCAATGTACCCTTGAACAAAAATATAGCCCTACTCAAGCTTTATGAGTACATCTAAAATAATGATGTGAATTTTACTTCTGAAGAAAGTTATTAACAAATTAGTCAAATGACATGCAGATGACATTTTACAAGCCTGTCTCGAACCATCTTAAGAAGCTTCCCCGACCTCAAAAACCTCTGCATATAAATTTTCACGCCGATCGGTTCAGTAGTTTCGGAGTCTATAAGATTCAGACAGACAGAAATTCATTTTTATATATATAGATTACCAGACCGGAGTAGCCTGTGCAATACATAAAAGTCTTCTCCATTCAACTCGACCCATAGCTGCACTTCGCCAACCACGCAGTCTGCGAAGGGTACGCAAATCGTCCACCACCTGATCGATCCGCCTTGCACGCTGTGCACCTCGCCTTCTTGTTTTGACATAAAGAGTTCTGAATACCTTTTTCTTCCTTTTATTTACATTGAAAAGTCCAGCAGAAATTTCATGGTTTCACTGCTTATTGATCATTAATTATAAAAGAAATGAAAAGCTCTGCCTGTAAGCCAAATTACACTCGTTTCTTACTCGCGAAGCGAGTAATTCCACCACTGGTCCTAGGAAATAATTGGATCTAAATTTCGCCTGGTTTCTTGGGGCATAGACAATGTCATACGTTATTTGAAAACATTGTAGATTATTAAGGTGATTATAGAATAAAGCCAGAAATCGGCCATTTTGTAAACCATGTGCTTTTCCAATATTTTTTTTCAAGAGCACTAGATGAAATAACCATACCGCGTATGGGGCTGAAATAATGGTAGATCGTTTGTTTAGTTGAGTTTCGGCACTGTACGACTATTATATTACTATTGTAACTATTACGCAAGACTTGGACTTTTGGAAATATGTATATGTAGATAAATGTGTGGTGAATTTGAAACCTTCATCGTAAAAGATGTTACGTACTAACAGACACAGATTTTTTTTCGTGGAATTAGATGAGCTTCAGAGTGAAAATGGTTAAAATGTTATCAATGATGCTTCAAATCGAGTGGTTTAAATTAGCATAACCTTTGAGAATCATGTATATGGAAAATCCATTTATTGGATAACGCAAAAATTAGGCATTTGGCTTCCACTTCTGTCTTATGAGCAAGACGTAGGTTCAATCCCAGGCTCTTCCCTTTTCTACTTCGTATTTCAATTTTAGTTTTTCTGTGTTTTACGTTCTACCAAACCAATTCCTTCTGTTGTAGGGAGTCGTAGAGTTCTCTGCATCTTTCTTAACTCTTTTAGGACGACTTTTTTTGACGTAGATCCATGCTCTGAAAAAATGAAGCAGAACTATCAACGAATTCACCCAACACAAAAATATTTGGAATCAAAACCATTTGAAGCACCTTACTATTGCTATTGATTGATCATGACTTCAAACTACCGGCAAAAGCTATTACTTTTATTTTAATTCAATGGATTTTGAATAAAATAGTCGTTTATAAATTTTTGCAGTACTGCTCTCCACAGATTTTCATTTCTGTGGAGAGCAGTACTGCAATTTCTCATTTTCAATAAGGGATGTCACGTGTGGTTTCTATATCTGCCGCTTTCAATATTTATAGAAACGTGAAGGATGAAAGACATGCTACAGAAATCTAAAAAAAATATTTATTCGTGACAGGGCATGGAAGTGTGCAACATCTGCTTTATTTTTGTGTTTATTACTCGGTGGATTGAAAGAATATGATTAATTTATCGACTAGTAATTATTCTTTGCCTATATTAAAATAATTTAGAAATTTTAATTTTAAAACAAAGGACAACATCCTTTCATGACTGCATTTCATGCGAAATTCATCAAAAAACCTACGGTACTTTCATTTGGTGGCCTGAGATAGAAAAAGGCGCTTTTCTCTCTGTCTTATGACGATCGCGACCTTTTGCCGTACCGATGGAAAGTGATTGTTTTGAGCAATTAAATAATTCTTTGACATCGAATACGATTTAACCTCTGTAACACATCTCGATATATGCTTGAGTCAATGGTCCTTATATCAGCGACTCATGGAGAACGACCGTATTACAGATCCTTTTTGGTTCTTGAGTACGACATAGAGCAAAGATCATTTGATCTAGCAAATGAACCAACCTATGAATGATGTATGATATGATACAATAGGTCCAATGAGTTGATATGACTTCAATCATTACTCATACAAGTTACTACAGACCTTTTCGGTTCATCAAAACGTCCTGAAATTCGTAATGTTTGATGAATCTGATAATCCAAGTCCATGAACGCAGTAGTTCTACGTCTAAAAACAAAAAAAAAGTTTGCTGCTCATTGTCCTTGTCCATCTAGTAGATACCTTGATCTTAACTCAAGATCATGTTGGAGGACTTTGAGCATCTCATGTGCATAGAAATTGGGATTATATGCTTATTACATAGGATGGGCGTGCCAATGATGAGAATTGAGGCCATTGCCAGTGGCCACATACCTGGACAAACCTGGATACCTGGTTGGCTACAGCGTCGATACACCTATGCCTTTAAACGCCGATTCGAGTTTGTAGAACTTCACAGAATTTTTTGTGGAAATTTCGCTGACGTAAAGTTTCGTGATTGATAATCTCACAACATCACGTTGTAACTGCAGAGGTTTTTTTTCGTGAAAATACCAATGATATCGTTGAAAATTTTATTCAATTTTCCGTTGGAATTTCTAAAAGCTCTTCGTAGAAACTAAGACGAGCTTGCAATGAAAATTACGAAAGATTTTCCGCTGAAATCCATATAATATCTCATAAAAATAAAGCTTTTGAACGGAGATGCATTGTTTGGCAGAGATTCATTTGTTGTTTGGCTGAATTTGTTATTTGACCAAACAAACAACTTGCAACAAAGTTTTTTGGCCAAAAATGTCATTTGGTCGGAAGGGACAGGCAGCCGAAAATGACGTTCAGTTAAACATTGCCTTTGGCTTAAAAGTTTGTTTGGTCAAATTTGTATTTGTATTTTATTCATCGGACTGTGTTGTCTACATGAAATTTTTAAATCTTATGGTGGTCAAACAATAGAAACAATAAAGACGGCCCAGCAAGCGGCAGCGAAATCTGGATGTATAGATGTTGAAATCAAATTCATCGGACACTTCGTTGAAGCGATGGATCATGGCGACAATGGAACTATTAGCAGCATAATTAGTAGCTTGTGGCTCCTCGTGTAGCAGCGCATCCTCGACAGCAACTCAGGAGCATCGTATTCAGATGATAAAAGCTTGGCAATAAAAACACACTGAGCCACATTCCTCCGCTTGGCTAGAGTATCAAACCCGAGTAGACGACAGCGATCAGCATATCTGACGAATCTTCTTTGGACAGCTTCGAACCGCTCACTCCATACAGTCTGGTAGGGATTCCAAACAACAGATGCAAACTCTAGTATTGAGCGTACCAGAGAGCAGTACAGTGCATTGAAACACAACGGATCTTGGAACTCGTTTTAAACATGAAGATTTTAAACATGAACCCAAGCTGGCGATTGGCTCCTAGGTCTTTAACATGATCAACCCGTTGAAGTTGAGAACCAGCAATACTGTAGTCAAACTGGATGAAATTAGTCGTTCGTCGGAAACTTATGACACAGCACTTCGGAATGCTCAGAAACATCACCAGTACACCAGTCATTGAAGATTTCGAAAAGATTCTGTAGTTCATAGCAGTCAGTGACGTCTCGGACAACTACATACATTTTAATGTCATTGGCATTTTGCCGAAAAAATCGTTATGTCGTTTCTACTAAACGACATTTTTGGCCAAACGACCATTTAGATCAAACGGCTTTTCAGCTAAATGACCAGTAAGGACAAATAACTTCTTCGGCCAAAGTATCACTTTGAGCAAATGTTCCTTTAGTTGGTCAAATATCATTTTTGACCAAATCATTGTCGGCCTTATAACCGTTGCGGACAAACGTTCAATTCGAACATATGGTTTTCTGACGAATAGCTTTCGGCCAAACGACGGGAAGGGGCGCAGGTACGGAGGCCACAAGGCTGAAAGGTGTTTGGCCGAAACCCATCTGGCCGAAAATGTCGTTTGACCAAAATGGGCATACGGGCGAAAATATCGTTCGACCGATCTGGTCGATCGAAAAAATCGTTAGGCCAAATATGATATTTAATCGAAAATTCCGTTTGCCAAAATGGTCCTTTGGCCGAAACGGTCGTTCGGTAAAAAAGCTATTCGACCAAAACCAATCTCGCTCAACTTTTCAAAAGGACCTAAATAACATTATTTACATGAATTAATTTGAGTACTGTAATCAAAAGCTTTCATATTGGTCTGTTGATTGCTATATTCAACTTAATTCATAAAACAAATGTTACTTAGGCCTTTTTGAAAAGTTAAGCGAGAAATCATTTTGCCAAACGGGTCGACATGTTTTACTATATTAACCACCCCCCTGAAACGGTTGTCATCTGCATACAATGCGATTGAAGCCGATAACTTGGTGCTAAACTTGGTGCTAGCTGTCAAATTGTGGCTTTAAGCACGGAACACAGTGACGCATGCGGCAATATCGATCGAGGGCAGATTTACATAAAAAAAATAAACAGTGTTTTTATATTTTAGGCTGTTGTTGAAAGAAAAAGCGCACCATCTAAAATATGTTTTAAAACTTTATTGCAATTATCTCTATAACTGATTCGTTCATTTCAGATACACCTAGCGCAAAAGTTATCCGCACAGTCTTTGTCACAATAACAAATATTTGTCAAGTCTGCCTGATACCCATGTCGATATCTAAACAGTTTGATAGATGTCTGAAGGAACTTAAAAATATTTGTCATGAGCATGAGCATGATGACCGTTCATTTCGTAGTTGCTACTCCGTGATCGACCAGAGTCCATAACAACCGCAATTGCACAGGGAACCAATGGATGGAAGCATGGGATTTGCTCTCCAACCTCAATGTGCACAGTCCGCGAACTTTAGTGTTTTTGGATGGTCGATAACGGCGCTGGCCACGTCCTCACGGTCATCGGGGAAGGGAAGGAATTGATGATGCAGTTACTCGCCCACTGCAAGCCGAGAACACCTCTGCGCTCGCCATGAGTTCCTGTGGATTTTTATTGGAATCTGGGGGTTAAAAGGTTTATGACAGAGGTTCGCCTTGATTAACGGGTTGCCACTATGATAGTAATGAAATGGTGGGTAGTTCTAAATTGGTTGCCGAAATTAACTTTTTCGCCCATTTCGAATTCTAACAGTTACCTGCTAGAACTGATCAAATTGTGGGTATAGAGATAGAAGATGGAAACAGTATGAAAGCCCATTTCCAGTTCTAGCGATTGCTAGAACATGTGAAATATATGAAAAGATACAAAGTAGGAGGAATGGAACAGGCCTGGGATTGAACCCACGACCTCCGGCGTATGAGGCAAAAACGGTAGCCATATGACCACCAAGCCCGTTTGATGTCTGAAGGAACTTGAAAATATTTGTCATTGTGACAAAGAGTGGGCTACGGGCTTATTAACATTAGAAAGCCTTTAATTCCTAATGCATCTTTCTGTTTGAAACCCAATTTCCGCAAATGGATAAAATAAAGCTGCAAACCAATTGTAGACAGCACAATCCGATGAATAAATTACAAATACAATAAAATACAATAAACCTTTCCTGTCATTTTTGCAGGCCTGTGAAAAATGGGATATTTAGGTTTATGATATGTATTAATGGTTGTATGACATTCGCCAGAAAGTCATTTGCCAGAAGACCTTTTGCCAGAATCAATATGCCAGAATGGACTATTCCCCAGAAAGTCGTTTGCCAGAATGCACCATTCCCCAGAAAGCCATTCGCCAGAATGTACCATTCCCCAGAATTGGTCATCATCTATTTGCCATGCACGCGTTTGCCCAGTATGCGCAATAATTCTTAACGCCATGAACTGTTGGCATAACTATGAACAGCGTTAAAATAGAGGGTCATTTGGCATAAGGGACATTTTTTATAATTTTGCTTTGTTGTTGTCGATAATAGATTTGAAAATACCTAATCTGTACATAAGACGTATTCATACATAAGCCGAGTATAGCAGCTTGCCTGGATTAAGGCAAAAATGGCGGATGTGATCCTTTCTTCCAAATAGGTGTTTGCCCGGATTAAGACAACGGTGGATGTGAACCCTTCTTTAAAAATAGGCGATTGTCAGGATTAAAACAATGGTGGACATGATCCCTTCTTCAAAAGAAGGCGCTTGTCCGAATAAAGGCAATGGTGAATGTGATACCTTCTTTGAAATTAGGCGCTTGTCCGGATTAAGGCAATGGTCGATGTGAACCCTTCTTTAAAAATAGGCGTTTGCTAGGATTAAAACAATGGTGCATATGATACCTTCTTTGAAAGTAGGCGCTTGCCCGGATTAAGGCAATGGTGGATGTGAACCCTTCTTTAAAAATAGGTGTTTGCCAGGATTAAGGCAATGGTCGATATGATCCCTTCTTTAAAAGAAGGCGCTTTTCCGGATAAGGGTAATTGTGCATGTAATTTATTCTTTAAAGAAGGCGCTTGCTCGGATTAAGGCAATAATGGTGGATGTCGTCCCTTCTTTAAAAGTAGGCGTTTGCCACAAATGAAGCAATGGTGGATGTGATTCCTTCTTTAAAAGTAGGCACTTGTCCGAATTAAGCAAAGGTGGATGTGATCCCTTCTTTGCAAATAAGCGTTTGTCAGAAATGAAGCAATGGTGGATATGATACATTTCTTTAAAAAAAGTTGCTTCCTCCGATTAAGGCAAGGATAGATGTTATCCCGGTGTCCTCAAGCAAGACCATGCTGAGGGTGACTGGGTTTTCTGAAAATTGTCTAATATGTTGAATAATCCCTTTTATGAAAATTAATTATACCGCAAATCCCATTGTTACTAAATAATGCCAAATCCACGTTATGCAAAATTACCCACTTTATATTTTTTTTTTCTATTTTTTAACCATCAATAATAATTGGAATTTCCAGTTTTACTATTTCTGGGGAATGGTACATTCTGGCAAATGGTCTATTCTGGGGAATGGCTTTCTGGCATATGGTCCATTCTGGCAAATGGGTTTCTGGCAAAAACCATTCTGGCAAATTGATTCTGGCAAATGGTTTTCTGGCAAATGTCATACAATCGTATTAATATGGAGATCTAATTTACTTTCTAAAAATCGCCAAAAATTGCGAAAAAAAACTTTTTTGTGATCTTTGGTAGCGACATGATTTATTTGAGTGCAAATTAATTACGAAACTTCCTGTTCACGGCATGGCGGTGACAGAATTTTCCAGTGTTTCTGTTATTGGACCATTTCACTCAATGTTACAAAACATCTTAGCAGTTTTTCGGTTTTCCTAGAACAAACTTTCAGATTTCATTTAGTCAGCTCAAAGAACTGGCAATTTGAAGACGATTCCTAAGATTTACTCATAATCGACAAACATACAAATATTACACATTTGCAACACGGGCAATAAAGTCAGGTTTCTCTTCAGCTAAAAATAAATTTTCTCCTATGCATGGTAATTGGCAGCTCGATAGTTAATCTTTTTAATTTCCTGACTTTTACGTTAAGTCTATTATGTTTAAAAAAAACTATTATTCCGTAAACACACAAATGGTCCAGTTGAAAGCCAAATTTTATCCACAATGTGATATCCACTTCCAGTTGGATCAGACCAAATGCAAAGAAGTTTTTCCTTAGAAATAGACGGGGTTCCAACATTTTTCCAAAAAACCACTGTCGATGACTCTTAAGATGACTAAGTGGAATATTTTATCTTAGTTTCGACGCTCTTCTGGGCCCACATTATAGTGAGCTCAAGTTTGTAACCAAAGAGTTTATGCGTCAAGATCAAATAGATTAATTGATTTCGTCAACTGAAAAGTAGGTGTGTTAGACGCTGTCTCATATCTCATAGTGGCAGTTCAATAATTATCGAATAACCCTGCTTGCAAGCAAGATTACTTTTGGTAGATTTATGTTTTACTGGTTTTGCTGGGTGGCACCAGCCTTTTTCAAGACCGGGTGTTTTCAAAACCTTCGAACTGGCACTTTGAAGTTTAATTCGGATTCTGATAAACTTATTTCTCAAAGGACCTTTGCCGGCCCTGTAAACATACTGTTAAACAATATTAAACTTCCGGTTCAGGCATCCCTAAATTGTCAAAATCGGATAATAATTGACAGATAATAATTTAATTTCACCCAAAATTTGCTAGTCCCAGTTAATTTAGTCATGTACATCATTTTACTAGTGCTAATGGTCGCCACAAGCGAACTCAATTTTTGGGTAGAAACAATTTGAAGTTTGGCTTGTGTCGTTTGATAAGTTTCCATCATCATAATGCTTAATTCATGATGATGGTGGTTGCTGCGATGTCGAACGACACAAGCCAAACGTTAAATGACTGCACCGTACCAGAACTTGAGTTAGATTTTGGCAGCTATGTATTATTCCACGTAAAATGCCAAGGGGTGGGACGCTGAGCACAATGTGCCAAGCACACTTTTTTACCGTGTGTTGGAACACTGTTAATCAACAATGAACAATCAATTCACAATGTGGCACACTGAGGCACACTTTTGACATTGACATTTGCAGAATGTCAAAAACCGGCAACCTTGCCAATTATTTGCATTATTTTCCCGCTTTTTCCGAAACATTTGAAGAAACTACCCCGTTGTTGTTTTTTAGTCATGCAAAGTTTATATTTTGTTCTTTTGTGAGAAACGGATGCAAGTTAAATTTGTTCAAACTGCTCATGATAGTCGCAAAACAAATTGAAATTAAAAACAAATATATAGTATGAGCTTGCGTTGACGTGAGAAGTGCTCAAGTGTAGAAAAAATAATTAACTAACCACTGTTTGTTCATGTGAAAAGCATATATTTTCTTCCGTCTCTGAAATCAAATCCATCAAATTTTTCTTGTAGTTCATTGGGATTTCTTTACGGAAAATTTCTTATCCCTAGAAAACTCCCGTACTGGCCCGCACCCTTTCGTAATTTTGAATATACTTGCCCATGCTAAGTGGTTGATGCAATATGTCCCAGTCTGATTTATAACTATTTTCAGAAGCAATGAAAGTGAAAATAGTTACAAATTATTGCAAGTACAAAGGGAAGATCAATTAATTACGTAACGCAAAAATTGACCTTTTTGAACCCCCCCTCCTATGACACACTTTTTGTATGAAGCATCTGAAAATTTGGTATTGATCGTCACACTTCAGGCAACTTCTCTCCCCCTCTAAGCGTTACATAGTTTATGGATGATCGCAAATTTGTTATGCCGGTCGTTTTTGAATATAGTCAATAAACGAAGGAAATGGCCCTGTTTTTTCCAAGCTGAAAAGCTCCAATAGAAACGACACATCCCGCGCAAAACATGGCGTATATTGAGTGGATTCGTCTTTCGTACGGATTGTGTCGTCTTTTTCGTGATCTTTCCGGATCTTTGTGTCGTTTCCTTTGTCAGCTCCGGTTAATCGATCAAAATCAAGAATGCTCTTACGTTTGACAGAAGTCATAATGTTTACGCTCGAACAGTGCTGCCAAAATTTATCGTTTTTCAGTACTTCTGTCAAACACATAACGTGGCACATTATGGCACACCGTGGCACAAATATTTAAGTGAACACAATTTAAATTGTGCTCAGCGTCCCACCCCTTGTAAAATGCTGAATATATGACGAAAACAACAATAAGTTACAACATAAGTTACATGTTATTGAAATTTTATTTTTTACTGTACTAGCGAATGGAATTTTTGGCCTCATAACTTATTCGGTCAAACTACCATTTTGGCCAAATGACTTGTTAGGGCAAGCGAGTTTGCCACATGAAATTTTCCGACAAACCGTTTTCGATTTAATAACTTTTTCGATCGAACATTCATTTTGGCCAAATTAAATTCCGCCAGATTACTTTTGGCATGATGGCTTTCCATAGGAAGA
Source organism: Armigeres subalbatus (assembly GCF_024139115.2). NCBI lineage: Eukaryota > Metazoa > Arthropoda > Insecta > Diptera > Culicidae > Armigeres > Armigeres subalbatus. The sequence goes on from NC_085140.1 coordinate 310,390,909, forward strand.
TTTTCAGTTAAACGACCCGAAAAAAAACGTTCGAAGTTTCCGTAAAAATTCAAATTACACGCATAAATTCTGTAGAGTTTTAGTGCAATTCTTGTGAATATTCCGAAAAATATTTCATAGAAATTTCAGAAACAAGTTCGTGCAAATTTTAACGAATTCTAAATCCTATGAATTCAAAATCCTACGAATTGTTTTCCGTGATTCAAAATTTTTCGTTGATATCCACATTTTAAACTCTGAACAGTTTTCCTTGGAAAGTCCGGAGAATTTCTCGTTTAAATTGCAGTGAATTTTCCGTGAAATCTGCAGAGAGTGTGCTGCAAAAACTTTTTAAAGTTTCCCGTAGGTATTTTGAAGAATTTTTTGTGTCAATTTTAAAGAATATTCAGCAGTAATTCCAAAGAACTTTCCGTTCATATTCTGAACAATTTTCTAAAAAAATTTAGAACAATTTCTTATGTAAATTTCAAATTTTCCACGGAAATTCCGTACAATTTTTCTTGAAAATTTCAAAAATCTTTCCATTTATCGTGACAACTTCAAAGTAGGTAGTTCCCGTAGAAAATCTAAAAATAATTTTTCCATATAAATAATTTGGAAAAACTAAGAATTTATTTTTGGGGAGGTTCATCAGATTTTTAGACGAAATTCAAATGATGGGAGTAGCAACCATTGATATGTACAGTCCGTCTAAGCTAAGCTAAGAAATGCAAAAGATTCTCCTGGTAATGTCTTGTAAATGGTCCGGACAAATCAAGAACAAAATATTAAAGAAACGAACGCAATACAAGCCGATTCACGCCGCCTCCGGCTGAAATGGCTATTGGCATGACGCCGGAAACGCCGCCGCTTCCGACCAAAATTATGACAAACGCTCAATGATTTTTGGACCGGCGCACATCTCTAATGCCGATGATGAAAACATGACTGTCTGAATTCAAGAACGTTTTGGATAATCTTGAGCATCTCGTATTACTGAAAATGTATCATTGGCTACAATCAGGATGCCACCACTTGATTACGTGTTCAGAATTATCAAACAAAATGGTTATGATTCAAACTTTCCAGATTCATTTGCATGCTCTCAGAAGCGAAACCTCCACAAGGTTTGGATATCTGGGTCTTCTGAATATAGTCAAACTTTACCTCCAATATTTTTCCTCGAAATCCAGCGTCCTGGTGAACAATTTTGCTGAAGAAAGTGGGGACCTGGTTCTCTTCTGTGATTACATAGCCAATCTCGAACGCTGGGCATGATGTCCAATTCGTTCCGAAAGTTATCCAACTAATCAATTTCCCTTCCTTAGTGTTTGCAAGGCTAGGACTGATCTCGACTGTTGGTACTGTTGTAGAGTACTTTGTTTTCATCTAAGAGACAGTGATTAGTCTCCAATCTGTATCTGTGGTAACGTATGGCAGTGACGCTACTTTCATAAAATAGTTTTAACTTGCTCCACTTACGAATTTGTGCGAATCGGCATCAAGATTAAATGACTTCACCCTCTATTGCCCAAGACCGCCTTTAGACGGAGCATTTTGATTATTTTTAATTTTCAGTTGATCATATTTCTAAAAGTTTTTGATTTTGATCAAGAATATAAACTTTGAAGCATGTTTAAATGTCGTTAAAAGACAAAGTTCCACCTATTTATAAAAAATATTGAAAAATTGAGTAATATTTTTTCCCTCTTCGTTTTAGCTAGTATACCTTCGAAAAGTGAATTTTTTGTAGTTTAGTATTTTTCTACAAATAACCTTATTGAATAGAAAATTATAGTAATGAATGTTACACTCTAAAATATATATACAACTCGTTACAAGGAAAATAAAAAATGAGTTCTGAAAATTAAAAAATTGCAATAAGTCAGCATTAAAAAAGGAACTTTTAAACTCTGAATATTTTGAAAAATCAAAAAAGATTAATAGTTTCAAAAGAATATTTGATTGGAATATTGCAAAATAGTGATTTTGAGCGAAAATCAAAATCTGGGTTGTAGAGGCTTGAGAAAGTTTTTTTTATTGTCTTTATTAATGAGGTTTTCGGCCCTTGACCGGTTCACCTCATACTTAAGAAAGTTTATGATGTCAATTTTCTTTTATAGGTGTTTGCAAATGAATTTCGAAAGATGTTTGGTCCCGAGTGTTTCGTGTTTACGTTTTTTTTTTCAAAATTTCGCAGAGTTCTGCAAAATTTAAGCATGGCATATTTTATTTTGTGATTTCTTCACGTTTCGTTAAATTAAAAAAAACACCAGCAAAACCAAGTTTTCGACGAAATGAAACGGAATTTCGAAAAAAAAAATTTCAACTTATAACAAATTTCAATTCCTCAACAAATTTCGGCTGCTCCGCTAAATATTGTACCGCTCATAAAAATATCTACTCCTCCGCTTACATTTAGTCGCAACGAAAACTAAGGCTAAGAAAAACATAAATCTAGAAACAAGCTGCTTTGATATTTAAAAAAAATGCCGTCACGAGGTGGATTCTGGCGCGGTTAATGCGTTGGCAACACGTGCTATTTGTACTGTGGATAAATTTTGCACATCCTATGAGAACCTTGGAAAATTGTTGTTTTGTTGTATGTTTGTGTGTGTGTGTTTCCAATCCATCTTCCATAAGTTGTCATTTTGTTGCAAGGCACAATAGTACTGAAGATTATAAGATATAGAGGTTAGAGATGCAAAATTCTATCAAAATTCAAATTACCATTGCTTTGTAATCTATCAACCAATCTCTTTTTGACAACATACGATAGAAAAAAAAACATCTAAGTAGAAGAGCTTTCGATCACCATACGTTCGTTCGTCAAGATGCCCCCATCGTTATCCCTGAACATTTCGGCTCTCGAAATGAAGCCTTTGCTTTTGATAGAACTTGTCTGTTTCTTGATGACGGCAAAGATGTTCCATCTACTCACACTTCGCTCAACTTCCAGTCAGCTTTTCTTCTCCTGAAAGAGGCGGGTCTATGTGTAGAATGCGTTCTTATCATCATCAGAGCTTCCTGTGTGTGGGTATGGACGTTGATTGTGCTGAATTTAAAGAACCGGCCTGTGATCCTCAACCTGCACATTCTCTCATTGATCGGCCACCACCCGATTACGCTCCTTTGCATATCGTCCATCACAATGAAAGCTCGCTAGGCTAAGGAAGATCCTTTTCTCACTTCAGGATATTAAATAAAAAAAGCATTTATGCATTTATCTTTACTATATACTAATTTTATTTTTCCTAATTATTCTTTATTTCCAGATCAACCGTTCACTGCGAAACTCGAATATATCAAAAATAAATGACCTGGAAGTATTCGCCGGAAAGTAAGTATCATCATAACCATTGCAACTTGAAGTCAATGCAACGTGTTCGAACGTGGTTCGTACGTGGCGTAGGATGTGGCTTGATAATATCAATAGTGCACTTTCGATGCTACGGGTTTATACGGATTTATACATACAATTTCCAGCTTGAGAAATTCTCTTGTCTAAACCAAAATTCAAACATGCCACCTCCCACTTGATAGCAACATAGTTTTATCGATCAGACATGTGCAAAACATAGTTTTACCATGTCTCGTTGCATAAACACATAACTCGTGCTGGAAAATAGCTATTCTGTTGCTCATCAAATTGTTAAATCACTGATCCTCTGTCGAATGATAAAACTCTGATGGTAACTTTCAATTTTTCTCAAGTAAGAAGAACCAAAATGACCAGCTTTACTCACAATATCGTCGTAATCTAGTAGGAATTTCTACATATAACAAGCTATGTTGAACAATCTAACCATAGTGTCAACAGAGGACCTGTAAAATTTAAACAAGTCCTAATAAGAAATTAATTGAATTACAATGGGGTCGTATAGGTGAGCATTAAAAAACTAATTCGGCCAAAAAATCACCGGAATTTCAATATTTCCCAAAACAAACATTTACTTTTACCGAAAAAAAAATTCCATCTTCACTTGCCACTACGCTACACGTTATTGCCTCCTGTGCCACAAACGGGGCCAAAATCTTCGCATCACTGCTCATCCCAATCACCTTCGATCCACCCTCACTTTTAAGCACCATGTGAAAATATCCAGACCGTGTGAAAATGCACAAGCTTTCCTTGGCCCCCGCCGAGCCACTCACATGATCTCTTCTTTTCCGCATTTATTTCCCCCAAATACTGCCCACCTTCGAAACGGGACAACCTCAAGGACTAACAACGAAGCAACGTTTCAATTTTTCGGCGCGAAAATTGATTCCACCCGGATCCGGGAGACGCTGGAACGCATGGTGGAGCAACAGCAGCAGCATCAGCGGGGGAGAGCCAGCGGCAACATCAGCTTCGCCCCACCCTACAAGCCCATCTTTCGCCAGGATGTCGGCCTGATGCTGCAGGTAAGACCGAAAATATGCCGAGTGAAATGTGATTTTCTTCTTTTTCGCCATCCATGCAGGATTCCGGGGAACACATTACTTTTTTTGGGGATGTACCTTTCCGCAGCTATTACCAATGTAGAACGTAAAGAGAATGTGCCACCGTTTTACATGGATGGTGTTTTCCTAACGGCAGTGGCATCCAGCTGGAGGTTGTAAAACGGGAATCGGCATTGATATCGTTGGCTTTTTCGGAACGGTTGAGTCCATTAAACATTATGATATTTCAATAACGATTGGTTGGCTAACGGTTTATTTAAGTGGGTGGTTACTAGGTGTTGACTATGTTGTTAGAGGTTAGACCGAATGACTATGCATGTGATGGTGCGTTCACATCGTTTAGGGCTTCCGATTTTGAAAAGTAATTCAAATGCCATTCTGGCTACATAATTTTAGGATGCTGTTAGTTCGTTACAACATTTATAGATGGCAGTCTGTCTGGAACTTAGACGTCGTCCATGCATTAACTCTCCGAGATCACAGTGTCCCGATGGGAAAATAATATTAAAAAGAAAGATCAATGTGATAATTGGGCAAATTAAGCATCCAGCTGGTGAGGTATTCTGTCAGGATATCCATGCCTCGTTGGATTTTTGCCACTAGCAGTATGAACAAACATTTCAAACAGGGGGCAAATCCTTGATGAAACCAGGGAGCCGGTGGTTTTTTTTCGGACCGGCAGAAATGGCTGGAAATAAACTACAATAAACTAAAAAAAGAGGAAACAGATTTAATAATACGATTACCAGAATTATAGCCCCAGCGGATTTAAGTTGGGGCACGATGGGGCGCGTGACCCACCAAATCAGATATTTCCCTGAAATTTAGTTATACACGCCACAACTGGTATGAGAAAAAATTATGTTTCCGCCAATTTTGCATCATTCTGGAGAGGAAAACTTCCCAAGGAATTCTTGGAGTTATTTTCGATTTAATTTTTTTGCAAAAACTTCAAATTTATTTGGAAACTAGTTGACCCGGCAGACGTTATCCTGCATAGTAGGCGAAAACGCGCGGTGAACTGCCCATGCGAAATTTCCATACGAATCTTAATTTTAGTTTTTCACGATTTACTCAACCTAACTCGTGAATTTCGCATGAGGAAATATCATATAAACCCGTCGGAAACGATAACGAACATATATGCTGAAGGAATGAAGAAAATCCATCCAGCCGTTTTCGAGTTATGCGGATACGAACACAGACCATTTCATTTTTATTATATAGATTTCCTTTGGTATTTCTCGTAATTTCTTCGTAGATTCCAGTAAGAATTCCTTAAGAAACTCCATTGCGAAATCTATGCGGGAATCTTGCAGGCAGGGATGGGAAATATCAAATTTTCAAAAAATCGAGGATGATCAAAACTCACCCGCGATCTCACTTTTAAATTATCAAGTGATAAAAACTCGCCAGCGATTAAGAATCGTTTGAAAATCGTATCTTGATTTGAAGCATTTACCGTTACATTTTGAACTCTTTTTTCTTACTACCATGAAACCATAACGCCAAATAGAAGATATAACGGGACTGTTGACAATTAGCTGATATTAGTAAAGAATAATGATTGAATGAAAATTCTGTGTTTATTATCGTTTGAGTACAAAATTTGAGAAGTTGTCGCCGGCGATAACTCGCCTACTGTTTTCACGTGAAAAGTTTTCACATGAAAATTGCAATCATTATCGTCTGATAATGATAAAGCACAACACTGCTTGCAACCTCTCTTTGTAAATTTCTTCGAGAATTCATTCTCAAGTTTCTCCACGATTTTTTTAAAATTTCTGATAATTCTTCAGAAATTATTTCCACTTCAGGAATTCCCCAGAGCAGCAGCTCTCAACCTTTTTCTTAGGAGGTACCCCTTCGAACTTTTCATTCATTGAGGTACCCCCTTATTTTTTCACCCTAATGAAAATAAGTGATAATACTGATAGTACCTATATATGATTTGTGGCTCTTTTATTCACATAGTTCTATCCAAACATTTGTTTATATTTTTTTTGTTTTTTTTGTGAAGCTTTCCAATTCAAATTTTGTTTATAAGGTACACCGGGGCAAGTTGAAACGGTTTTTTCAAAGTTGAAATTCAAAGTGCTATAAATAAATCACCCTTTGATATATTTTAAATCCGTTTGCGGTGTTTGCTAGCTCGGGCCAAATATTAAACATAAAAAATAAGCAACATTAACAAACTTTTTATAAATATTTTTTACATTTAATTTTTTTTGCCCCTTGAATCGGGGCAAGTTGAAACACTGCGCTATATTCAGACGTAAGCTAATTTTGCCGTATTAATAACAAAACGTAAATACTCATTGAGACTCAAGAAGCACGAGGTTGTAAAGGTGATTATATTGTAGATCCAGTTGAAAACCGAACTGAGCTCTCGCGACAATCGCATTTTCTCCCATTTCCAAGTGTCGCAACTGCATCGCAGGTGGTGCGCAGGATGGCGCACAGCTATGGCATAGATGCGCACTACTCGCGATGCAGTTGCGACATCCAGAAATGGGAGAAAATGCGATTGTCGCGAGAGCTCAGTTCGGTTTTCAACTGGATCTACAATAGTACTGCCAGGATTCGCATAAGAGTCCCATGTAAGTTTTTGACGATTTTGATTTCTTTCAGAAATAAGCCTAAAATTGTCTCCTGTTTAAGAAAAAAAAGTAGGCTTTGTTCTAGAAATTTGAAAACAAATCCCACTTTTGTTGTCTCATCTTGATAGTTACTCGGATAAAAATCAGATTCCAGATTTTGATAGGTACAATTTTACACATAATAATAAACTTAAGTATGGTCCATTTAATTGTCCCACAGCAATAAATACGGATAATTTTTTTCATTTTTTTCGAGAGATACCAAATAAATTCAACGACAAAATATTCAAGTCGGCGAAAATGACATGGGACTCTTATGCGAATAAGGGCAGTGTATAACAAAGTCACAAGCGTATTTTCCAGGTATCTGGCACCCCCAATCCTACCTACTACGTTTGACAATAGCCAACATCTTTGAGTTTCCCATTAGGCTTTCAGCGATCGTGTACGTACACGCACGTTTCACTCACACTTTTACTCAGTTTGTTTGCAACCACGAGCAGCTGTCACGGCAAAATCAAATGGGATTGATTGCAACCACGAACCTGCGTTCGTGTTGGTGAGAAATGTCGGCGAGACCCTAATTGTTTGGTTGAGATTGGGTTTCCCACTGACAATTCTATTTTGTAAACAAACCCCTATTCCGAGTTGATTTTTTCAAAATAGATGTAATTATTTTTCATCATTTTTCGAGAACTTGTGCGAAAGTATGAATGCGAGGTTTATTTATTTCAAAAAGAATATTGATGCCTATAATATTTTTTTATACTTCGATCGGCACCGAGCGCTCTACTTCGCCAAAATATCATGATATTTAAAACATATTTTCAATGGCATTTTTCCGACGACTATGATTACGCTTTCGTATTAAATTAATCGATGATTTTGATGCTGGCATCAGAAACATGGCCGCTACGCAGACCCCTGGTATTTTCAGAGATTAAATTCTGGAGAACGCACTACGCTGAAAATTTATCAAATTGATTTCCTCCTGCTGGTGACCACTCGGATTACTATTCAGGATGTTTCTTTTTTGGTTCACTGGTATATTGCGCAGTTGATTAATTCTCGCTTAACTTTCAAAGGACCTAAGTAACATTTTTATGAATTAATATGAATACAGCAATCAATAGAGTTGTTCTGTTGATTGAGCTATTCAAATTAATTCATGAAAAAAATGTTACTTAGGTCCTTTTGAAAAGTTAAGCGAGAATTCGGCTGAGACTTCTTCATAAATGCACATAAATTAACCAGCCATCATATCTCTCATAAACTCTTCGATTGGAGAAATAGGCAGCTGGGGAAGTGAAAGGTGGAGTTAACGAAATGTTTACATACTCTATGTTTTATTTTTCTGAGAGTCAGTGCTCAGTAGATTAAGAATCTCAAAACTGCAGTTTAAACTTGACCCCTTTTCATTCTAGTGGAGACTGTAGGAGGGTTGCATTCATGGCGGAATGGGCGGAAATTCATTAAATTTTTGTTCAGAAGTTTGCATGTTTTTATAAATTTATGTTTTTCCAATGTATGTATTTTTGGACTATGTTGAATTCTGGAAAAAAAAAACTTTCAATCGCGAGGGTGACGTTTTGAATCGTTGTTTCAACTTGCCCTGCACCACGAATTTCTATTTGCCCCGATGAGTTGAACATGCAGAGCAATATCAAACAACCAAAAATACACAAATTAAAACGGGTCTCTCATCGGTTTTTCATAATCATTATGCTTATTCAACATTAAATGATTACCTAAGGTGAAAATTTGATGAAAAAACTATTTCAAACACCGTTTTGAGACCTGTTTCATTGACGTGCCAAATAGTTGGTTTCGATTTTGCAAAGGGCGAAAAATAGACAATGTCACGGATTGCTTTTGAAAGCTACAATTTTTCGGGAATGGTGGTCAGAAGGTGCATTTAGGCGAATAGTTTGTTGTAAAAAATTATCAGAGCATTCGGTCATTTCCTATCTGAATAACAGCTTCCGTTTCAACTTACCCCGCATTTCAACTTGCCCCGGTGTACCTTACATCAAGCTTTCTACAATACTTTGAAGTTCTGAGCCTCTTGAAAGGAGGCTTCCGAGCCTCTTGGAAGGAGGCTTCCGAGCCTCTTGGAAGGAGGCTTCCGAGCCTCTTGGAAGGAAGCTTCCGAGCCTCTTGGAAGGAGGCTTCCGAGCCTCTTGGAAGGAGGCTTCCGAGCCTCTTGGAAGGAGGCTTCCGAGCCTCTTGGAAGGAGGCGAGCCTCTTGGAAGGAGGCTTCCGAGCCTCTTGGAAGGAGGCTTGAGCCTCTTGGAAGGAGGCTTCCAGGCCTCTTGGAAGGAGGCTTGCGAGCCTCTGGGAAGGAGGCTTGCAGGAGCCTCTTGGAAGGAGGCTCTGAGCCTCTTGGAAGGAGGCTTCTGAGCCTCTTGGAAGGAGGCTTCGAGCCTCTTGGAAGGAGGCTTGAGCCTCTTGGAAGGAGGCTCTGAGCCTCTTGGAAGGAGGCTTTGAGCCTCTTGGAAGGAGGCTTCTGGAGCCTCTGGAAGGAGGCTTCCGAGCCTCTTGGAAGGAGGCTTCTGAGCCTCTTGGAAGGAGGCTCTGAGCCTCTTGGAAGGAGGCTTCTGAGCCTATTGGAAGGAGGCTTGAGCCTCTTGGAAGGAGGCTTCCAGGCCTCTTGGAAGGAGGCTTCTGAGCCTCTTGGAAGGAGGCTGAGGCCTCTTGGAAGGAGGCTTCCAGGCCTCTTGGAAGGAGGCTTCTGAGCCTCTTGGAAGGAGGCTTCTGAGCCTCTTGGAAGGAGGCTGAGGCCTCTTGGAAGGAGGCTTCCGAGCCTCTTGGAAGGAGGCTTCCGAGGCCTCTTGGAAGGAGGCTCTGAGCCTCTTGGAAGGAGGCTTCCAGGCCTCTTGGAAGGAGGCTTCTGAGCCTCTTGAAAGGAGGCTTCTGAGCCTCTTGAAAGGAGGCTCTGAGCCTCTTGAAAGGAGGCTCTGAGCCTCTTGAAAGGAGGCCTGAGCCTCTTGAAAGGAGGCTTCTGAGCCTCTTGAAAGGAGGCTTCTGAGCCTCTTGAAAGGAGGCTTCCTGAGCCTCTTGAAAGGAGGCTTGAGCCTCTTGAAAGGAGGCCTGAGCCTCTTGAAAGGAGGCCTGAGCCTCTTGAAAGGAGGCTTCTGAGCCTCTTGAAAGGAGGCTTCCAGGCCTCTTGAAAGGAGGCCTGAGCCTCTTGAAAGGAGGCTTCCGAGCCTCTTGAAAGGAGGCTTCCTAGCCTCTTGAAAGGAGGCTTCCGAGCTTCTTGAAAGGAGGCCTCTTGGCTTGGCTTGGCATAAAGGAATTTTTAGGAGGGTTTCTAACGGAAATATTGAAGCAATTACCAGATGGAACTTTCAAAGGAACTCTTGGAAGTAATTTTTGAATGAATCCCGGAAGTATTTCTGAATGAACTTCCAAATGAATTTCTGAATAAATTTCCAAGATTTTCTTTCCAGATTTTTGGAAGAAATTTCTTAAGGAATTACTGGAAGAATTTGTTTGAGAATATCCTGAAATAATTTACGATGCAAAAAAATCACGAAGATATTCGTAAAAGAAATTCACAAAGATATTCGTCAAAGGAATTTTCCTGAAAACAATTTCTTAACGAAAGGTAGGTATTCTTAAAGGAATTTCTGAAGGGTTTACGCAGGAATTCCGAACAAATTTCCAATGAAATTCACAATAGAATTTCTAAAAGAATTTATAAAGGAATTCACGAAGAAATCCCTGAAAAAAAAATTCTCGGAAATTTCAAAAGGATTCCTTTGGGAATTCGTCATAACGTTCCTTCAAAAATTCAAAAAAAGGTATTTCAAGAAAATTTTGAAAACTCGGAAATCTCTTTATAAATTCTATTAGGGACTTCTAAATGAATCCTTTAGAATACCGAAGGAATCCCTAAAACAATTAATCTGGGTATTTCCGAAGGAGTTTAAAAAAAAAATCTTTGGATAGATTTCTAACAGATTTCGTTAAGAAATTTTAGAAGAAATTTTCTTCGAATTCCTTTTTTTAAATTTTCAAAGGAATCTCAAAGGAATTTCTGGATTTATCTCCGAATTAATTTCCGGAGGATTTTCTGTCCCTAGAAACAATTCCGAAAGAATTCTTAGAGGAATGTGCAAAGAAAATCTTGAATAAAATCTTTCGGAAACTCTTAAGGAAATTCCTGAAATTTTGTCCTACAATTGTGGAAAGAATTCTTGCTGTAAATTTTGGCGGAATTACTAGACGAATTTCCTAGGGAAATAAGGAATACCAGAAAGGAATAGAAGGAATACCTGAAATAGTTTTTGAAAGAGTTCCTATAAGACTCTCTGAAAGTATTCTTGGAATTTCTTGGAAAAATCCTGGAGATATTTATTGAAGAATCAAAATCAAAATACCAGTCCACAACTGGTTTAAAAATTATTTTGGTCGAAATTGACTGGTTTATAAAAGAAAAGTTAACCTTTTTTTCCTTTGAAGGCATCAACTTATTTTTCGTCAGTAGTTAGCTAAGGTGTGTAGCTTTCATTGATATGCATATGTTTATAATATTAAATTCGCCAAAGTTATTGCCAAAATAGCTAACTTTGGCACCAATCGGGCAACCTCCCCGACTTATTTAGTTTACTACTATAATACCACCTCAGCGTTTTATTAGAAATTTTCAAGCAGAAGACGAAATACGCATTTGTTAGTTTCAAATAATATTCGAAATTACTTTAGCATAATCAAGCCTATCTTCATTTTTATGTTAAAATTTTTTTATCAAAATTTTAATACGAATAAGAAAAATCTCTCTATTGTCATGTCTATATACTTGCACGACAAGTGGTGCATCCTGCATCCTCATGGCTTTGATTCCCTTTTAGGTTTTTTCGGTTTAAATTTTCTAGGTCTGCCATTAATTTACCCTTACGAGCATTGCCCTTGTTGCACCATCTATGCTACATCGAATTAAAGCCATCCAAACAAAAATATTATCATTTAACTGCGTTATGTTATTAATAGTAGTAACTCGATCGTAACAAGTGATGTAGCAGTATTCAACAAACAATTAAACACATGCACATTATCCTGTAAAAAACGTCGAACAGTGCTATCCGTCGACATCTTTGAGTATTTCCGCAAATTTTCAAGTAACAAGCACTTTTTCTTCTTGCATAGTTGGGGGTAAATCCTCCAAGAAAACCCGTCAGACCAGTACCGTCGGCAAGTAAGCTGGCAGTAATTATTTATGTAAACATGAAAAGCATACAACATCGTACAACGGTGCTCACTCACCCAAAAGGGCAAGCATAAAGTGTTCTTCTTTCAAGTGAGAGCGCGTAGGTGCTTCCAGACTTGGCGCTCCACCTTTCCGCTGTCGGATGCGATGGTTGTTGGCTCAACCAAACCTTCTTGCCTCATCTTCGTGGTGTGGTCGTCCACCGTTAGAATGTTCTGAGATTTGTTACCTCGCTCACTACATATGCACCACCGAGCCACGAAACCACCCTCCAGCGGAAGCGGAAGGAAGGAAGCTCATCATTTTGAAGATTCAAAGTTTCAATGGAACCTCTCCGCTAGAACCGCACCAGAGGTACATACAAAGGAAGAGGAATGTAATGCAAAATGCGTTTCATAACAATTTTGGTTGCTTCTTTCATTGATAGCTCAAATATCTCAATATTTCAAACGATTGAATGCACCACACAACTATAGGGATATAATAATCGATAGTCCTGAAAAGGACACTTTGAAATTCGATTAATGATCATTATTCGACAAGGTTCTTATTCTTTCTTGAAGCGACGGGTTTTTACTGAAGCAGTTTTTTCTGCTATCTTACAGGCGCATTACTAACGTACTTATGCCTAACCAGTACACCCGTTTCTAAGCCAAATTACCATTTTTGCATTCGTAAATTATATTGCTGGCATAATGATATTCCGTATTTAGTGTAGTCGATTTCCTAAGCGAATAGGAGTAGATGTACACACTTTGTACCACACTCTCGTTTGGGATGGTGACGCGACAGAGGCACGTCCAATACCTAAGAATCGCTATAGAATAATGAGTCATCAGCGAAGTTTTAAGTGTCGCCTCGTCTTCGTCAGGGCATTGTTTCTCATACGTTGTTGGTTGTGGAGGCAACCCGTCCGGCTGAGGTTCATTGGTGAGTTGTTATTTTACTCTCCACTTTCCTTTCAGGATATGAGTTTCAGGAGTACCTCATCCGTGCTGAATGCCGAATGAGTTGGGAGCCTAATTGAAATCATAGGAAAAGTGAGCCTCTTTAGTTGGATCTCAGTTTCGTCGGAACTCGACGCGCCGTAAATGTGAGAAACAAGAAGCTTGACTGACTTTATTGAAAAAGTTGAATGTTGAACTTGAGAAGCTCAAGGGGTTCTTTTGAGGAATAGATATTGTTACATGGATTCAACCTATAGTTATTATTGACAATGTTTCGGCTATACAATTACTTTTGATACATCTTAGAGTTTTTTGCTGATGGTGATGATGATAGTGCTGTTTACCATCTATTGTATCAATTTATACATCAGCCCGTGGGAAGAAGGACTTAATCAATAACATATAAAAGGGTAAATTGTAGAATCATTCAAAGAGAAACTGCAAATTAAATTGGATCAGTACATTGGTTGTTATAAATCCTGAATATAATTTTAATTATTCCATATGAAAGTTTATGTAAATGATGAACAAGTGTTATCACTTCATCGTGAATCTCTATCCTTCACACTAATTTCCAAGCAAACCACCATCAGATTAAATTTCAATTTTCTTTATTTTTCTGCTCTGCTTCCCTTCCAGTCTGTAGTAGTCAACCAGAGAGGTCCCGTTCGGGAAAACACAGAGTTCATCCTGTCTTGCGTGGCACAAGGCTCATCAACGATGACCTTCCGCTGGTATAAGAATGGTTTCTTTGTGAACGTGACAAAAGCAACGCGGTAAGTAACAAATAATAGTCCGGAACCACATAAATCTCAGTGCTTCCCTTCACTCTGTCCATTCACTGCTGACTGATATCAGGAAGACACCAACCACTTTGCCTATTTGTCATGTCTTCATCGTACAAAACCCACGTGGTCTGCCTGTTTGCCGCTGACGCTTCAAAGGAATATACCCACCAGACAGAACGGTACAAAAAGCCTTAGCTCGCTGGCCTTCTAGGCAGGGGCAGCCTTTGAAATGTAAACTTGTCACTCAGATGTGTCTCCTCCGGATGTCTCTGTTTCCCTCTCCCCACAGTTTACCCCCCTTATCAGAAGATAAAAGTTATTTAATCTCGTTCTTATTTACGTGTATTTGTCTCTGTTCTTCTTCTTCTTCTTCTGTTTTCCATCATCGGGACACGAACTCGGCTCGACTTGTGCCTTTTCATCTCAATTGATTTGCACTGATGGCCCCTTGAATGGCGACGATGATGGTACGACCTACCGACCTACATCTGGTGCCCCAACTACGGTCACGGTGACATATCATTAATTCAGAAACATGTGGATCCGTCTGCTGCCACCGGACTCGAGAGATCACTACACGGCCCTGCTGGGCATCACCAAGGCAAGCCGGCTTGACGAGGGCATCTACACGTGTCAGGTAAGATAAGGACCGGGCAACAACAACGACGACGACGAAAACGCCTCTTGCTTCCTGTTTCGCATCATTGTACGCTTTGCAGGATGGCAGATATTGCTGTTGAAGCAATATGCATCATACCTACATGAAAGGAATTGGAGCAAACGGTCTCTGGTTGTTAATATAATTGAATGGGAGTCTAGCAAACAATGAAGTGCACTGTTCTAGTTAGCTTGGAAATTGGGTATGGGTATCATTGTGGCTCGATGTACAGTTTTGGTTAATTGAAACCAACTCTACCGATTTTGCTAACCCGAACCGATTCAATGCGTTAGATAATCTTTTTCGAAATACGACTTTTTACGTCTCATATCTGCAATTGACTGGTTCCTGTCATAACGGGCTGGAAAATCCGAAAACCAGAACCGACCAACATCGATTTGAATGAAACTTGGCACATGTTTTCAGTTGACTAGGTGTTAAGGTCATTATCTTTCAAGAGTGATTTTTGAGAAGGGCCTACGTGTTTTCACTAACAATGTATTTGCTTTTCGTAGTTCCAAAACCATTCTAGATAGAGGAAAACTTGGTATGACAAAGTTGTAGGGTTATACATATTAGCAGATTGTAAAAAAAATGCACTGGAGAGAAAGAGAGAAAAGTTCTTTAGAGAGGTCAAAACAAAATCATTAGTTGTTATCAGTATTATTTCTGAGTATAAAATTCTGTACAAAAAAGTGGCAAAATTGGATAGTGAAGAAATCATAACAAAACTGTCATGAGTAGACGAAATCAGGGGCAGACAAAATTTGTTAAACATGTTGAAAATCTGGCCATCATTGTATCTTGTATATATTCATTTATGGAATGCAAAATTAAGAAGTATCTTGAAGTCAAAATTGTCGTCTAACATTATACATATCAAGTTATAAATCCTGTAATCTAAACTGACTATAAGAATAATTATTACTTTCATCACCATTAAAAAAACAAGAATGTTCAAACGTATTTATGTAGACAAGCATACGTATGCATTTTTGACAAACTACATCATATTTAAATTATGATTAGGGTATTCTTTACCATCAAAGGATAATAGTAAAAGAGTAGAAAATGTGATTACCTTTTCCTCAAAATCACAAATGGTCTTTACTGATAAAATTTATTTGAACTACGGACAAATTAACTCAAATCCTATTCACGGTTGCGTATGAGAAGCTAGTGGTAGATAGGTCTCCACCTCACTACCCCGAATGCCAGTACCCCGAATACCATTATCTCGAATGTCACTACCCCTAATGGGACAATACCCCGAACGGGACACTATCCCGAAATCTATTACCCCGAAGGGCCATTATCCAGAAAAAAAAACATTTTGAATCTGTAGTATTCCATTATTATGTTTAACACCAACAGATATCGATGAGTCGCAAAATAACAATCTTAGCAAAGAATAAAAAATAGATTTACTAAGAGAAATGCATTAAATATTCTGTTTAACCAACAGTGTTGATTTTTCGTCAAATTAACTTAACTGTCGTTCTACTCCATTATAACCTGGAAAAGTACGAAATGGATTAAAAGAGTCTTTTTTAATAGAACGCGTTTTCCCGGTGTAAGGCACACACACCCAAAACAAAAAGTTGTGACATTCTTTGCATTAAGCGTTTTGTATCAAATCTCGCATTGAAACCGCTAAGGGAATATTATATTTGTTATAAGAACCGTGTACAGCAGTATACCTGGACTGACACAATCTTCCCGACTCGGTTCAACTTGTTGGCGGACTAGGACGCGGATAAGCATAATACCAATTCCGCCAACATCATCCTGTGCTATCTCTATTACCCTTCTACTTGTTGCTGTATGATAATTATCACATTCACATAATACAGAACGAGGATTATGATAGTTTTCTATCACTGCTTCTCTCATCTGGGTGATAGTCCAGATGGCTAGCGCGTCAGTCGAGCAGTGCCAGGCTTGATGGAGGGATTAGGTTCAATTCTCGTCTCCGGCCAAATTATTTGTAAGCAAATAAGATTGGCGAAGTATATAAAAAATCATTCCTCGACGGATGTTTAAAAATAGATTCTATACTATTTTCTCGTGATCAGAGAGCTAATACAATGGCTTGCTATATTGAATTAATGCACTCTGTTCATGGGCCTCAGTTTAATGCAATCTGTGTATGGAATTCATGCAAGATTGTCTTAAAATCATGCATTTTCTGGTTGGGTGCAGAGGAGATGATGCCTTCTTTAAATGAATGCGTTTGCCCGGTAAGGCAGACAAAGGAGATGATGCCTTTTTTAATGGACGCGTTTGCCCGGTATCAGACACACGGAGGAAGTAATGCCTTCTTTTAATTAATGCGTTTGCCCGATATAAAGCACAAGAGGAGATGATACCTTCTTTAAACGAACGCGTCTGATCGGTATAAGACGAACAGAGGAGATGATGCCTTTTTTAAATGAACGCGTTTGCCCGGTATAAGACACACTGAGAAAATATTGCTTTCATTATATCACACTTAAAATAGATCGCCGAATTCGGTAAAATTTAACCGAAATCTCAACAGCAGAACAGTTCGGTAAATAATTTTACTGATTTTCGGTAATTTTGACAGTTGTACAATGGAAAAAATCCCATTATAAAGTTTTGCAACAGCTCCACCCTAATATAAACGATACAGAACCACACATAAATTAAATAATTGCTAATTCGAGACCGCACATAAAGTTTATTAGGATATATATTTTATTAGTAGTTCGCGTGAAGAATGGTTATGAAATGGAAATGTAAATCTATGGATTTTTGCCAATAAATATGTGTGGATTTTTAGTAGTGTTAGTCACTCACTCACTTTTGTTCATGTACTCCCTGTTACTCACTTAATCACTTTACTAACTCACTCCCTATTACTCACTCGCACACTCTTTCTGACTCACTCACTCAATGACTTTTATTCACTACACGCTTAAAATCAATAGCACAGAGATGTGTTTGCATCACACAAAACGGACCTAATGCGGAACATCCCCTAGATGAGCGACAGTTACACAGGCACAAAAATGCCTCGTACGGTCGTGATAACGGTCCTTTTCAACATGTAAACGTTTGTACAGATTCCTTGTTTCATGAGGAACCAAATACTGTTGAAAATATTGAAATCCAAGCTTCAATAAAACTACACGAGCTATTTTTGTGGCTGTGTAACTATCGCTCATCTAGGGGATGTTCCGCATTAGGTCCGTTTTGTGTGATGCAAACACATCTCTGTGTTATTGATTTTAAGCGTGTAACTCTTACTCGCTCACTCTTACTCACCCACTCACCCAGTCGTCGATTATGAGATTTAGACCACACTTCATCCAGCATCCGTCGCTTTTACTATAGCGACCAAGAAACGTGGACCGCAAAGCTCTCCCACTCTCTGTATTGTGCATGAGAACGTGCTGCATTGTCTCCTCCTACCTTCAAGGTTTTTGAAGGGCGCCTGCCATACGAAG
Organism: Armigeres subalbatus; assembly: GCF_024139115.2. Classification (NCBI taxonomy): domain Eukaryota; kingdom Metazoa; phylum Arthropoda; class Insecta; order Diptera; family Culicidae; genus Armigeres; species Armigeres subalbatus. Next base: position 310,409,006 of record NC_085140.1, read on the forward strand.
TGAAACGGGATTTTACGGAGTAAAAATAGGGTAAGACGGTATAATTCGCCCCACCTGGCCAAAACGCCCCCCTTTGATTTCTAGAAAACTATAACTAACTAAGGGCCAAAATCAGTGGGTACCTATACATATTTGTAAAACCATCATCAAAAAGTTACAGTTTTGATGTAACTTTTCGTGTTTTTTGCTCAACATTCTGGGGCGACGCTAGAATACTGCCCGCAAAACTTGCACGGGAACATTCAGTTGGGCAACAAAATAACTTTTCTTAGTGGTTAATATGATATAAAATTGCTTCCATCTTCAAAAACGTAACAATTTTCGAAAATATGTTTCACTGGCCAAAACGCCCCAAAACGTGTAGGCAGGACGATATGCCCTTACCAACTGGACACAAGCGCGGCGAGCTTGCAGCAGTTGCTTCCAAATTATATGGAAATTATTGAAATGTAATTAAAGCCTGACTAAATGGACTTATGTTGGTTTTTTATTGTCAAGCACATAAGGATTTGTAACCTTTTTATTATGGAATTGATAAAATACTAATGAAGGGCTATTGGAACGTCTTTGGTTAAGGTAGGGCGTATTGCCATGGCACTTTTTGAAATCCATTTTTTCACGACTTTTCAAAAAAGCATTATTACGTGTTATCTGTAATATTTTTGTATGACTACTCACGGGCAATGCATTTGCGACTTCTTGCACTACCAAATAACACAAAGTTTGCATAAGTTGCGATGAAAAGTAAAAAGTTATCAAGGTTTTGCCTTAGGGGGGGGCATATTATACCGTCTTACCCTAGTGCATTAAAACAGTTCCAGGCAAACTATTGATCATTCATATGAATTCTGAAAAACCTTTATTGAGTAACATTTTTTTAACTTGAATTTTAAATAATGACTAATTCGAGGTACTGGCTCATTCGGGGCAGTGGCCCATTAGTGGTAGTGGCATTATGGGTAATGCAATTATGGGTAGTGTCGTAGAGTCGGTAGATAGAAGTTGGTTATGCCGGAAACTGGGCGACTTGATACTTTGAATTGCTATGATTAAAGCAGAACTCATCATCTCCTAACTCACATACTAATTTGTTGCTAGAAAGTCGACTATGAAATAGTCCTACCAAAGTTTTTTTTAATTCCACCATCAGAGTTAGCGATTTTTGGATTTTTTTTAATTTACGATGACTAGCTGTTGGAATAATATTTCAAGGTTTTAATAGAGTCCACGGAAATGGATTTGAAAGAGTTATGAATAATATTACATACCTATTCAAAAATTTTAAGAAAATAAATGCAATTAAAAAACGCTCACTTCTATGAACATTCAAGTTACTCCGCCTCTCCTGGATGGAATATGTTTGTGCCAAAGGTCTGTGACTTTCAATCTGTATTTGTCGATGCCACTTGATATTCTTTTGAGACTTCACTAGAACTGCTATGCAAAACATATTTTTTTCTATGAATTTTGTTTTAATTGGTTTTACATTATGTATGCTATTGTCTATGCGAGTCATCGCTGGAACGTCGCTGGACCGTCGCGTCGCTCAACCAGCGAGCGCTTTCCAGTTTGGTGCTGCAGCGACGCATTGAATTTGCCTGCGTCGCTAGAGCACTTACTGGAAAGGGTCGCCAGCGACCAGCGACGTTTCAGTCGAGCGACGTAGTTGAGACAAGTTCATACATGTTCTTGATTTTATCTGCATCGACAATATTCTGATTTCATTTTGAGCGATTCCAAGCAACAGCATCAAAATTTAAGAAAATTTTTAATTCATGATTTTCTATTGAGTTGAAACTTTGCACAGTTTTTCAATTTCATCTAAATCGTCATTTTTCGATATCAAATCTTCATATTGAGTCACGACTAACTTTTCAAAAGGGTGTATGTGAAAATGGTTCAAAAATATTTAAAAAGCTGCACAGCAAAAACGGAATGTTCGATTGTTATGATTTTTCAGCAAAGTTAGACAACTAAATGGTGATTCTTAAGAAAATGTGCACAGTAAAAAAAATTTTTTGCCTTTAAAAATATCATTTTGTCACAAAAACTCAAATATCTCAAAACCCTATCTTTTTCGAACGTAATTTTTTAGGAAAACGGTCCATTATATTAGCTATCTACCATAAAAATTTGGTGATGGTAAACTAATAAACGAAAAAGTTATGACATTTCAAACATTTCACAATTTTCACATATAGTAAACAAAAAAATTTCCGTGTATTTTTTTTTTCAAAAATCGCAGTTTGATGCTGATTTTATTGTTAAGGGCCTTGCGTGAGTTAAACAAGTTGTTTGTATGATATTCCATATTTATGTATTCATCGATATTATGTATATTATATGTATAAATATTATATGTATAAATAAATAAAAATGAATTAATATTATCCTAAGTATTAAATTAAATGTGGCAGTTACACAATGTTGTTATAGAAACTCTAAGAGTTTTGGGTTTGAATTTTGGTATGGGTTATGATATCATGAAAACAGTTTATTAATACTTATTTTTTATTTATTTTTATTCAAGTTTGAGTATAGTTTTGCTTTAATTTTATTTTCCGACAATGGAATGAAACAGTGAAATTTTTGGGTTCCTTGGATCGTTTTCGCGTTATTAAATTGCTCGCTGAGCTCTGAAGCCTTTATTTCGTACTCTTCAGTAGTAGTAAAACAAAATGATAATTTGGTTAAATCTTTTTCTTTTCTACGATTTGCCCAATCAAAAAGTTCTTTCGCAGTTTTAATTGGATGCTCACGTTCTTTGGCTAAACTTGCTCTTGTGGCCATGCGCTTTATTGTTCCTCCAATAGCATCACAAGGACCTTTGCCATGTGATGTAGCAAAAAAATGCCATTCTGCATCAATTCCGTACATTGACAGGGATGGAATGCTCCTCAGAGCAAATCAGGAGAAGAAAAAAAATGCTCACTGCTCTCGACACACGAATCTTTGCTCTTCTCTTTTGTACTTTTGCGTTTCTCTCTTTTTCGGGTTGCTTCGAAATATATTCATTTCTCAATGATAACTAAATGGTTTGACTCAATGAGGGAAGAAAAAAGTTGCTCATTGAGTATCTTTGAGCCTCTTTTCTCGAAGGACGGAATTGGTGGTGGCGAATAAATTTATGATAATTAGTTGGCTAATCTAAAGGGTAGCCAGTAGGTTATTGTATTTATTGTGTTTGTTTAGAAAACAATTCAATCACTGTCATAATGCGGGTTAAGGACTGCTTCATTTTATTTTTACACGTTGAAGACATTCTCTTGAAAGAGCTTAGTATATTTTAATCAAAATTGAAGCAGTCGAACAAATCTTGTATTTATTGGTCAAAATGGTATACACTGGGGTCATGCGGTTTAATAAGACCGATTTGCAAGATTTCCTCACCAATGAATCGCCTACTTTGAGCGTGCTTACAGCGGCACACTAGGAGTTAACTTTCTGAAATCAGTATGGTGAAAGGCATCTAAGGTTCGATTTCTCAAAATTAAGCACCTTCTTCGAAAAACTATTTGGTAGGCGTAGTAGCAGACACCTTCCTACATAACCGGTACCAAGGGGCCATCCACAAAGTACGTCACGCTCCTAGGGGGGAGGGGGGATTCCGAACAGCGTGACGACTCATACAAAAATTTTAGAGGTTCAATACAAAAAGTGTGACGAAGGGGGGAGGGGGGGTTGAAAATGGCCAAATTTTGCGTGACGTACTTTATGGATCTTCCCCAAACAGTTTTTCATGAAAAGTTTCTATTTTCGAGAAAACCCGCGTTAGATGTCTTTCACCATACAAATTTCTGGCGGTTAACTCATGCCGGCTATTTTGCGCATATACTATAGCGCCTGGATGTGTCTAAATACAATATTAGGGCCAGTTGGGAGAAAACCCAATGCGATCGCACATAAAATGATCTACACGGAGAAACACGTTTACTCATTAATGGGTACTTTTTTCTGCTTTTTTCTTCTTCTGTCTGCTGAAACATTTACCCATTTTGGGAGAATAACTGAATCTACTCATTTAAATGAGTAAATCCACTTATTCTCCTAAAATGGGTGCTTTTTTAAGCAGAGAGAAAAAGAGATAGCAGAGAAAAAGTACCCATTAATGAGTAAACGATTTTTACCGGGTAGAGTGCGGCGCTGCAATGAACACAACAATTAGGCTATCCATGAGGACATTCAGCGATGGGACTGACAATCAATATCAAAACAAAATGTGTATGCGGTTGAAGGTAACTCACTGCTGGTGTTAACCGGGCTTTACATTTTCCTTTGAATCGTTGTGTCAGTCCGGTCTATAGATGTCAAAAAATTCAAGTAAACAAAAATCGTCAGCTGATCGCAGCTGTCTTATGGATTGCCTTATTGACAGGAATGCAAAATAATACAACCCCGAGCAAGCTCGTGTACGTTCAACTAGTCTCTATATACAAAAATGAGTTTGCATTTCCTTTGGGGCAATATAAATCACGAACGAGTGGACCAATTTACAAGATTCTCTCAGTAATCGATTCGTCTTGGGATCAACTGTATTTGTACATACTAATAGTTGATCAATTTGCTGGGGAAAGTTGGGAAGTTGTCTAAATGCAACGGATTAATAAGTTTTGAAGAAAGCCATCAAACTCGGAACTGAAATCGATCTAGAGTGCGACGCCTCAATCAAATGACCTAAATGATTGACAGATCAAAAATAAAACCCGAGGGAGATCGGACAGTTCGTCTAGTATAAGATAATTTCGTCAATAATCTCTTTGCACTTCAAATTATAATTGCTAACCAGATAAATGTAAAATTGCCTACATCAAGCTGCCTGGTGCTTAGAAGCAGTAAATAATTAATGTAAAGATAGAATGGTGTTCATTTCTACCCGTTCATGGATGCTATACACGGTCCCTATTCTTATGCTGGCTGGTCTCATAAAAGTACGAATGTGTAAGACTGTTGTGCGGGTAGCGATGGTATGACAGAAGTGTGCTTTCATTTAACTGTAAGTTCAGTTGGAAAGATCAACAAAAATGATGCTCCTCAAAGAGGCTCATTGAGACAAACGGTTTCTCTCAAAGAGAGCCGCTCCTCATTTTTCCCACAACGAAGAGCATCTTTTTTGTATGTTTTGATCATATCCGTGATATGTTGTTGCTCACTTTTGATGAACTTTTTTTTGCTCATTGAGCTCATTGTGCGAGCAAATGCCAAGCCTGTACATTGATTTAAATTGACATAGGCTCGAAAAATTCTTACGATTTTTGTACTGCGACGCTGCTCCATCAGACATGAAATATATCTTTTTGACTTCTTTATGCTTATCAACGCGTAAAAAGTTAATCATTTTTTCAATGAACAAGTTTACGGATACTGAATCGTGTCTTAAATCTTCGGAAATTATAATAAAACTTAAGTGTTCAATTTGCGTACTTCCATTAAAATAAATAACGAATGGATGAATTGTAGCTTATTGTACGTTCCAGTGATGGGACTGCACTTCATCTTGCAATACAAAGCTGTAATTTTCAGAAAAATCACAAATGACTAAAAATTCACCATTTTGTAATGTATTTTTAGTATTTTTTAAAAAGCTGGATTGTTCTGTTTTAATGAAATCGTGAGGGATTAAACTTTCTAATTTCAAGCAAAAATAGCGTTAGCGTTAGCGTTAGCGTTAGCGTTAGCGTTAGCGTTGTTACGGTATACTTCGTAGATTGGACACTAGTGATACTCATGTTTCTTATGGAATCCTTATCCAGATTGCTATCGGAAATCAAGGTGGGGAGTTACCCTTGATTCCAATCTAAGATAACAATGGCATAAGCATGAGGATTACTACTCCCGGCCACGCCCATCTTTACCGTAACTAGGGATAGGAAAGGAAATGTTGATGTAGAACTTACTTAACGAGAGGCCCCGACTTGGCGACGCCCTCATAAGTTCTACGGAGTTGGTGGTTTGGTAGGGTAAGGTAGGTCATGGAGGTTTGCCTCAAGCTGGCAATTCGACCCACAGACTATGTTGTTTACCTGTTTTTATTTAAACTCTTGCCAGCCGGCTGTCGAAAGAGTATGCTAATATCAATTTTATTTACAGTTTATTCTTTAAATAATTTACAGACGATTTCTTAACCTCAATCTATCAACAAATATCCGTTGAACAAATCTAAATTTACCAAATTTGTACTTTCTGCTCAGTGAGCAAAACGATTCTTCTAGGTTCATCGAATACAAAAATCAAACCATGCCTTTTAAAGATAATTATACTAAACTTTTTACAAAGTTTTATTTCAAGTATTTTCGCGATTTCTGATATAAAATTCAATAGCAAACAATCAAACAAAATTAAAATATTCTAGCTAAATTTTACTATTTTGGTCGAGCATGGGTCAGCCGCCTGACACCCGCGTTGAAAAATATGTTCCATGCTTGCCCCTCACATAAAATAATAACGTGTGCTAATCACTAATGATACTAAAAGATTTAAATGAAATTAGGCATTGTTCCCGCTTATCATTTTAGCACCGCCAGGGGGAACTTGGCCAGTACCCACTGCACTTTTCTTTCCCTTTCCACAAACAATTACCATCATTTGTGATATTTCAACGGAATTTTATTGGGAATTCTGAAAAGGCAGACAATCAATGCAGTTGGATTGCCAGGTAATACGTGCACATCGTAGCACTGGTGATGCATCACAATCGTATATATACAGGAGTATATGCACTATATGATGACATTGACCGGAAGATTAGATAAGCATTTCCCCCCCTTTCTAATTTCAAGCAAAAATATGACACAAACTCATCTACAGGTTTTACAATAGTTTCTATCCCAACTAACAATTTTGGTGCTTCAACTTCTAGCCTTTGGCTGTATAATATTTAAATAAAAGCAGCCAATGCTGAATAATAGAGAAGCCTCCGCAAATAATCCCTTGAACTTCAACTCAACTATTACCCAAATATCTATCAGCTAGTCAGTTTGTGTCGAATATATTTAATCTTTTATCGTTTATGCAACTTTCATATAGTCATGAATCAGCTCTGTCTGAATTAGCAATCCAGCTTATCGATTAAGAGCTCATGAATCCAATTGTGTTGCTTTTTAGCAACTTCCCATATTACGGTGAGTAACATTCACAATGAGAACGTTTTTCGCTGTTGTTATAGCACTAACAATATAGCGTAATGGCGATATAAATGAACCAACGAAGCTTTTAGGCAACTTCTGTATCTTTGAAGATTACACAACGTTTAAGTAAACCTTATACTGCTTCTTTTAATAGCTTATCAGTATGAAACGTCAAAACCGCAATGTTTACATTTGATTTTTGTTGCCCGAGCTGTGTATGAGCTATTGATTTCTGTAATTCAGCTACAAAGGTATTCACCTGCTCTTATAGCAACTGACAAAGAGCTGTCATTAATGCTAGCAGATAGTGTGAGTAAACAAGCCATTTAGAAGCGATATTTCTGTTGACGGCTACTGTTAAACGATTAGCACCAGAGTAGCATATATACAGATCGAGAAAATGTTGCCTAAAAACAATTTCAGCGATTGATGAAGGATAAAAGTTAGCCAACAGAACATGCTGATAGATGTTTGAATAATGGTTGAAATAATGATGAAAGCATATTTTTGAAGCTTATGTGCTAAAAGCAGCATGTAGGCCTCTTTCTAACGTTTATACAGCATGAATCCGAAAATAGCGTTAGCAAAATAACCTATAGGGTATGCGAAGAAGCACATCCAAAATTTTCTTTGTTATTTACATATGTCAAAATGACGGTGATGACAGAGCAGCGGCCATTGAATCAGGAGATCAGGAGTTCGAATCTAGGTAGCAACAAAATTGATATTTGAGTTTTCATTAAAAAAACATTAAATAAACTCCGAAATTTACTCTCCTCTCAAATAATATTTAATCAAATTGAATTCAGTGGCTGTATAAAACTTATTTAACAGATTCAAAAAATCTGAATAAGCGCCATTGAAGCGAATTATATTACTAAATGGTTTAGTAAAGATTGAGAAAAAATTGTGTAACATGCTGTAAAGTAGTTGTGCAGGCTCGTCAAAAACAGCTAAATAGATTCGCCAGATTTGCTGGTTTAAGAATTGAATAGAAGTTCTTGATCATATGTATAGCACACATATTCAGCTTGAAGCCGTATAGACGAGTTGAAATAACATTTACATTGACATTAAATGTTAGTTGGGATGTCACACCTATCCGTGGTCACCCATTGCTCAAATGATAACTGATCAATATATTTTTCTTCAAACTCAGCGAATAAAGTATTTTCCAATGATGAAGAATCTGGACAATCCGAACAAGATCGTAGATAGCAATTTGATGTTGTATTTTCACACAAAAGACTACCAGTTAACATTTTAATATCCTTTGTTAAATTGATTCTTTTCAAACTATGTAAAATAAGATTAATATTCTCATGGTGCACACACACACATTATGTGTTCCTGAATTGGAAAGAAGCTTACATTGCCTTGGCCGAAGGCTTGCAAATGAGGAAAAACCTATTTTAATATTATCGTGAATTTCCTTGAAGCGTGTGTACGCTTCTTTCAAAGTCGTCATCATTAATCGTTTTTGGATTGCTTGACGCTTTCCATCTTTTTTTACTGATACATAATCTTTTTGACCAGGCATAGCTCGACTTACTTCACCATCTTTAAAATATTGAACTACTATTTCTTTTGTCTCATCTGTTAATGCAGTACTAGACCTAGTATTTTTGGTTGAAAGACAGTTATTCTTCAATTGTTTTGCCTCTTTTACTGTATTTCTATTGGTTTTGAACTCATCAATGGCATCCTGAATAGACCACGAACTTGGCAGCATCGACAAAATCAATCATTTTTCTTTCCTTGTCGTGGCTGCATTCGAGAACCTTTCCTTCATATTTATAATTACCTCATCGTAGTCTGTATTTTCCACATCATCAGGTCCTAATTTGAAGAGGTTTCTTCGTACAGCTTCGTTTATTTCACGGTATTTTTTCTCCGGGTAATAAACGTAGTCCATCTTACTCCATTTAATCGGAGTCACTTTTATCCCAGCTATGCCCTCGTTAAAGCGTTCGATGTTGACCTTTTGGATACACTCATCTTCCGATTGATTTGTTGAAACAGATTTCGCTGATGGTACGGTGGCAAGGCTCTCAGCACTTAATACTTCTGGTAATTCCTCAGTTGTTGTCGATACATCTGGCAATTCCTCAGTTGCTGTCGTTTTCGAACTTCCTGCGCTCTGCTCAACCGATGATATACAGATTGCTCTTTTGTCAACGTTTAGACGGCAGGACGTGCAAATGCGTAAATTTGTATTCAATGTGGACATTGGAGCATAACCAGTCGCTTTCAGTTTATCTATGGTGCTTTCGGTGAGATTTCGTAACTCTTTTGAACACTTTTTCCATCAAACGGCCTACAACAGTTGAGAAAGCGGCTACTCATGTTGTTCGTAATATTTCAATAAACAAAATCACTTTTAAGTTTTTACTGACTAGTTTGGTGTCATTTGCTTGACTGAAGAAAAAATTACTATAAGATCTTTAACAACCTTAGTAGTAGTAATTTTTTTGCTTTTTCGTGAGCATTGTCATGGTATGTACCTATCATGCATTTGTTGTTGTTGAAGATACCCGTTTCCTCCCGATCATAAAGTCTATTCTCTAAGGGGTATATTTTTGCAGGTAAACTATAGACGTACACGTGTATATAAATCTTTGATTTTGCAGCTTTTTTCTTAAAAACAACATTTCTGATATGTTTCTATCAACGTTATTATCAACAGGTTTCACCACTATTAAAAGAATTCTTCGCCAGTCACGTGCAATGAAAATTATGACACTATCAATACTTTGGATCACAACACTGGATCGTGTCTAAGTTTCTTATAGATGCTATGAATAATTAAATCAAAATATCATGAAAACAACTTGTTTAAATCACGTCCCTTAACAATAAAATCTGCATCAAACTGCAATTCTCGAAATAACTTACACAGAAAAAATTTTTTACTAAATGTGAAAATTGTGAAATGTTTGAAATGTCATAACTTTTTGTTTATTAGTTTACCATCACCAAATTTTTATGGTAGATAGCTAATATAATGGACCGTTTTCCCTAAAAAATTACGTTCGAAAAAGATAGGGTTTTGAGATATTTGAGTTTTTGTGACAAAAATGATATTTTTAAAGGCAAAACAATTTTTTTACTGTGCACATTTTCTTAAGAATCACCATTTAGTTGTCTAACTTTGCTGAAAAATCATAACAATCGAACATTCCGTTTTTTGCTGTGCAGCTTTTTAAATATTTTTGAACCATTTTCACATACACCCTTTTGAAAAGTTAGTCGTGACTCAATATGAAGATTTGATATCGAAAAATGACGATTTAGATGAAATTGAAAAACTGTGCAGAGTTTCAAATATTTTCGAAATGGTCGCTCAGGATCGACTGACATGCCCCCGTGGAATGCCTCACAAGAAGGCGAGCTACGTAGCGATCAAGGTGGATCGTTCAGGTGGAAGACGATTTAATGTTAGATGGAAAATTGTTTTTTAACTACTACGCGTTTACTGCATATGATCGCATATCAGTCCCATCTTTGCTGGGTTTTCTATTCATATGGGACAAATATGCGATTATGGGCAGTTTACTAGTAAAGAAATAAAGTGTAGATGGCAGTCATACGATGTGTACAGTTTACCTCTTCGCTATTACTTCCAATGGTGCTTGCTTTAGTGAACTGGATCCGGATTTGGCGATTTAGACTACTGCTGGCCTTTTCGGCTCGTAGCCAGTGGTTGAAATCTGTGAAACTAGTCTTAAAAACGGGAAGTAGACAATGCAAAATAATCGCGATCATTTGTTTGTCTTTTTTTCTGCCCACCTGGTGCTCGCACTGAAACCGGGGGTGGTATTGCGCCCCTTGACACGAAACGAGCAAACCATGCAATTTGTCATACGAAAGAGCTGACGAAAGGAGATGCGCAATGAGGCCCCAGAGAAACGTACCCCGAAAAAATGTTCGTAAAGCTTCGCGAGTCATTTGGGTTACTTTGCCTAAAGGTATAAAACATTAACGGGATATATTTATCACGGATGCTCGAGAAAGAACACACTTGTTTATTGGTATTGTGTTTATTTAAAATGAAATTTATTCATTTTATTCAAACTCGTGTCCAATTACACTCTTTTCTTACTCGTGAAGCGAGTATTCCCACTACTGCTCGTAGGATCAAATGTTGGCGAGCTTCCTACGCCTAGTTCCACTGGAAATTCTTTCGCATTTTCACATGATTAGGGTAAAGTGCCCAATAGTGGACCCTCCAGCCATTTTTGCGTTATTACAGCACAATGTAAACATGTTGATATGAAATTCTATCGGGAGAACCTACCTTACAATCCTATGATTTGATTACATGCAGTGGAAATGCTATGGAAAGTAAAATTTGATGATTTTTTACAATTCTATAAAAAATAAACACCAGAGTGTCCATTATAGAAATATTTTGGGGGGTCTATAATAGGGAAGAAGAACGTCCCGAAACGGGACATGAAAATCAAATGAAGTGTCGGCTATAGGGAAGCAATTTCCTATTATGGACCCCCATAATGTATTTGGGTGTTTTATGTATGTATCGTGAAGAAGGGATGCAGAGCTTGTTGTTAGATATCAAGCAGAATTCTTATGTTGACAATTTCTACTCCTTATGACAGGAAGAGCAAAATTTCGCTACTAGGGGGTCCAGTATTGGGCATTTTACCCTATTATTCTGAATTTTAACGGAAAGTTTTACAAAATTCCACATAAAATTCGTAAAATTCTGATTATTTTGATATTCTGTAAAACAAAATCTACTCAAGTTCAACAGAAATTTCTTGTGCAACTGATTTCTTAGGATTTCTTTATATTTTTATTATTAATATTTAATATTTTGGATGACGATTCAGGTCCAGTCGTGCTTTTCAAGTAAGCGGATCGGCCGGTCGTCGAAAATTTGTTTTGCTTTGTACGGAAAGCAAAACGATCGGCCGGTCACCGTAATTTAGTTTTGCCTTGCGCGGGTGATTAAATAATCAGAAAGTGAAAGTTTGTCTCCTGTTCAGTCGTGTTTCTCAAGTAAGCGGATCGGTCGGTCGTCGAAAATTGGTTTTGCTTTGTGCGGAAAGCAAAACGATAGGCCAGTCGTCGAAATTTTGTTTTGTCTTCAGTAAGCAGAGCGATCTGCCGGACGTCAAAAATTTGTTTTGCTTTGTGCGGAAAGCAAAACGATCGGCCAGTCGCCGTAATTTTGTTTTGTTTGCGCGGGTGAGTAAATTAATCAGAAAATCAAAATTTAGTTCTCATCCAGTTGTGTAGTGTGGGCGACAATTAAAATAATTAGCGTTCGTTCGATTGTTTTTGTTTTGAATCAAACCACACGCTATACACGGCAGACCGTTTACCAAAACGAACCCTGGCACACTCCCTATATCCAACATCCCAGTGATTTCTCGTGGAAGTACAGATGACTCGTCGGCTTCTATCAAAGCGAGTATCACGTCAACAGTTTCCTAGCTATTCCTTAATTGACCTGCATTCGGACACGGCCGGCGCTGGTATTGCTTATTTTTGGGTCACCAGTTCTTACACATTGAAGATGATGCTAGTCCCAAACTTCATCTGTTGGTTCTCTGTGTAATTACAGCTGACCTGGCAATAAGGGGCTAGCAACCGTGGGCGGTCAATCATACTCATGCTCATGCTCAATGTGAATTTTTGGATGACGATTCAAAACATATGAAAATCTCATTCTGGCCAAAAATGTCACATACGCAGTTTCTCGAACAAATGGCTCAATTCTTATACATTCTCAAACAATGTTTTCCAAACAATAAGATACCCAAATTTAAATTATCATATCAATTTTAAATGAATCTATTTAATTTGCATTTTAAAAGTACCTAGTTTCTCAGTTCAAAACTGCATTATTGTCCTATCTCGGGCCACACTCTGTTCTGAGACCGAAGAGTCAATAAGCCCAGTTAATTCCCGTGCAATTTCACCCCAATCACGGTGTCAGCTGTCATCTCACTCTCACCAGCCCTTGCAAAGCCCCGTCATGAGATGTAATAAATTTTATAATTACTATTGCCACCCACCTGCCTTACCCAACCGCATGGTGCCACCATGTCAGTCCGTTAAAGGCCCGGCACTGTGCATTCCGTTCCAGCAGAACCACCACCGTGCCATTCGAAAAGCAGCGGACGTCATTCGCCTGACGGAAAGATCTTACTTGCAAATCTGCGCTTTTCATTTGCACGCGAACGATGCAGAATTTTTCCGTCATCTGCCAGCCGCGAAATGGATAGGCTTCCATTCCCAACAATCTACTGACACCCGCGCACCAATTTAACAGTGGCTGAAAACTGAAAATTGTCCATCAGAAGAACATTCGATAGATCAGTATTTCATAAGAGTTTAAAAGGAGTAGGGTATTGACAGAATAGTAACAATAGTACTACTTATACTCAACTAAATCTTGAACTATCTTGAAATAAAGCAGTATTACAGATTGATTTTTTTTCACCAAAGTTTGTGAACAAATTGTGCATAGTGCCGCCATCCAGCCCCAGCGCATATCGTTTATATTCATTTTCGCTTTCCATCGGAAAATAGATCAAGTGCAGGCGAAAACAACTCGACGCCCGCAGGCAACACCGACGATCCTCTGATGATGAGCAAAAGCCGACGACGACGCTAGCAATGACATGCGGCGAGTGGCAGTGACAACGGCGCTGCGGCAACTCTACCATACAGCCCGAACGACAACAGCGGCGATGTGATAATGAAGAAAATTGCGAAAATAGTTTTAATTTTCATCCCCGTCGCAGTTTCTCTGTTGTTCGCGACTTGTTGGTCGCCAGGCGTCAATCTGTTTCAGTGCAGGTTTCTTCCACCCGATCCGCGTCGGCAGGGTTATCATGCATGCATTACTTTTTTTTTAACTTGAAACACCCAATAAATGACAAAGTGGTAGATAATGGTTTCAAGAAAATATTAACTACTAATGCTTCTATTGTGGAGTTATATTTCTAAGTTAACCGATTCGATACGGATTTTGATCTTAATGATCTACATGAACAACAACGCGTTTTATGCGGCATCAATCCTAATTTGAAGGTGCAAATGCTGCTAGAGACATAATTAAACTATTTGTATTAAATCGCAGTGTTACCAGAACATCAACGGTACAAACTATTTTTGAGCTCAGATCTCAGATCAGCAGAGTGATTCATAGGTTCCCAAACTTACTTGTCAGTTGGAATAACTCCACTGAACATCATTACACAGTACGTACCTACGAAAATACAAGTTATTATTATCATCGACATTTCTTTCGTTCCTCTTATCGTCAATAGTGTTATACAATGAAGCCTGGTCTACGGAAAACACGGCGTCCCGTGTCTAGTCACAATCAAGTTGATGCAACCATTTTGAATTGTTGCTACTCCATAATCGATCAGAATTGGAGTAATTTTCACCAAGAAGGCGTTGGCACTGTCATACTTACTTGCTTTATACGTATTACACATATTATATATTCTATACATATTACAGTATTCCCAATAAGAACTGCAATTGAGTTTTCAGCTTGAGGAATATTAAGTCACGTACCATGTCACGTACGATGGGGGGGGCCCTCCTTAGCCGTGCGGTAAGACGCGCGGCTACAAAGCAAGACCATGCTGAGGGTGGCTGGGTTCGATTCCCGGTGCCGGTCTAGGCAATTTTCGGATTGGAAATTGTCTCGACTTCCCTGAGCATAAAAGTATCATCGTGTTAGCCTCATGATATACGAATGCAAAAATGGTAGCCTGGCTTAGAAACCTCGCAGTTAATAACTGTGGAAGTGCTGAATGAACACTAAGCTGTGAGGCGGCTCTGTCCCAGTGTGGGGATGTAATGCCAATAAGAAGAAGAAGAAGACGATGTACGATATGTCCATTTCTATAAGTGTTGGAAGCACCAAGAGGCAATATTTGGTTTTGCACAAAAGTGTTTGTTACTGCGACTAACATTTATATGTAAGAGTAAAGTAGCTTACGTAAGAATAGTTTCATAAAATTTGAGCAGCGTGACAATCAATACAAAAATTCGATACGAGAAGTGCGACGAGGGGGGAAGGGGTTTGAAAATGATTTTTTTTGCGGATCACGATGGATAACGTATTTTATGAATCTGCGGCTCTTCAATTGGCCTTGCGAGCAAAGGCGTATGATTGCCATTCCGGAGAAGGTGAGTTCGATTCTCGGTATAGGATGTTTTCGTTTTCGGGAAATATTCTCGACTCCCTAGACATAGTGCATCCATTGAACTTGCTACACAAGATACAGGAGTATCATAGATAGGAGTATCATAGATGCTCAATGAATTCCGTAATGTGTCTATAATAGTGCAACGAAATCGCAAGGATAGTTTGGAGCGTCGTAGATGTTCAACGAATTCTGTAATGTATCTATTATGATGTAACGAAGTCCCGTGGAGCTATTCCAATGAATATAAATAGTTGGGGTTTCGTAGATCTTCTAGTTGATCAATTTGAATATTAAGATCTGTACTCAAGATCAGTTTGGAGTGTCGTAGATATTAAACGAGTTCTGTAGTATGTCTATAATGGTGTAACAAAGTACCGTGGAGCAATTCCAACTCATAAAAATAGTGAGGACATTGTAGATCTTCTTGTTGATCGATTTGATTTTTTTTTGTCTTTATTATCGAGACTTTCAGCCCGAGGCTGGCTCGTCTCGTAATCTAAATATTGAGATCTGACTTCAAGGACTGTCTGGAGTGTCGTAGATTTTGAAACAGATATATTATATCGCTGGATATGGCGAATGATTTTATCATAACGCATTCGATTCGAATATTTTATCAGAATATGGTAAATTATGGTGTTTGATCTTTAGATCATCAAAATATGGATGAAAGATGATACAAAGTATTAAGAAAGAATTTATTTAGATACATCTTGAAGTAACTTTACAATTACCCTGTTTCGTTCGATATCATATTCTTTGTGTCGACGCGCTTTCTTTCGAAGTAAATTTATCAAATTCAATCTGAGGTCTGCACCAATGATTTTGTTTGTTGTCTGAAAATCCCAAAATAATTAACACAACATTGGTTAGCTCTACGTTACACGAAAGAATGTGTCATAGTCCATTTACGATCACACAAATATAGAGGGCATAAATTAAATTTTACGAGTTTGTGCACGGATCAGTGACGGGAAGCGTCATTTCGATGTCATGAGACTAATTTACTAATAACTTTTTTTACAAGTCATTTACATTTATTTTTTCCATCTAAACATGTAGCCCTCAAAGGACCCGAAAACTTTTTCTAACAGGTAATTTCTCTAAACATGATATTGGTGATGTGAGAGCCGAAGTTATGTCAAATGACATTATTGTCATGACATTCCGTGACATTTTTTAAATCTCGCTCTCATGGCTCACACTTTGTATTTAGAACCATGCTATTCGACAAAGTTCTAGGACCCTTTAAGCACTTTATTTCAATAAAAAAATACGAACTGTAAATGACTTTTAGAAAAAGTTATTAGAAAATTAGTAATAGAAATGCCATGACATTTTTTTGACATTTCCCCTCACTTCCCCTCATCCAGGAACGCCAGTGGGCTTTCCTTCAGCTAGTGTCAAACAGTACAGTGACCAATTGATTTTTATACCCCTACAAGCCGCCGTTACCGAGCGTGGGAAGCTGGATTGGAGACTGAAGGGACTATATACCATTTCCTCATTTCCGAATTTTTTAAATTTAACTGTCAATAATTTGAAAAACACAGAAATTTATGTAAACTTCACATACCATATTGGTGCCCAGTCAAACAAGCAGTCCGCACTGACAAGCTGCTCATTTGGAGCGTTACCGCATGAATGTGAGTTACTAATTTCAACTCTCAGATTTCAACGTGTGAATTTTACTCACTTGCTAAGTGAATGCAGAAAAACTTACTGTTATAAATTTCATATTCGTGTTGTTGTGAGCGAATGAATTCGGATATTCACCTTTCTCTCTGTTCGAGTATGTGAAGTATATTTTAGGGAGAAGAATGGAATAAAAAAATAGTGTTCATACAATGCTGCCGAATATTTACAACCCTGGTTGCGTAAGTCATACTCATGCCCATGGCAAACCACCGATATATAGCCATTTGAATACTCGTTTACATGTACATCAATTTCTGAACTAACTAACCATTGTACAACAATGCTCATGCCATAAGCAAAGAGTTACAATGCCCAGATAAGGGGAAAATATGACTATAGCACAGCAGTAACACTCATCCATGGCTGCAGCTTGGTAGACAACCGTAAGTATTGCGATGCTACATTTTAATTAAGATTACCACCTTAATTGAATGATGTGGCTTATAGCGTGGGGATACGTTGCAAATCTACTCCCTAGGGCAATTTTTATCTTGATGAAAAGTTCTCGTTCAAAAGGGCAAATGAACAGTAATGGCTAGGGAAATGACCAGTGCCCTGTTGAATCAATAACTCAGATGTTTCGTCTATATGTGGAAAACATTAATAATCCATACTTTCCTGTTTATTATTTTGAAACTTTTTTTTGCCTATCCCACACGAGTCTAACGTCTAGTACTTCTTAACCTTGACGAAGCAAGACGATTCTGAAACGATTGTGTTTTGTTTCCGGTTCATTCAGCTCAAAAAGGAATGTACACCAAAGAATGACGTTGTCGTTGAGAAACAAACAACAACAAAAATATGTCTTTGTCCCAATATGCATAGGACAAAATCAATATTTCGATCAATTTTATTTGCAACAAAAATGGTAAGGTAAAGTTGTAAACTTTTTAAACTGCGATTTTGTTCAATATTTTAAATCAAAACTGAGAGCTATTTTTATGTCTAAATATTGACTACTAATAAATTATTAACCAAACACATCGTCAGAAACTGGCTATTACTCTAGATGCGCAACATTAGATCAACCGGCCAAAATTCTTCGCTGTGTCAAATCATCGACCGTCAATGCATCATCAGCCTATGTGATTAAACCAACTGACAAGTTCGTGGTATATCTTTCTAAAATCTCACCTGACGCATCGAGAAGCTTTCCAAAAAGTGCTTCAATGTGGACAATCGAGAAATCGCTGGTTCCAAGAGGACTAAAATAAAAACTCCCCCTTAATGGAAAAATAGAAAATTGAAATCAGGGTACGAGCAATAAATAAATATAAAATTTCCATAAATAAAGGAAAATTTCCATTAACAAACAATATTTTTCCACAAAACAAAAATAAATTAGCACTTTTGAAAGCAAAAATTGCAATTATAAAAGAAGAATTTTCCATAAAGAAATCAAAATGTTCCACGGAAAAAAATACAAAAGTTCCATGAAAAATCAATATTAGCATTAAAAAATTACAAAGTTTTCCACAAAATAAATATTTTTTCCCGCTAAAAATTAAAAACATTCCACGATAAAACTAATAAGGCCGATACAAATATTTAAAATCTATTTTGTCTCCCCCCCCCTCGGATTTTTTTTGCCAAAAAAAATATTTTGCCCCATTTTGCCCCAAAATAAAATTAGAATAATTTTAAGGATTTTCAAAACATTCTTTAACAAATCCTAGGAGTTTTTCGATTTTTTTTCATTTTAATATTTATTTTTTTTATTATCCCCCTCCCCCCTCCCTTTACCTTTCGAAGACCACGACCGAAGGACAAAAAGTTAATTAAATATTTGTAACGGCCTAAGGAGTAATAAAAAAATGAGAATTTCCATGAAGAAATATAAAAAGCAATAAAACTGAGCATTTTTCCATAGATGACCCCATTCTTTAAAAGCGTTCAAAGTTCATGGAAAATTTTATCAATTTCATTGCTTTTTTATATTTTTTTATGGAAATTTTCTTATTTTTTATTGCTGATTATTTTGTGGAAAGTTTTTAATTTTTCGTGGAAAAAAATATTAATTTTGTGGACAATTTTGTAATTGTTTATTGCTAATATTGATTTATTTATGGAAATTTTGTATTTTTTCTGTGGAACATTTTGATTTCTTTATGGAAAATTCTTCTTTTATTATTGCAATTTTTGCTTTCAAAAGTGCTAATTTATTTTTGTTTTGTGGAAAATTCTTGATTGTTTATGGAAATTTTGCTTTATTTGTGGAATTTTTTTATTCATTTATTGCTCATACCCTTGGCTTGAAGAATTCGTGTACTTGGGCTCACTGGTGACCGCCGATAACGATACCAGCAGAGAAATTCGGAGACGCATAGTGGCTGGAAATCGTACGTACTTTGGACTCCGCAAGACGCTCCGATCGAATAGAGTTCGCCGCCGTACTAAACTGACAATCTACAAAACGCTTATTAGACCGGTAGTTCTCTACGGACACGAGACCTGGACGATGCTCGTGGAGGACCAACGCGCACTGGGAGTTTTCGAAAGGAAAGTGCTGCGTACCATCTATGGTGGGGTGCAGATGGCGGACGGTACGTGGAGGAGGCGAATGAACCACGAGTTGCATCAGCTGTTGGGAGAACCATCCATCGTTCACACCGCGAAAATCGGAAGACTGCGGTGGGCCGGGCACGTAGCCAGAATGTCGGACAGTAATCCGGTGAAAATGGTTCTCGACAACGATCCGACGGGAACAAGAAGGCGAGGTGCACAGCGGGCAAGGTGGATCGATCAGGTGGAGGACGACTTGCGGACCCTCCGCAGACTGCGTGGTTGGCGAAGTGCAGCCATGGACCGAGCTGAATGGAGAATTCTTTTATGTGCAGCACAGGCCACTCCGGCCTTAGTCTGATGATAAATAAATCATACCCTTGGCAAAATGGCAATTTTATATTTTTCTATGGAAAATTTCTAATTCTTCATGAAAATTTTATTTTGCTGCCTTCCAAGAGATAGGCAAGTGTCGACACTGTAATTTTTCATTTTTAAGGTTGGAGTCGGTTAAGCTTGTCTATGCAATGCAAACCGTGGAGATAAATATTTAGTATTGTCTGGATTCAACACACATTATCAGCAACTACGCTCGATCAAGTAGAGGTTTAGTGCGGTTGTACCAGTTGGTCGTCAGATTCCAACCCGACCACATAGGCGAAGGGAGAGATCGTCACTCAAATTTAGTTCAATCAAAGTTAATTGGCTATATTCCTAATTTTAAGGTTTTCTTTTCCAAGTAAAAAACATTGATCAATTCCATTTCACAGTAAATATATGTTTTCTACATAGTCCCCCACATATTGCCGAAGACACTAAATCGATCGGACAAGCCGTTTTTAAGTTACAATTTTTTCCCTTTCTCGTATACTAAGTGTACGTAAAGGCTATATGATCGCTCAAAAACCAAACTTTTGATAGAATGCCTGGAGACCCATAGTGTTTTACACCAATAGACTCAGCTCGACAAACTGAGGTGATGTCTGTTATGTGTGTATGTATTTATGTGTGTGTACATAATTTTGTAGACACTTTTTTGGAACTTAGCATTGGCCGAACTACTCGCAACAAGTTCCATTCTACGGGGAATCCTGTCCCATTGATTGCTATTGAAAATTGGCCATATCGGACAATGGATTCAGAAGTTATGACTATTTTTTTATGCACAAAACACGCTAAAAACACTCACTCATATATTTTAGAAATTTTTGCGAAAGAAAGGCACCAACAACGCTAGGTGGAATAATCAGGGCTTTTTATATTAAGTAGTGTCGATAAGCTATTTAAAGAGTCTTAAATCAAATTGAAAAAAAGGTGTTTGTGCCCAGCCTCTTCTCGATAATTAGGCTAGAGTCAAAAGCAAATCTCGGATTGATCATAGGGGCGTAACAGTATTGATCGATTTCTCTTAATCAATTTTGTATTTTGTTAATAACTCAGTTGTTTTAAACGCTACAACCGTGAATATTGTTTCTGATGCAAGATGTATTCATCTTTTTACCAAACCAATTAATCTTCGTAAAACTTCTGCAGTTCGCAACAATAATAAAAAGAAAACATCGACGAAGGAAAATCGATCAATGCAGTTACGCCCCTATGATTCTAAACGCGAGAAATCAATTTATTTACCATAAATAATGTTTAAGCAAAATTTCAACCGAGAAAAAAAAATAAATCAACCCTCGAGATCATAAAGATTTGGTCATTTGTTGTTGTTGTTATTTCCGAAAAAAAATATATTTTTGGGATACGTTATTGTTAAATATATTTTTGTTAAAAATGTTAAATATAATTTTCGAGAGAAGGATATTAACGAGCAAATAAAACTGTGATTTTCGTGGAAATATTAACTTCGGGTACTAAATGTTACTTTCGGGAAAATGTTATTTTCGGGACAATGTCATTTTCAGGCAAATGTTTTTCGGAGAGATGTCATTTTCGGGTAAATGTTGTTTTCGGAAAAATGTTATTTTCGGGATCCTTTTTTTCGGGGCAATGTTATATTCGGGCAAATGTCATTTCTGCGAAAATGTTATTTTGGGGAAAATTCTGGGAAATGTAATTTTCGGGGAATGGCATTTCGGAGCAATTTTTTTGAGAAAAAATGTTATGTTCGGAGAAACATTTGAATTGAAAAAAAATCGAGGAAATATGCTTTTGAAAGATATTTCAATTCGGGGGAAGTACCATTCCAAATAACTTCGTATGATATAAAGAATAGAAATATAAATAATGCCTATCGTCAATTATGCCTAACGTCCGAATGATGGTCCAACAGATTATTAGGCCGAACATCATTTGGTCGAAAGATCCAATAAACCAAATAGGTCATTTGGCCGAACATGTCATTTGGCCGAATAGGTTATTTGGCCGAAAAAGTCGTTTGGCATAAATGGTCATCTGGCAAAAAGGACCACTTTGAAAAGTGAACAGTGAGAAATGAGGAGTGAGGAATGAGAAGTAAGGCCTGAGGTCTGATATATAAGATGTGAGAAATCAGATTTGAGAAATGATTAGTGAGAAGTGGAAAGTTGGACGTCTCACTACTCACTTCTCATTCCTTATTTCTCACTTCACTTTTTTCACAGTGAAAACTGAGTCGTGCAAAACGCCTCACTACTCACATTGCATTTCTTACTTTTCGCAGTGAGAAGTGAGAAATGAGGAGTGAAAATTGGGAATTGAGAGGATCTACGAAAAGGGAGATGGGAGACGCCTCTCTTCTCATCCATCATTTCTTGCTTCTCATTTCTCACTTTATGCAGTGAGAAGTGAGAAATAATGACTCGAAATGTGAAGTGAGACGTCGATTGACTTATTCGGCCAAATAACCTATTCGGCTAAATGACCTATTCTCTTTTCTCACTTTCTGCAGTGAGAAATGATTATTGAGAAGTGAGACGTCAAATGATCTATTCGGCCATATGACCCGTTCGACCTAATGGTTTGTTTGACCTTTTTGACCTTCTCCGAAATAGTCTACGTTTGCCCTATTAACCCATTCAATGAAACATAAGCAATAGGCTCACAATTACGCCCTGATTAGCACTAATGATTGGTTCTCATCGATAGCAATTACGTAGACGATAACTCACATATCCGCAAGCATTCAGGATGGACTCCATTGCAATCAATCACCTAATAACACATCTACCAGAACAATACATTCGGCTGTAACAGAGCAAAATCAATTCCACTTAATTCATCTCAAGAGTCAATTTGAGATAAACAATTATCGGTAAACCGCTCACTCCTTCAACCAAACAGTCGATGTGTCTGGTCTATGGGCTAGACTGGTATGTACCAGGTTCATTGTTCCGTCGTCGATCTTCTGTTGTCAGTTCACTTTTTCCTGCTTGACTTCCATGCAACTCTGCCAACAAAAACAACATCAAGCGCCATCATTTTGCTCCCGGTTCAAATTTAATCAACTGGCAGTCATCTCCGTTGGCGCTGTGTACTCTGTCCTATCCGTTAGTTCCATGGAAGACTGGAACACTACAAACTGACTCAGAACCAGCTGGTGCCAGTTTATCAGTTGTGTTGCTGAGTAATCACGAGTGCAGCTCCCATTTGCCTCCGCACCATCATCGTTCATGTACTACACGAGCATCTCAGTGAGCCCTCCGGTACAAAGCAGATGATGTTCCGTAGTGGATAAAGCTTCTAATTTACAAGTGACTTCTTGCCGGTACACATTCATCCGTTGTTGGTGCATCTGGCACAGTAGCTCTAGTTCTATGTTAAGGGGCCAAAATGATGTGGAAATACTAGGGGCAATGTTGCACTCTTACTACTTGTTCGCTTTCCCCATTTTCCTTCATTTTATGTTTCTATTCTGTATTTTCTATTTTCTAACCATAACAATCATATTTTTTCTTCTCCATTTTAGTCTTACATTTTTCTCATGTTTTTGGTTTTCCTTTTCTGGTATTTTCTTCACAGTACTATGTTCTTACTAGAATTAAATAATGCCATAATGCTTTTTTAGAGATATTCTATACCTACTGAATGCGTTTTTTTACACCACTATGTCCACTGCAACCTCTCGACAGCGTCCTTGGGGAAGGGTGCTCCAATTTAAAACCAAACAACCAGGATGAATGTTTCCCAAAAGTTCACAAACCACATCCACCCACCAATCGGGTAGACACCCCGAAGGAGATCGGAGTCAGTTGATAAAGCTGCTAACTATTACATGACCATTTATCTCCCCCGATGACAAGGAATTAAGAATCGAGAAATAAGGCAAATAAACCAAATGAGTGTTTGCCTTTTCCGTACGGCTACCCTTTATCAGGAATCCACCGGTTTTCACCGTACACCCTAAGGGTCAGACCAGGCAAGGAATGCACCGACTATCTTCGAAAGACCAGAATGAAAACTCCTCCTAATAAATTAGAAAAATTCCATAAAAAATAGGAAATTGTCAATAAAGAAATCAGGGTATGAACAATAAATAAATATAAAATTTCCACAAATAATGCAAAATTTCCATAAACAATTGAAAATGTTCCACAAAACAAAAATTAATTATCACTTTTTGCTATTAAAAGTGGTAATAATTTGAATAATTTTCCATAGATGACCCCTTCTTTAAAAGCGTTCAAAGTGCATGGAAAATTTCATTAGATTCACCTCTTGCTTTTTTATATTTTTTCATGGATTTTTTTTATTGAATGTTTTGTGGAAAAATTTAATTTATAAATAATTTGGAAATTCTTTTTTTATTTTTTTTATTTTTCCTTTTAAAAGTGCTTTTTTTTTGTTTTGTGGAAAATTATTGATTTTTATGGAATTTTTGCATTATTTGTGGAAATTTTATTTTTATTTAATGCTCATATCCTGATTTATTTATTAGCAATTTCTTTTTTTTATGGGAAATTTCTAATTATTCGTGGACATTTTATTTTGCTGCTCTTCGATAACGGTAGACAGAAAGAGGACTTTTCCTATTGATTTTTTGTTTTATCAAGATGAAAGTGATTGCAAAGTGCCTTTTCATGCGGTTCTGTTGGGTGAAAAATGGATTTGACTGTTACCCGGCGAAGGTTACCATATGCATGGAAAGGAGATATATGTAAGAGATTCAGCAGCGCTTGTTGGTTGCAGATTGATGTCCTCAGGCAAGTACTATTATTTGCGGTATTGACTGAGCATTTACAATACGATCTGAATAAATTCCGATCATGGCTCACACGATACACATTTTGCATGGACAAGCATTTTACCACTGTTTGACATTTTTCCTGAAATCTTTATTAGATTGTATGATCTCCATCAGACCATGTGTGGGGGCTTAATGTTAATGTTTCAACTTGGATTGGTTCATTCATGCCATTTTTTAGATTTAAGATATTCATCCACAATGGCAGTAATTTCTACAACCCTTACAAGTGCTCACCAGCAAAGCGAATAATTGCGAAACAATCTTTTACACCACCAACTCAACAAAATTCTATTTTTATATCATTTATATTCATTACCTTTGTATATCTTTCCCACCGTCGTCCATCATTCCGCTCGGCTGGCCCGGTACTATTCCAAAAAATGGAAAACCTTCTCCACACATCTCAGGTGAACGACATGGGAATGCAGCAGTGCCGCTCGACAAAGGTGCAGATCCTTGGCGCCCCCCAGCTCCGGGTGGATCCTCCAAGTGTGACCGTTTTCCGTGGCGAATCGCTGCTCATTCGGTGTTTGTCCCAGGACTCGGATCAACAGTACGGCACCCTCGGGTACAGTTGGACAAAAAACGGTGTTCTCTTCCAGTCGGATCCGGCCGCCGAAATGTGGGAAGACCTTTATCCGGACGGTAGCATTCTGAAGGTGAAAAATCTCCAGGTAAATGAAGATAAATGTCAGGAGAAATTTGGCAAAAGTGGTGCTTTTAATGGATTCCTGTTCTGATTTTGTTTTTGTTTCTTCGCAGAAATCCGTTGTGTACACATGTATCGTATCGAACTCCGTAGCACCGATATCGAAAAGCGTTCACGTTACCGTGGTCGAGCCGGGAACTGTGACACTGTGCCCGAAGATTGCTGACTATGGCGTGAGTTGGCCAGCGAGTGCATCGGGACCGGCCGTTTTGGCGGACTGCCCAGGACGAGGAGAAGGCCAAGCAAAGCGAATCTGTGAACAGCGTGACTTTGGGCGTCCGGAATGGCTCACGCCAGACTTCTCCGAGTGCGTTCCGGACGCCATCAACGAGATTGAGAAAGAGGTAATCGACATAACAATGATGCCATGCTACTCCGGATCTAGTAAATATTTTATGCTATCTATCACATTGCCGCAAATTCGACTTGCATTGTTTGGTGACTTTAAGCGATGGTTACTCAGAAATGTTTGAAATTATTACGAATATGGATCAATATTTCAGCAGCGTATGATGAATAGGATAAAAAGAGGGCTCAATTTATTTAAAAAAAATATAGGTATAGCATAACAATTTATTTATTTTATGCATCTAAGGGCCAATTTCTTCACCTCCGCTTAACTCTTAAGCGGTGCTTACCCATACGCTTAAACATGGTTTAGCGACTAAGCGGGGGTGAAGAAATCGGCCCTAAGACATTTGACAAAGTACATGAGAACTTGCAGGTAGTTCAGTAATAAGATCCGAATCTTAAACAATGGCCATGCAGGTTTATGAACGAATTGATCTATTTCTAATAGAATGAAACCACAAAAAAATAGATTAATTCGAAACCTAATACAAAATTACTGATTTCGACGCAGGCAACAGATTTCCAGGTTTTCAGACCGACTAGTTGAACTTTTATTATTATTTCGTTCAAGCGAGTTCTACAGTAATTGTATAAATGGATTCGGATTTGATTTGGTTTAAACCTCAATGCAGGTTGAATTTGTTTTGTATAGGATTGGTTTGTTTAATTTATTTGAATTGAGATTAGATTTAACTTGGAATTGGATATTTATAGAATTGATTGGATTTGGATTGGATTTGGATTTGGATTGGATTTGGATTGGATTTGGATTGGATTTGGATTGGATTTGGATTGGATTTGGATTGGATTTGGGTTGGATTTGGATTGGATTTGGATTGGATTTGACTGGATTTAGATTGGTTTGGATTGGATTTGATTGGATTTGACTGGATTTGGATTGATTTGATTTGGACTGGATTGGACTGGATTGATTGGATTGGATCGATTTGGACTGGATTTGGATTGATTTGGATTGGATTTGATTGGACTGGATTGATTTGGACTGGATTTGATTGATCGACTGGATTGATTTGGACTTGATTTGGACTTGACTTGACTTGGACTGGATTTGGACTGACTTGACTGATTTGACTGACTTGACTGATTTGGACTGACCTGGATTGGTTTGGATTGGTTTGGATTGACCTGATCTGGACTGATTGACTGGATCTGGATTGACTGGACTGGATTTGACCGATTGGACTGGATCGACTGATTTGGACTGGATTTGACTGATTTGGACTGGATTTGGATTGATTTGGATTGGATTTGGATTGATTTGGATTGATTTGGATTGATTTGATTGGATTTGGATTGATTGACTGATTGATTTGGACTGACTGGATTTGGACTGGATTTGACTTGGATTTGATTGGATTGATTTGGATTGGTTTGACTGGTTTGGACTGGATTTGGACTGGATTTGGATTGATTTGGACTGGATTTGGATTGGATTTGGACTGGATCTGACTGACTTGGATTGATCGGACTGGTTTGACTGGATTTGACTGATTTGGACTGGATTTGGATTGGTTTGACTGGATTTGGACTGATCTGGACTGGATCTGATCTGATTGATTTGACTGACTGGATTGATTTGGATTGATTTGGACTGGATTTGGACTGGATTTGGTTGGATTGACTGGATTGATTTGGATTGATTTGACTGGATTTGACTGACTGATCTGGACTGGATCTGGACTGATCTGGACTGACTGGATTGGATTTGACTGGATCTGGACTGACCTGGATTGATCTGGATCTGGATTTGACTGGATCTGACTGGATCTGGATTGATCTGGACTGGATTTGGACTGGATCTGGATTGACTGGACTGATCTGGACTGGATCTGGACTGGATCTGGACTGACCTGGACTGGATCTGGATTGATCTGACTGATCTGGGATTTGACCTGACTGGACTGACCTGATCTGATTTGGACTGATTTGACTGATTTGGATTGATCTGGACTGGATCTGGACTGGATCTGACCGGATCTTGGATTGATTTGACTGGATCTGGACTGGACCTGACCGATTTGACTGGATCTGACTGGATCTGGACTGACCTGATTGATTTGGACTGGATTTGACTGGATCTGACTGATTTGACTGGATCTGGATTGATTTGGATTGATTTGGACTGATTTGGATTGGATTTTGGATTGATTTGATTGGATTTGATTCGATTTGATTGATTTGGATTGATTTGACCGATTGATTGATTTGATTGGATTTGGATTGATTTGGATTGGATCTGACTGGATTTGATTGATTTGGATTGGATTGATTGACCTGACCGATTTGGACTGGATCTTGGATTGGATTTGACTGATTTGACTGATTGGATTTGGATTGACTGGACCTGGACTTGGATTGGATTTGACTGATCTGATTGATTTGGATTTGATTTGGACTGGATTGGATTTGACTGACTTGGACTCGATCGGATTGGATCTGATTGGATCTGGACTGGATTTGGATTGATTTGGATTGATTTGGATTGACTTGACTGATTTGGATTGACCTGGATTGGATTTGGACTGACTTGACTGACCTGGATTGATTTGGACTGGATTGATCTGGACTGATCTGACTGGATTTGGATCGACTTGGACTGACCGATCTGGATTGGATCTGGACTGACCTGACTGACTGACCTGGACTGACCTGACTGGATCTTGACTGATCTGACTGGATTGATCTGACCTGGACTGGATCGATCGACCTGACTGATTTGACTGGATTTGACTGGATCTGACTGGATCTGACTGGATCTGGACTCGATTTGACTGATCTGGACTGACTTGACTGGATCTGACTGGATCTGACTGGATCTGGACTGATGGACTGACTCTGACTGACTTGACTGACTGACTTGGACTGGATCTGACCGATCTGGACTGGACTGGATCTGGATCGACCTGACTGATCTGGACTGACTTGACTGATCTGGACTGATCTGACCGACCTGGACCGATTTGACTGGATCTGGACTGATCTGGACTGGATCTGACTGGATCTGGACTGACTGGACTGGATCTGGACTTGGACTGACTGGACTGACGATCTGGACTGGATCTGGACTGATCTGGACTGGATCTGGACTGACCTGGACTGATCTGGACTGGATCTGGACTGGATCTGGACTGGATCTGGACTGACCTTGACTGGATCTGGACTGACTTGGACTGGATCTTGACTGATCTGACTGGATCTGGACTGGATCTGGACTGGATCTTGACTGATCTGGACTGGATCTGGACTGATCTGGACTGGATCTGGACTGGATTTGGACTGGACTGACTGACTGATCTGGACTGACCTGATCGATCTGGACTGGATCTGGACTGGATCTGGACTGATTGATCTGGACTGACTTGGACTGGATCTGGACTGATCTGGATCTGACTGGACTTGACTTGACTGATCTGACTGGATCTGGACTGACTTGACTGACCTGACTGGATTTGGACTGGATCTGGATTGACTGGACTGGATCTGGACTGACCTGGACTGGATCTGACTGGATCTGACTGGATCGACTGGATCTGATCCTGGATTTGACTGACTGGATCTGGACTGGATCTGACTGATCTGGACTGATCTGGATCGACCTGACTGACTTGGACTGGATCTGGACTGGATCTGACCTGGATCTGGACTGACCTGGAATTGATTTGACTGATCTGGACCGACCTGATCGACTGGACTGATCTGGACTGATCTGGACTGACCTGACTGGATCTGGACTGACCTGACTGATCTGGATTGACTGGATTGATCTGACTGACCTGGACTGACCTGACTGGATCTGGACTGACCTGACCGACCTGGACTGGATCGATTGATCGACTGGATCTGGACTGGATCTGGACTGATCTGGATCGATTTGACTGATCTTGACTGGATCTGGACTGACCTGACTGACTGGACTGACCTGGACTGGACTGACTGGATCTGGACTGATCTGGACTGGATCTGACTGGATCTGACTGACTGGATCTGACCTGATCTGACTGGATCTGGACTGGATCTGACTGGATCTGGACTGGATCGACTGACCTGGACTGGATCTGGACTGATCTGGACTGGATCTGACTGGACTTGACTGGATCTGGACTGATCTGGACTGGATCTGGACTGATCTGGACTGGATCTGACTGATCTGGACTGATCTGGATCGATCTGGACTGATCTGACTGGATCTGACTGGATCTTGGACTGGATCTGGGACCGATCTGACCTGATCTGACTGGATCTGGACTGGATCTGACTGACTGACTGACTGGATCTGACTGACCTGGACTGGATCTGGACTGATCTTGGATCGATCTTGACTGGATCTGGACTGGATCTGGACTGGATCTGGACTGACTTGACCTGGACTGACTCGATCTGGACTGGATCTGGACTGACTTGATCTGACTGACTTGACTGGATTGACTTGATCGACTGACTTGGACTGGATCTGGACTGACCTGGACTGATCTGACTGACTGGATCTGACTGGATCTGATCTGACTGGATCTGACTGATCTGGACTGGATCTGACTGGATCTGGACTTGATCTGGACTGACTTGGACTGATCTGGACCGATCTGGACTGGATCTTGACTGGATCTTGACTGACCTGGACTGACCTGGATCTGACTGGATCTGGACTGGATCTGGACTGGATCTGGACCGACCTGACTGGATCTGGATCTGGACCTGACTGGATCTGACTGGATCTGACTGATCTGGACTGGATCTGGATCGATCTGGACTGGATCTGACTGACTTGACTGGACTGATCTGGACTGATCTTGACTGGATCTGACTGGATCTGACTGATTTGACTGATCTGGACTGGATCTGGACTGACCTGGACTGGATCTGGACTGACCTGACTGGATCTGACTGGACTGGATCGACTGGACTGGACTGACTGGATCTGGACTGGATCTGGACTGGATCTGACTGACTGGACTGATCTGGACTGGACCTGACTGATCTGGACTGGATCTGACTGGATCTGACTGATCTGGACTGATCTGGACTGATCTGACTGGATCGACTGGACTGGATCTTGACTGGATCTGGACTGGATCTGGACTGATCTGGATCGATCTGACTGGATCTGACTGACTGGATCTGACTGATCTGGACTGGATCTGACTGGATCTTTGACTGACCTTGACTGATCTGGACTGGATCTGGACTGATTTGACTGACCTGGACTGATCTGGACTGACTTGACCGACTTGGACTGATCTGACCGACTGACCTGGATCGACTTGACTGACTGGACTGGATCTGGACTGATCTGGACTGGATCGACTGACCTGACTGGATCTGGACTGGATCTGGACTGACTTGACTGGATCTTGGACTGACTTGACTGGATCTGGACTGGATCTGGACTGGATCTGGACTGATCTGGACTGACTTGGACTGGATCTGACTGGACTGACTGGATCGACTGGACTGATCTGGACTGGATCTGGATCGACTGACTGACTGGATCTGGACTGATCTGACCTCGATCTGGACTGGATCTGGACCGATCTGGACTGACCTGACTGGATCTGGATCGACTGGACTTGACTGACCTGGACTGACCTGACTGGATCTGACTGGATCTGGACTGACTTGACTGGATCTGGACTGATCTGACTGGACCTGGACTGGACCTGACTGACCTGGACTGATCTGGACTGGATCTGGACTGGATCTGGACTGGATCTGACTGATCTGGACTGACCTGACTGGATTGACCTGGATCTGGATCTGACTGGACCTGGACTGATCTGGACTGGATCTGGACTGGATCCTGGACTGGATCTGGACTGGATCTGGATTGGATCTGACTGGACTTGGACTGACCTGACTGGATCTGACTGGATCTGGACTGGACTGGATTGACTTGGATTGATCTGGACTGGATTTGACTGACTGGACTTGGATCTGGACTGACCTGACTGGACTTGGACTGATCTGACCGGATCTTGACTGGATTGACTGGACTGGATTTGGATTGGATTTGGATTGGATTTGGATTTGGATTGGATTTGGATTGGACTGGATTTGGATTGGATTTGGATTGGATTTGGATTGGATTTGGATTGGATTTGGATTGGATTTGGATTGGATTTGGATTGGATTTGGATTGGATTTGGATTGGATTTGGATTGGATTTGGATTGGATTTGGATTGGATTTGGATTGGATTTGGATTGGATTAGCAAGCAAGCAGCTTTACTTGTTCTGGGTTCTGCCAAAACACACCAAGCACCAACACAAAATCACCATTTCTGCCCAAGGTTTCGTTTTGCGTATTTAATTAATCGCAAATCGTATCGAATATCCCCCAATCCCATAACTGAGGATATCATACATCAAATATTCGTATGAATTGATATGAAATGATTCCCGTGTTTCTTGTACGAACAAAATATTACAAGTCAGTCAAAAAGCCGATTGGATCGGTTTGGCTGAGCCCCGACCACTTGTGTGTCGATTACATTGTCAGGGAAGACTTTCAATATACTTTTAATAGACGATCAAATCAATCTTCCAGCCATTTTCAAGTAGAATTTCTCACCGAAATTCATTTTAAATTGAAAAAAAAAATTGCCAGAAGTATCTCGTAAAAACAAACGAAATAAAAAAAATACACGTCAATTCACGATGCCGCCGGAATGCATCTAAATGGGGTTTACATTGGACTTAATTGTCACATTGTTAGCTGTTATAAATCGTTAGTCATTTTTTGGGATCCATGTATTTTCTTAAATTTTCATTTCGACCGATGTGTTTTTCATATTGATGGTGGTTTTCAAATATGCGTTTAACAGAAGTAGTTTTTCATATTCATCATTGATTTATTTGTGCGGCGATCATACATTTTATCATTGTTTGACTTTGTGTATGTGGCAAACACTTTATACAAATATGGGAAACTTGTCTAAACAGCATGTCACCTAATCATCTATTCCCGATCAGCAACTTAAATGACATCCGCAATACTGCGATGTAAATATTCATCACCAAAAAGACCTGACGGCAATGGAAAATGCTCGTCGATTTAAATTCCTACATCTTGGCATTCGCCTTAAGCAGCAACATTTACATTCATCGGCGACAAATGTCCCTTCGTGTTGGCAGCCACCCCAACCTATACTAACTTCCTTTTTCGAAAGTGTCTAGGAAAGATTGTTGGCAGTGGGACATGGCAGACTTGGGCTTATTTCATCGTTATCGATTTGAGAGGATTTGCTCGTTTATGCAAAAGAGTTTCTT
Source organism: Armigeres subalbatus (assembly GCF_024139115.2). Classification (NCBI taxonomy): domain Eukaryota; kingdom Metazoa; phylum Arthropoda; class Insecta; order Diptera; family Culicidae; genus Armigeres; species Armigeres subalbatus. The sequence continues at coordinate 310,442,044 of NC_085140.1, forward strand.
TTGTTATTTTTTTAGTATATGCTTACGGTTTTTCTTGTGGTTTTTTTTCTGTCTTCTGTCGCTCACCATATTTGTGCCCTTCTGGCACCTATGTCTTATTCAACGGGTGTCGCCAGCGCACTGCTATAATAAAAATATGGAAATACAATCACCAGGGAGATGGGAGTCTATTTAAGATGTCGGATCAAGAGATATTTGGTAATGCTGAACTTTATAAGAGAATTGATCGACCCAAATTCCATAACAGAAACTGCTCAGGTGGTACTGGGTCAGATTGGGTGTCGTCCAGTCACACAGATCAGTCAAAATATAAAAAAAATATTGGTAGAATGAACAGCTAATTATGTCCTTAACGAATTGAACTGATAAAAAAAATTTGGTATATAGAAAATTGGCCTCATCTGCTAATGAATTTTCCTACGAGTTATATTACTTTCAACGCATTGCAAATATTTGATGTAGAGTTATACTCTTCTACTCCACATTCATATCAGTAATAATACTAAAACGATTTTTTTCAATTCTATTCTCTTTTCATCTCACAAACGCCGGTTTCAAACTCAAATCTACAATCTTCCATGCGGGTTCACCAAACGATATTAAATCCACTTGCGAATATACCCGAATGGAATAACCGAAAACAAATATCACCACTGAACAAACCTTCACGGGAAACAAACAATTTTCTCTGCAACCACCTGAAACCAACATGAAAAAAACCACCTTCCAAATACCACGCCGCAACGACCGGTTGATAACTGCCGCGATGATCTCGTAACGTTGGCGATACAAAAAAAATAACTACAAACCCGTTCCACCATCGCCACCCCACAACAGTTCCGAGGGCTTACATTCGGCTACCAGAAAACCAACGGCACCAGCGTTCTGCAGTCATGTCTGGAATATGCGATGAAACACTACGCCGGATTCCTACCGGGCGAAGGTGGAGTGCTGCTGGAGCTGCTACACGAGGTAAGTGTGCTCACTCTGTGCTCCACTGTGTGCGTGCGGTGTTACGAAAATCGGATAAAAATGTCCACCACTTTCACTCCGGCTCCCCGTCCCGTACTACTTGCAGGTTGAGGAACGGGGACAAGGATTATGTTCTTCACAGCATGTATTTGTTTACGTAACTAGATGAGCCATGTTTGGGCCTTCATTTCCCTAGCGAGCAAAAAGCGTAAGGGATTACGATTCGAGAGGTGACTGAAAGCACTGTACTGCAAACAGTGCACGTACATGAAGTGAAGACTTTCAGCAAACTGTGGAAATGGAGCATGTAAAATTTAAGGCCGATTTAGTTTTAATGGAAAACCGATCCACAGGAATCAAACGAAAAATTTAGGCATGTTTGTACATGTATTGGATGGAAAAATAGATTTATGACGCAAAGGCTTTAGGTAGACAACAACGTCAGTGCAAAACAACCCTATAGTGATTTTTTCCCGCAAATGCACGTTTAATTTCCAAAACAATGAGTTAAAATAATAAATTATATGACCAATGTTCTGAAAACTCAGATGTGAATATGTACATTATGTGCTAAGGTTTGTTGGTTCGATTCCCATCGAAGAAAATTATAACCTCCAATATATTTTCGTAATATAAAATCTTCTACATAATATTCTGAGTTTTTAGAACGTTCTAATTAATGTCCAAGACGGTTGACTCGATACACGATAATCTTGTTTGAAATAAATTAAAGTTTCGTCTGTAGAACATTATCATGCTGTGGTTCAACCCCAACGGACGCCCATTCGTCGTCGTCGTCACTGTGATTAGACAGAGGAAAGTGAAGCGCGTTCTGGTGAATTCAGTGAAAAGTGTGTGGATATGATTTGATGCCGTCTATATTGGATATCCGACACTTATAACTAGTCAAAACACTACTAGCGAAATTTTTGTTATACAAATTATGTTGTTAAGCTTTCAAGACAAAGCAAATTGTAAGGTGAATTAGTTGCTTATCGGAAATTGCTTTTGGTACCGCATTGTATGAATTTCTGCTATAGCTACTATTTAGCAGTACACTCAAGTTTATTTTACGGTTGTAACTTATTAATTTCTCGGTTAACCTGAATTTTCACAGCTTTTTAAATACCCCCTGAATTTTCTTTGATTTTTTGTGAAGTTTTTCGTGGGATTGTTTCATTGACGCTGAAGGTCTAAACCGACTAAAGCCAAACCGTGTAAAAAACCTGGGTGTAATCTCAATGATTTGAATTAATTTCATACTAGCAGACCCATCGAACTTCGTCTCGCCCAATTAGCATTAACATTTATTTTGAATTCACAATTTAATTTTTAACGTTAGCTCTGCGATTCGATTTCATTTGGCAGAGCAAACGACAAGACTTTTTGCCTTTCTCGTATACTAAGTATACGTAAAGGCTATATGTTCACTCCAAAAATAAACTTTTTATAGAAGGCTCGGAGACCCATAGTGTTATATACCAATCGACTCAGCTCAACGAATTGAGGTGATGTCTGTGTGTGTGTGTATGTGTGTGTGTATGTGCGCACCAAAAGAGCAAAAAGTTTAGCTCACTTTTTTTGCACTTACCTTCAACCAATTTACTCGCAACAGGTTGCATTCGACGCAGTATACTGCCCCATTGTTTCCTATTGAAAATTGGCCAGATCGGACTATGGGCTTGGAAGTTATGGCCAAAATACTTTTTATCATAAAAAAGCGCGTAAAAAAGTCTAGCTCATTTTTAATGCACTTACCCAAAACGGATTCCCTCACTATAGGCTGCATTCGACGCAGTATTCTGCCCCATTGTTTCCTATTGAAAATTGGTCGGATCGGACAATGGGCTTGGTAGTTATGGCCAAAATACTTTTTCTCATAAAAAAGCGCGTAAAAAAGTTTAGCTCACTTTTAATGCACTTACTCTGAACGGAAGGTTGCATTCGACGCAGTATACTGCCCCATTGTTTCCTATTGAAAATTGGACGGATCGGACAATAGGCTTGGTAGTTATGGCCAAAATACTATTTTTTACCGCACGAGAAAGGCATCATCACCGCTAGGTGGATTAATCTGGGTTTTTTTATTGACATGTCAAATTGGGTTCTATTTAATTGATTAGTTGGGCAGAAATGTGTTTCATTTGCATGAGAGCCTACCCCCTCCCCCCCTCCTCCCTTCAACTCCTAAAGCGGGAAATTATGCAGAAATGTGTTTCATTTGTTTGGGATGCTGCCCCACCTTTTGAGGTGTCTTGAACCATCATTCAATAATTCAAAAATTTGCTCAGGCAAAATTTGATTCCATTTGCTTGGGTAATTCTTTAGTTAGGCAGAAAATTGTGTTTCATCTGTATGGGAGCCCTCTCTTCTAGATCGGGGAAGGGCCTCGAACCATCTTAAAAACCTTCATCGGCCCCATAAACCCCTGCATACAAATTTTCACGCCGATCGGTTCAGTAGTTTCCGAGTATATAAGGGTCAGACAGGCAGGAATTCATTTTTATGTATATAAAAAAAATTAAATATAAAATAGATGATATAGAATAGATGCAGTAGTTGATTGAGTAAAATAAATATTTGAAAATGGAATAAGGGGCTATCAATTATACCACTTTCTATTTTGTAATACCTAGAAATGGAACGTATTCTGTTTTACTCAAATATTAATACTCTCAGTAAACAACGAATTAACCGGTGTTAGAATCACGTTTTACGTGCATGTTATTTAACATCAAATTACAAGATATTGTTTCAGTGTGTACCGATGACTGAAGTTGGAGAAGAACTACAGATTTTAAGCATACAGTTCGAATTCATTTGTTATCCGCCACGTCATTTTTGTGTTGTTTCGGCCTGTCAATAAAAAAATATATATCCAAAAATTTATGTGCTAGAGATCCCGTGTATTATTTTTATGTTCTTTTTTTATGTATCGCGAGATTGTGATCGGGAAGTAAATTCTGTGTTTAAGAAAAATGCCGGATCCAGGAAGCTGTTCTAAAAAGGACGTATCGTGGTTTTGGTTCCTGTAATGCCCTGCTACGGCTGAAGTCCGTTTTTGACGCGTGTGTTTCTGAGCCATAATATAATGCAATTTGATGCAAATAAATTCGGCATATTTTGCAATTTTTAAGGCAAAGCCAGTGCCTTTTTGAAGAATGGGCATACAAGTCTGCAGGACGAACAAATCAGTACCGATTAAAACAGGGTTTTTGTTCCGGATTTTCTTTTAATTTTATAATCTACAATAAGTGAAAACGAGCACCGTCAAAATAGGACTCACCAGAACGAAGCACATAATGAAACATTAGTGGTTCCGAAAGTGAATTAACCACAGGTTGGATGAATCGTTGCTGACTGAGGATCGCAGTGGAAAGTAAAAGCACGCGATGGTGCATCTTCTATAACAGCGGTTCTCAACCTGGGGTACATGTACCCCTGGGGGTACCTTCGATGGCCCCAGGGGGTACCTCGGACAAAAATCTGTAATGGCGGACGTATTACAATTACAATCAAAATTAATTTATTAAGTTTTGATACTTGTATATTTTTTTCTCTTTCAAAACTTTGTCTAAAACTTGTAAACAATACGCATGGCGATAAATAAATCAAAGTCAATTGAATCCAAGCAGCTTGGATGCCTCCTTTCAAGAGGCCCGGAAGCCTCCTTTCAAGAGGCCCGGAAGCCTCCTTTCAAGAGGCCCGGAAGCCTCTTTTCAAGAGGCCCGGAAGCCTCCTTTCAAGAAGCCCGGAAGCCTCCTTTCAAGAGGCCCGGAAGCCTCCTTTCAAGAGGCCCGGAAGCCTCCTTTCAAGAGGCCCGGAAGCCTCCTTTCAAGAGGCCCGGAAGCCTCCTTTCAAGAGGCCCGGAAGCCTCCTTTCAAGAGGCCCGGAAGCCTCCTTTCAAGAGGCCCGGAAGCCTCCTTTCAAGAGGCCCGGAAGCCTCCTTTCAAGAGGCCCGGAAGCCTCCTTTCAAGAGGTCCGGAAGCCTTCTTTCAAGAGGCCCGGAAGCCTCCTTTCAAGAGGCCCGGAAGCCTCCTTTCAAGAGGCCCGGAAGCCTCCTTTCAAGAGGCCTGGAAGCCTTCTTTCAAGAGGCCCGGAAGCCTCCTATCAAGAGGCCCGGAAGCCTCCTTTCAAGAGGCCCGGAAGCTTCCTTTCATGAGGCCCGGAAGCCTCCTTTCAAGAGGCCCGGAAGCCTCCTTTCAAGAGGCCCGGAAGCCCCCTTTCAAGAGGCCCGGAAGCCTCCTTTCAAGAGACCCGAAAGCCTCCTTTCAAGAGGCCCGGAAGCCTCCTTTCAAGAGGCCCGGAAGCCCATTTCAAGAACGCATGCATTCCGAAGCTATAGTCGTGCACAATTAGCCCCGCATGATTACACCCACATATCATAAGGATATCTGAAGTGTATTCACACTTCCTGAATCAAAATTGAATCATTTTGATTCTTCTATGTCGTTCGTAATAGTTGTTTTTAAAGGCGGCTTATTGGGCCTGCGCAAACCTCCTGTCTCGCCGGAGGGCCGTCGTGTCAGGGCTGTTTAGCGTCCCACCTAACACCAGAACTTGGGCTTGTGCGCTTTGAGCGGCACACGGTCGCTTTGGCGGAGCCTACTTGCGGATACATGCAGCTTTTTATAGAGGTTTAACAGGGCCCACTGTCAAACTCCACCACATCCTAGGCAGGCGCCACAACTCGCAGATGGCCTGGGGAGGGATCGTCAAGCCCTTGGACATAGTCCCTGCTGCCCCCAAAATATGCTGAATGATATGATGTTGCATTTTTTACATTTAGTTGCCATAGGCTTTTTCTGCACCATGTATAAAACATCTGTATTTCATTCTGGAATACGATAATGTCGCCTTCATTTTTTATTTCCACAAATAACTTTATGTCATCGGCATAAATTAAAAGCTTTATATTTTTGAGAATGAGAGAAATGTCATTTACATACAATATAAATAAAAGAGGGCCAAGATGGGAGCCTTGTGGAACTCCTGAAGTGACTTGAATGGGATTGGATTTCTTTCTATTAAATTTAATTATTTGTTGCCGGTCTGTGAGGTAAGATTCAAGCCATCTAAGGAGTCCTGGCTTAATTCCATTTTTTTGCAATTTGAAGAGTAACAATGGAATGTCAATGCGATCAAACGCCTTGCTAAAGTCAGTGTACAGAGCTTCCACGTAGTTACCATTATCCATCGCATGAAGAGTATAATCAATGAATTCTATCAAATTTGTAGCGGTTTAGCGACCTTTAAAAAATCCGTGCTATTTATTTGTAATTCTGTTTTTAAGTTGTGAAAATAATTTTTCATTAATAATAGATTCGAAAAGTTTGGGAATGCAAGAGATAATGGCTATTCCACGGTAATTACGAATGTCCGATTTTTTGTCCAATTTGAAGATGGGAACAAGGTAAGAGCTTTTCCATACCCTGGGAAAACTTCCGGATTCCAGTGACAATCTGAAGAGCCAAAATAAAGGTGCCGTCAGCTCTTTAGCCAGACTCTTCAAAAATACCGGTGGAATATCGTCAGGGCCAGAGCCTTTAGATGCATCTATGTTTTTTAAAGCGTTTAGAATATCGTTTACCATGATCTGATTAACACCAATATCCCTAGCAAATTCTGGGACAGGCGCAAAAAAATAAAGGTCGCGATCTTGTTCCGAAAAGGTGGTGTATATTTCTTGGAAGAAATCTCCAAAGAGATTACAGATGTCTTCCGAGGAACTACCGACGCGTTCATCTAGATACATGGATAAGGGAAAATTGTCTGATTTTAATTTTGATTCTACGTAATTGAAGAAGTTCTTTGGGCATGACTTTATTTCGTTTTCTGTTTTCGTATTATACTCTTCAAATGCTTCATCAATTGCTAGTTTTAATTGATCGCAGATGTCTAAATATTTTTCCAAATTTTCATTCGAATTGTCTAGTTTGTAATTTTTATGTAATTTTTGTTTGCGATTCCTTAAATTTTTTATCTGTCTATTATACCAAATTGGATATTTCGAATTTCCGTTCCGTCTTTTTGCCTTTCTCGTATACTAAGTATACGGTAAAGGCTATATGATCGCTCCAAAAACAAACTTTTTATAGAAGGCCCGGAGACCCATAGTGTTATATACCAATCGACTCAGTTCGACGAATTGAGGTGATGTCTGTGTGTGTGTGTGTGTATGTGTGTGTGTATGTGTGTGTGTGTGTGTGTGTGTGCGCAAAACTACTCAAAAAATGTCACTCATTTTTCGGGCACTTATCCTTAACCGATTTGCTCGCAACAAGTTGCATTCGACGCAGAATCCTGTCCCATTGTTTTCTATTTGGAATTGGCCAGATCGGACTATGGGATCAAAAGTTATGGCCAAAATACAAATTCATACGAAAAAATCGCGTAAAAAAAGTCACTCATTTTTCGGGCACTTATCTTCAACCGATTTGCGCGCAACAAGTTGCATTCGACGCAGAATCCTGTCCCATTGTTTCCTATTTGGAACTGGCCAGATCGGACTATGGGATCGAAAGTTATGGCCAAAATACAAATTGATATGAAAAAATCGCATAAAAAATGTCACTCATTTTTCGGGCACTTATCATCAACTGATTTGCTCGCAACAAGTTGCATTCGACGCAGAATCTTATTCCATTATTTCCTATTTGAAATTGGCCAGATCGGACTATGGGATCGGAAGTTATGGCCAAAATACAAATTCATACAAAAAAATAGAGTAAAATATGTCACTCATTTTTCGGGCACTTATCCTCAACCGATTTACTCGCAACAAGTTGCATTCGACGCAGAATCCTGTCCCATTGTTTCCTGTTTGAAATTGGCCAGGTCGAAACATGGGATCGGAAGTTATGGCCAAAATACAAATTCATACGTAAAAATCGCGTAAAAAAAGTCACTCATTTTTCGGGCACTTATCCTTAACCGATTTGCTCGCAACAAGTTGCATTCGCTGCAGAATCCTGTCTCATTGTTTCCTATTGAAAATTGGCCAGGTCGGACTATGGGATCGGAAGTTATGGCCAAACTATCTTTTTGCCTTTCTCGTATACTAAGTATACGGTAAAGGCTATATGATCGCTCCAAAAACAAACTTTTTATAGAAGGCCCGGAGACCCATAGTGTTATATACCAATCGACTCAGTTCGACGAATTGAGGTGATGTCTGTGTGTGTTTGTGTGTGTGTATGTGTGTGTGTATGTGCGCAAAACTACTTAAAAATGTCACTCATTTTTCGGGCACTTATCCTCAACCGATTTGCTCGCAACAAGTTGCATTCGACGCAAAATCCTGTCCCATTGTTTCCTATTTGAAATTGGCTAGATCGGACTATGGGATCAGAAGTTATGGCCAAAATACAAATTCATACAAAAAAATCGCGTAAAAAATGTCACTCATTTTTCGGGCACTTATCCTTAACCGATTTACTTGCAACAAGTTGCATTCGACGAAGAATCCTGTCCCATTGTTTCCTATTTGAAATTGGCTAGATCGGACTATGGGATCGAAAGTTATGGCCAAAATACAAATTCATACAAAAAAATCGCGTAAAAAATGTCACTCATTTTTCGGGCAATTATCCTCAACCGATTTGCTTGCAACAAGTTGCATTCGACATAGAATTCTGTCCCATTGTTTCCTATTTGAAATTGGCCAGATCTGACTATGGGATCGAAAGTTATGGCCAAAATACAAATTAATACGAAAAAATCGCGTAAAAAATGTCACTCATTTTTCGGGCACTTATCCTTAACCGATTTACTTGCAAAAAAGTTGCATTCGACGAAGAATCCTGTCCCATTGTTTCCTATTCGAAAATGGCCAGATCGGACTATGGGATCGAAAGTTATGGCCAAAATACAAATTCATACGAAAAAATCGCACAAAAAATGTCACTCATTTTTCGGGCACTTATCCTCAACCGATTTGCTTGCAACAAGTTGCATTCGACGCAGAATCCTGTCCCATTGTTTCCTATTTGGAATTGGCCAGATCGGACTATGGGATCGAAAGTTATGGCCAAAATACAAATTAATACGAAAAAATCGCGTAAAAAATGTCACTCATTTTTCGGGCACTTATCCTCAATCAATTTGCTCGCAACAAGTTGCATTCGACGCAAAATCCTGTCCCATTGTTTCCTATTCGAAATTGGCCAGATCGGACTATGGGATCGAAAGTTATGGCCAAAATACAAATTAATACGAAAAAATCGCGTAAAAAATGTCACTCATTTTTCGGGCACTTATCTTCAACCGATTTGCTCGCAACAAGTTGCATTCGACGCAAAATCCTGTCCCATTGTTTCCTATTCGAAATTGGCCAGATCGGACTATGGGATCGAAAGTTATGGCCGAAATACAAATTAATACGAAAAAATCGCGTAAAAAATGTCACTCATTTTTCGGGCACTTATCCTCAACCGATTTGCTTGCAACAAGTTGCATTCGACGCAGAATCCTGTCCCATTGTTTCCTATTTGGAATTGGCCAGATCGGACTATGGGATCGAATATTTTGTTCAAAATACAAGTGCTGGTCTAGGAAATTTTCGGATTGAAAATTGTCTCGACTTCCCTGGGCATAAAAGTATCATCGTGTTAGCCTCATGATATACGAATGCAAAAATGGTAACCTGGCTTAGAAACCTCCAACCCCCCCACAACTTGACATTTGGCTTTAGTTTCGCGTACCCACTTGCAAATCGCAGATGGCGCTTCGAAACATAAACAATGGGTCATCCTACACTGCCGCCACACTTTTCCTCCGTAGAAACCATGTTTTTTTGTTTCGTCATTTGTTGTCAACAAACAACGGACAGGAGCGTCATATGGATGGGGTGGATTGGTAATTGCAATTAATGAAAAGATTCTGAACAAAACTTCCAATGCTTAAAATGTTGAAATTTGTCGCTTTGGAAAAAGAAATTTGTTTAATATATCGCCCATTTAATTTTAGACAACGAGTTCTAAGAAGTTAAATTTATTAGCTATATAAATGATTATTCTTTATCATACAGCTTCATAACTTGATTATCATAAAATCACAGAGAACAGACGTTCATCTTCATTCGCGTGCTTGTGTAAAAAATTGTACTGGTCATTTTGAAGTATGTCGTTATGCCCCCGTTGCGCGGTGCTAGTGTGCTGTTAAATATGGTTAAAATTTGCCGTGTTTTACTTTTTGGCGCTAGTGTTCATTCCGAATTGCTCTTAGGCTCACTCGTAGGTGGCAGCGCTACATTATTTATGTAGTGTCAACCCCCACAGTTTATTTTTACTGCGCGTACTTTTTCATCCCGGATCCATTCAAAATACACGGGACGCGGGGACCAAAATCTGGCGGAAAGTTTTCCCTAGGTGTAAAGTTACTTTTACCTCAAAAAAAGCCTCTCGTTAGTCCGGCTAATTCAGATTTTTCCAGAATAAAAAGTACAAACACTCATTTAAATATATTATCTTGTCTGTTTTCAAATGGCTGTGGGTTTATTTTGGTTCATTTGTATGGATTTGACAATCGGATTACCTAGGGAAATATTTCGCGGGGGTTTACTATAAATTAAAAATAATAAGGATGAATTTTAAAAGCTATTTTGAAAAGCAACATCTCCCATGCCCATTTATCCAATAGCGTTGCTTTCCTCCTCTGTATTTCCAGCCCAGTTTACCCATTAATACTTTACATAACATATTTTATCTGCGAAATCCTTATAAATTCTCAAGTTATACGAAATTTAAGCGCTACCGATGAAAATGAACCGTCGGTAAAACTTCCGCCATTTGATTTGTTTTGGCAATCGCTAATTCAACGTTCAGTCGGTCATCTTAGAGTCATAAGCTACCGCCTCTTTCTTAATATTAATTCTAGTTTGGATTGATTTTTGTCACGGTTTTTAGTACTGGACATTACCTTCCTTTTCGCTTTTTTCATAAAATGATTCAGATAATCACAAGTTTCACAAAACCAATTAAACTTATTAAACCAAAATTTCGGGGTACAGTGGTATCGTACTACAGATGTCAAGTTGTTCTCGGGTTGGTACCCCTATAAATACTTGTTTCGATTAATCCAGCAACAAACCACGTTGTAGTTTTATCTATATTTAAAGCACCCAGCCCCGTAATGCTTGAATATATACGAGCCTATACCAAAATAACTAATGAGTAATGCAATTGTGTTATAATAAATAATAAAATCAAAATTAGGTTTTTCTTTAACCTTTTACGCCATAATCGAGAAATGCTCGCGATATAAGTAAGTTCGACAGAACCACCTGAACCAATTTTTCGGGGTACACTGACAATGTACTGGAGACGTCAAGTTGCTCACGGGTTGGAAACCTCGCAGTTAATAACTGTGGAAGTGCTTAATGAACACTTAGCTGCGAGGCGGCTCTATTCCAGTGTGGGGATGTAATGCAAATAAGAAGAAGAAGAAGAATGTGTGCTTCTCAGGTCGCTCGCAACATATTGCATTCGACGCAGAATCTTGTCCCATTATTTCCTATAGAAACTTGGCCGGATCGTACAATTGGGTCAGAAGTTATGGCGAAAATACTATTTTAAAACTACAAAATAAAATGCCATTTTTTGCACTTATGCTCATCCGTTTTGTTTGCAACAAGTTGCGTTTTGCGAGAAATTTTGTTATGCCCATAAACAAATATGAAAAATAAGACCATTTTTGGTCACTTGTCATAAGACGAGTTTGTACAATCCCATTGGTGGAATTAAATGGGATTGTACAAACTCGTCTTATGCCAAGTGAAGACATTCCACTAAAGAGCTCAACATAATTTTCTTAACACATATTGGTGTTATTTTAATTTTTTCCAAACCTTTTGAACAAACGAGAAAGGCACCATCACCGCTAGGTGGATTAATCTGGGTTTTTTTCTTATTGGAACCTCTTAAGTAATAATATTAAAAATGATGTTATAAAAGACATCAACGGAAGATTCGATATTCCCTTCATTCTCTAAAATTTGCTTCCAGTGTCTTATGTTGTCTTATGTCTTTGTTGTCTTATGTTGTCATAGTTTGCTTTATGGTAATCAAGGACTTCTTCGAAGTCACAGTCGCTGGGTTTTTGATTATCATGAACAAACAGAGAGTATTCAATAGCTGTATGGAATGTTTCGTTTTTCCATAAGGGATTCAATGATTCTGACACACAAAAATCTTCCTGTATATTCGTTAATAGAAGGTCTAGGTAACAGTTCTGTTGATTCTTAATATGTTTGATTTGGTTAAGCCCTAAGCTGGCAATTCTATCAAATATAAACAGTAGTGTTTCATTTTCCCCAACAACTGGAAGTAGGATTTGCTCATTCTCTGAATCCGGAATAAAGTCAGCGGTGCGTTGATTAAAGTCTCCATTAATATGTACTTTGACTTTAGGTGGAAGTTGCGATAAAATTTCTTCCGCAGTTTTTAAAAAGCTTTCATAAGAAATTGTTTGCGCATGGTCCGGTGGAAAATACACAGAAGAGAAAACAACATCGAAACAACATCGAAAACAACACAGAAGAGAAAGAAACATCGATATCATCTTATTATCAACAGTTAGTAAGGGAAAGGGACAAAGACCAAGATACTCGTGGCGACTCAAGGTTAGATTGTGTAATTTGATGATGGACGGGGTTGGGATTTAGGTTTGAGGTATTTCAGCTGCTCATCCGGGTATTTGACGTCATGTCTGGTTTGGCGTAGCGTCGTGCTCGGGTTTTGGTTCTTCAGGGAGCATCTTCCGGATGGCCAGAGCTTCATGGTACACGGAACAATGAGACAGAGACAAGAAAGAAACTGAGAAAGAAAAAAAATGAAGTATTAAACTTTAAACTAAATATCAGACTAGCAAAGAAAGGCATAGATGGCCTGCAAATACACCACATCGCGATCTCCCATATCGTATATGTATACAGAGATGATAAGTGAGAGACTTGCTCTTTCTCTCTAGAATTCAATCCCTGGATAGACGTGAAGAACGCGTTCAACAGCGCCAGCTTTGAAGTCATTGCCGTAGCGCTTCACTGCAAAGTGATCCAGTGGATGTTGATTGTCAGATGGCATGAGATTGCATCGCAGCAATCACTGAAGCATCTGGGAGTTATGGTTGATGACTTGTTGAACTTCAACAGCCATGTCAACTATGCCTGTGAAAATTATTCCAAACCTGTCGATGTGGATAAGCAGAAAGCATGGCAAGATAAACTTTCAACTGACGCTGTTCCTGTTGGGCCACGGATGCTTCAGAAAGTATCGACATCGGTTCGAGCACGCTAATTCACTGGTATGTCCAGAATGTGAAAACGTCGAAGATACGCAGGAGCACGTGGTCTTCGTTGGTCCAAAGTTTAAGGCACTACGAAGGGAAATACCAGGTTTAAGCTTGGAGAACAAAGGCGAGAGGAAAGCACGTAGAATGCAGTCGACAGGGCAATCTCACGCATATTATCCACATTGTAAAAGAAATGGCGATCAAAGAGAATCGGTGTCGGGAGAAATTCTTTCGTGTGGAACTCTTCGTCGGTGTAAGCTAGATCCACCGCCGGAGACTAGACCGAGTTAATCGAAATACCACCCAAGATGAATTCACTATTAGGTGCCTCAATCTGGTAAGTTTTTGGAAGAGAAGAAGGCGGGGTCAAAAATTCATTTTCAGTGCAAAACGAAAACAAACACACTTAATTTTTTTTACCGGGATCTCAGCAAAATGGTCAACTTTTACCGAGATTCGCACAACCGTGCCCCAGCAATCATGTTTTTTGCCGAGATTTCTGTCAAAATTGCTGAAAATCAGCAAATATTTTGCCGAAAATCAGCTAACAAACGTCATTTCTGCTGAAATATCAGTTTTTTATTTTGCTGGCGCACGGCTGTGCGGATTTTTGCCGAGTTGCAGAAATAAAAACTAAGTGTGAACTTGCTGGCTCTCCCATACTAAAATCCAAGATGGCTGAATCGTAAATTTAGTAGACTGGAACACTGCCGTAATCTGAAAAAGTGACGTATACGCCATTTCCCAAAAATGGTCTTAACGATTACTACTCATCGAGCTCTTTAACAGAAAAATGGCAAACATGCATGTTGTAAAATGGCTGTTACGTCACTTTTCCAGATTACGGCAGAACACCTAGTGGTGTATTCATATTGATCCACCAGCTACGAGTAGTGCATTGTATAATAACCTTAACGCTAGCCTTTAACCACCTGGCCATCAGTATAGCAATTCTTCAAAATATAGCCTTTTTGTAGTAATAAACTTGCAACAACCAAATCCCAAATCGTGCTTCTTTCTGATTTGTCTTTAACATTTAATAATATAATATAAAAACCTATTTAATTCATTATATTAAATAATTATAATATCTGAAAGTATATAAATATTACTCTTAGTTTTGTGCAGTGTTCGTTATAATAATCCCTAGCTGAAACGCTGCGTATCGGTCGCAAAAAAAATGATTGGAGGCCCCCTTTACTCGTCGCCCGGAAAGCCCGCAGATAAAACAGCACAAAGTAGGGTCGTCCAATCCTGGACGAAACATTAGTAATACAAAAAAGTCATTGAATGAATCCTATTTGCAAAACCAGGAACTAACATAACTCATCTGAATCATTAGAATGAACTCATTCCACAATCTGTAAAATTTCGCGCATCCGGATGTATACAGAATTTACGGCAACAACACAACGAAAAAAAAAACACATCCCTTTCCGGCTTTCAACAAAATCCTGGCCGCTATACATTATTGCATCTAAATAAGACTAAACTACGAACGATGATGGAATCCGTATCCCCACTTGTTTCCGGCTCTTCTGTACATTTCCTGCAACAAGTCGGTCTGCCAGGAGAGCATCAACCACATCTGGATTGCTGGTTGGAGCGAACACACCCACACATTAGACTGCACCAGCGCTGTACCTATGTGCAAACAAAAATTGAAAATTGGACGATAGTGATTACGTCCAAGCTGCAACATTTGTTTTTATTCTAGCACTAAATATATTTTGCGCATTTTTATAGTGTTGAATCGGTGGGTATTTCGGCAGGTTTGTAACTCCGTTAAAAATACGTCATTCTACCGTTAAGTTCAAATATATCTAGCCACACCATCAATTCTAGTTACATAATATTGCAATCACTGATTTTTTGACCTGTATCGGGAGTTAAAGTAATTACGTATTGAAAGATATTCCATCATAAGATGGCATAAATGTGGCTAAGGAAATATTTCAATTTCTGAATCTGTCTACTGAACACCCCTTCGCTACACTGGCTTCGGAATAGAAAACTGGAATTTTATACACAACTCTCTGTCTGGCACTGAACCGCGAAGATAAAGCGCGATCCAGCACTGGCAGGGACCGAAATCCTCCACGAGAAATTATAATGATATAAAAATATGAGAGTCCCCCCTCCCTAGTTCCACATCCTTCCCCACCCTCTCTCACCTACTTCCGCCAGCAATCCCCACAACCACACCACGATAAGGCGCGGACTCTGATGGTACCGCAATCAAGCCGCACTGTATGGGGAACTCTCCATTTTGTGGTAAAGAACTACACAGCTGCCAACGAACGACTCTTGGCTGGAATTAAATATTCATTCTCTTTATTACGAGCGAATTATTTATTTGAGTTTTAATTCTTTCGCCGTCATGAAATATTAAGCGAGGGAAATCCTATCCGGTGGGGAGTTTAGATTGTTCCCAGGAAAGTGAGGGCGATGAATGGTTTTCTTTTTTGTATACCGAATTCCATCCAAAACATGGATCTGATTGAAATTCACTTCCATGAGTTAGAAGCGAATCAACTCTATGCTGTGAATAACGAATGCTGAAATGTGAGCAAGATACTAACATAATCCATACATATATGTGCAGTATGATGGTGAATTTTCCCATTTGCTCCTTTGAAAGCAACGGATGCATGTAGTCATTATTAAATGTTTCGATATATTTGCATATAATGTAATCGCCTTGCAAAATTTCGTATATTATATAAAGCCATGGTCATCAATATTCTCGACATTTCCATATCATTTGTACTAATTTCAGTTTTGAATATTTATACAGTCTGTTTTGTAGCTTTTTGGAACACTACTACGATCACTTGTCATAAGACGAGTTTGTACCAACTTATTTAATTCCACCACTTGATTGTACCTTGACAGATACGTATTTCGACCTCAGTGTCTCGTACTTGAGTCAAGTACGAGTCAAGTCAAGGTACAACCAAGTGGTGGAATTAAATGGGATGGTACAAGCTCGTTTTATGACAAGTGAAGACATTCCACTAAGAAGCTCAAAATAATTTTCTCAACACTATTACGATATTTTTGCAAATCGTTTAAAAATTCGAAAAGTTAGAAAAAGCAGCGAAACAAGAATAACACCACTTTAGACAGTCAGTGTTCAGAACGTCGCGGTGGACAGTCATTGTGTCAAATTCAGTCTGACAGTAAGTCGAGCCGGCACAATCGACAGGTCATCAAACGGCACAAATGCACAACAAACGAGTGTATCCGCACGCGAGTGATCACCTTCTGCGAAATGTAGCAAAACACAGCTGACGAGTAGATGAATATCCTTAGTTTCTCCCGTGGGGGTGTCGTAACTTTCCCTTGTTCACCGTGCGGCCGCACCAAACGATAATCTTCCATTACACCTTTTGAGCTTCTACAATTTGATAAATTTTTTGATAAATGTCATGCTTTTCGTTTAATCTGCTTGATAAGGATTAATTCATTTTCCGCTTAGATGCGTTCGTCTCGCCATTTCAACGATTTAATGAATTTTATTTATTTTATAGCTTGAAACATTTTTTTTGAACATTTTGAGTGCTTAGCCTTTTGGCTCTTCAGCTTGAATATTGATTTTTTTTTAATTTGGTTATACAGACTTTTCTTACAGAATTTTACATTTTTGCCTTTGAGAGCTCCCACCCGATTGACACCCGCCTTTTATATTCTGTGCTGGGTTGATGTTGCGAAATAATGCAAACACCAAAAACAATATAGAGAAGCGGATTTACAGAACTATATTTCAATTGGAATGGTTTTGAAATAACGTTGGATTTATTGCGACTGATTCTGTATCATTTATTCCTGTTTATTTATTGTGCTTGGGGGGTGATCTTTGAACTGGAGAGGGTAGACGAAGGTAGAAACTTCCATATAGTGTCCCCAGTGCCGGTGGAAAAAAAATATACAAAGCTTCTGTTGCAGTTATTGCCAAAAAAAACACAAGAAAGCTAATTCAATAAAAAGGCGAAAAATGAAAACTCGGCCAGAAATCTAACCAAAATCGAAAAGTTAAGGGCAGGCCTCCCGGAATCGGTGTGCCCTTGAAAACGTGTGTGAATTTAGGCCGATCCCAATGCTGAAGTTGCAGTTTCAGTTTGGTACTGCTTGATGTTATAAAATTTATAACTGTCAAAATAGAACTACAACTTGGTGCCCGCAACGCAGAGTTGTAAACGAAATGCAACTTGGTTTTATTTTTTCATAAAACAAAAATTATACAAACTAACATTTTTCGCGGTAGTTTTTACCTCGCATACGAACAACAATGAGTTTGTCCATCATCTCAAACAAACAAACACAATTAAATAAATTTGAAACTCAGTTTCATTCAAGTTTCAAATCAGGTTTTATTTGCAACAAACCAGTCGAGCAGTTGCAAATCAGTTTCAAAAAGTGCTCGAAAAATAAAAGTGCAACTCTGCGTTGCGAACTGCTAGTTTCAGTTCTAGTTTGATTTCCAAACACGCCATACAAAACCCAACAGCATTGCGACCGGCCTTAGTTTATGATTCTATTTATCGCTTCCAATCGGTCAAAGTATAATCTAGTAAATACAAAATTACCATATAATATCAGAAATGTTGAAAACATGAAGTTTGAAATGCCGCATGATGGTGCTTGCATATTTTTCAAATTTGTCTTCGAACCGGTACACGATTCACTGATGAAGTTTTTTATTTTCCGAAATTGATCATTGAA
The DNA here is from genome assembly GCF_024139115.2 of Armigeres subalbatus. Lineage (NCBI taxonomy): Eukaryota > Metazoa > Arthropoda > Insecta > Diptera > Culicidae > Armigeres > Armigeres subalbatus. The sequence goes on from NC_085140.1 coordinate 310,460,029, forward strand.
CCGGTACTCGGTAGACCCTTCTAATAATTTCAATCGGTTCAAATATGGTCCAGGATGAAGCAAAAACCATCCTAAAATGACACAGCTTTTGAAATTGTGCAGTTTGATATGTTGTATGATGGGGTTTGCTTATTTCCCAAAATTGACCCATGAGCCAGTACTCGGTAAATTCATTTACCGGCTCCAATCCGTTAAAATATGGCCCAGGCAGCATAAAAATACATTTGAATACCATATCTTATGAGATCATGAAGTAAGGTCTGTAGCATGAAGCTATCCGCCTATTTCCGAAAAGTGACCCTGTAACAGGTTCCGGCGGAATGTCTGGAATCCAGAATACAGGTCATATTTTGTGCCGATCAAATTCATGATCAAATTTGGCATAGTTTATGCGTTGTTTCCATTCAAAATATCTCAAATAATAATTTCCGAATTATGGAAAATGATCAACTATTTTAAATCCGGAATAAATCCAGAACCAAATGGCCAATTCATATCCTGAAACTTGAATGAATTCCGATTTTTTGGTGAAAGTTGCAAATAAAAATATTGAAAGACAAAAAAGTTACAGCCTAAAAGATTTTTATTGTTGTTTTCAAAAGGAGGGTTGGTAACGGAACGGTTACTATCAAATCATAAAAACTTTGACAATTTATTGCAAGTTGTCAACAACATTTGAAGTTGTGTGGCATTGGACAGGCCTATTATCATGAACAGGCCTAGCATGCAAGTGTCAAATGACAGATCCTGTCAGTAACCGTGAGTATACACATTCGCGGGCAGTCGATCCCACCTTCCTCGCAGTGCAGCAGTGCAAACATGATAGGTGACAAATATGCGCGATGTTGAATTGCACATTTGGCGATCCTGCCAGGAGTGCAAAAACATATTTCGCATAAAGTCACCCATCATGTTTATGGAAGTGTGTGAAAAAAAAAAACCATTTCGGACGCAGCCGAAAAAGTAAAGGCAGCGGAGCTTTTTGCATTGGTAAGAAGAGTGACGATTATGTTTTAGTTTTCTGTAAACACTCTTAATTACTATGTCAAACCGAGTTATTTCTGCGGAAAGAGGAACGCAAAAAGATATGCTTGTTTACCAGTCTCTTTCAATTTGACTTGATTGTTAATGGATTAATCAAGTGTGTGATTGGCGATAAACTTAAATACACCAATAAAAACTTCTGAGTTTTATTTTCAAAACAAGTTCATTTTGAAACTAAATGTTATAATGTTTAAATGCTTTTTTTATTACAATAGTTTGAATTATCAAGAACAAGTATTCGTACAGTTCTTTGAATGTGCTATGTGGATTGGAAAGTGTTACAGAAATTTTCTAATTTGTTGATGGCTAGTGTTGGCTACGAGGTTGGCAAAGTTTCGAAAGATCGGAGTACTCTTTGAATGTTTTTCAACTATCCTTTGGGAAAATTTAAGGTGCAATTTGTGATGGGACTTGCGAAGAGAAAATGTAATGTCATCTGCATTCAGGCAAACGCTACCACGAACTATCAGATGTATCTAGCATCTTGAATACAATATTCTGAATTACCTTTGATTATCGAAGATTTCTCCCTTTTGAAGAGTATTCGAATATAACCGTGATGCCTGATATTCTATAGTTATGAATGTGTTTTATTCCGATATGAAAACCATTGTGAAACATAAAAACACTTTCGCGAATTGGAATCACTTACAGCGCTATGAAAAGTCGGTCAACTGTAATATAAAAAAGAATTAGAGACAAAACTATGAAAAGGAAGAATCGTTTTCGCATGCGTTGTCTAGGGGAGCGACAGAGTTCAATAAAGAGAGCTTGATTGGTATAGCTGAAGATGAATCACAGTGCTGCGCGGTGAATGATCGCATTCAAGTGTTTCTTCCTCTGCGTTGTTGGGACGCCCGCAAGAAGAACGGTGTTATTGTGGATCGGAATGATCACAATTCTGCGTAGTGGGACGCCCGTATTCAAGTGTTTCTTCCTCTGCGTTGGTGGGACGCCCGCAAGAAGAACGGTGTTATTATGGATCGGAATGATCATAATTCTGCGTGGTGAGACGCCCGCATTCAAGTGTTTCTTCCTCTGCGTTGGTGGGACGCCCGCAAGAAGAATGGTGTTATTGTGGATCGGAGTGATCACAATTGTGCGTGGTGGGACGCCCGCATTCAAGTGTTTCTTCCTCTGCGTTGGTGGGACGCCCGCAAGAAGAACGATGTTATTGTGGATCGGAATGATCACAATTCTGCGTGGTGGGACGCCCGCATTCAAGTGTTTCTTCCTCTGCGTTGGTGGGACGCCCGCAAGAAGAACGATGTTATTGTGGATCGGAATGATCACAATTTTGCGTGGTGGGACGCCCGCATTCAAGTGTTTCTTCCTCTGCGTTGGTGGGACGCCCGCAAGCAGAATGGTGTTATTGTGGATCAGAATGATCACAATTCTGCGTGGTGGGACGCCCGCATTCAAGTGTTTCTTCCTCTGCGTTGGTGGGACGCCCGCAAGAAGAACGGTGTTATTGTTGATCGGAGTGATCACAGTTCAGCCAAGTAAGAGTCTCTTGCTTAGCGATGGTCGATGACCTCCAAGTAGTTTGGTGTTGTGGAACTGATATTAGATATTCGGAAATGATTTGGAGCTGTTCATCGACCTTTTTTTTAGTTACGGTATCTGGTTTTTGTTGCTGGTTGTTTCACAAATGTGAATGCACCGTGCATTGGACGTGTGTTCGAAAAAAGCAGAAGTAGTGGTAGTGATTTGTAGTACACGTGAAATGTTACTTCACGAGTTGTGAGTACAATTGCGAGTCGAGACACTCACTGCATGGTAGATCCTTGAGAGTGGTTTCCCATATTTATGTGAGCCACCATTTAAGTGTGTTCTTCGATTATGAAATTAGATGGACGCAATACAATGGAGTGCCGGGAATGATTGTTTGCTGCAAGATGCTTTTGTATCATGATAAAAGCGTAACCGGATGATACACAATATGTCGTAGTTGTTTTTTTTATACAGAAGAAAAGAGTTAATGCATTTTTTTTGGAGAAGAGGGGAGATGTGTGGCATTGGACAGGCCTATTATCATGAACAGGCCTAACATGCAAGTATCAAATGACAGATCCTGTCAGTAATCGTGAGTATACACATTCGCGGGCAGTCGATCCCACCTTCCTCGCAGTGCAGCAGTGCAAACATGATAGGTGACAAATATGCGCGATGTTGAATTGCACAGAAGTAAAGCCCAAAAACCAACACTTAAACGCATACAAACGAGATTGACATAATGTCCGGGGTTTGCAACACAATTCTCACGTAACACATCCTGTTCTGGCACCGGGGCTTCGGTCAAGGTGGAGTTGCTATCGCCTAAAAATCTACATAAATACTATTTTTAAAGCTATTGATATAGAAAAGAATATGTTACGAAAGATGACTATTTGCTGGATATAATCACCCAACCAATATTGACAAGAACCAATATCAATCATTTTGACATAATATCTTTACCATGCATTATATTAGGAGACTATAACGCCTATCACAGTCCATGGAGATCCATGAAAGATGACATGTGTCAGAACCATCACCAACCATCAGAAACACAATAAAGGAACATGAGTTCATCACGCTTAAAGACGGCAGCCCTACTTTTATCCACACAGGACCTCAAAACATCTCAACATAGCTATATATGTGGACAAAAAATCAGAAGGAATCCCATTCCAATTCCTCTATTCTTAAATTTTCTTCCATCCTACAGCTACATTGCATGTCAGTATATTAGTAGATAGATATTTGTTCAAATTTGTTATAGATAGGCCAGCCTATTCTCTTATAGCATCAAGATGATAGCCTTTCAATTCCGATCAACTTTGTAAAACAAATTTTATTTCTAGAAAATATGGTTTTCAAATGTTGGTCTAGAATTATACCCCTAGATCTAACATCACCTCAGATGCAAAAACTCATCAGCAAGGATAGCATAGCATAGCATAGTATAACTGACCGCACACTATCCTGGGTTGGCTGTCGATAGGGACGTTAGATGCGCCAGAAAAACAGCCTGGGGCTTGGCATGTTTTTCATTCAACGATCCCTTTGTTCAACACCTGGCCAGGTCCTTACGATCAGTGGGGATTTGGGTGGGAAGTGTTGATTAGATACCTACTTGAGAAGATGCGGAGAACTCGCGCGAGCTTTTCTTGGCGAAAAAGCGTAAATATTATGTTTTTATTGGAGGTGATATTGTAATAGGTGATGTTTTGTTCTTGAATGTAATATGAATAGATAGTTTTGACAAAACAATTGCATTGATTTTGCAATCTGCGCGGCATATTTCTGAAATAATAAATTGTAGTAATATTAGACTTTGTAGTGTGATGCTGCTTCAGAATCTTCGTCAGCACCCAATGTTTCTGAAAATGAAGATCAATAATTGTCATTTGGTTAGGTAAATCGTTGACAAGATGATTGTTTATACATGTTTATGCGAGATTATTTAAAATACATGGAGCTCCGTAGTATGGAAATATTAAGAATAAGTATAGAAAAAACGTTGAAATTTATGAAAATCAGAGGAGTGCAAATTGATCCTTGGTGTGAAATAAACTTCACCAGCAACACTTGTTTCAGCTGAGAAGGGAATAGTAATGTTTAGATTGGGATTACATTATTTGAAAAATAGTTCACAGTGTCCCTGACCGAAGGACCTCAGCTTCAAGGAATCAGCGTCACCAGATCACCGTGTGTCATTAAAAATATATGGTAAAAATTATTAAAATAAATATGTTTCTACTATTGTATATGGAATGTTACCTTTCCTTTGTATCTTGTCAGCTCCTCCCGTTTTTATATCACCGAACCTATCAAAGTTTTGTCAGATAATAACGACCTAGGTAAATAATGCCCTCTCAATCTTCCTGTACTTTTTAGTGAACCAGTTTTAGTAAATTTTTAATGAAAATGAAAATGTGGAAAAATAGATATTAGAAAATATGACAATATGGAGGGAATGAAAATTAATATATGAAAATATAAAAAAACATGAACATTTATAATAAAAATAAATATTAAAGAATAAAAACACAAACATATGACGGTAACGGTACCAATAGTGGAGGTATTAGTAGATCCACAAAAGAAAATATTTTTAAAAAATTAATAATTATGAGAAGTTTACTGCTTTATTATCTTAGTCAATAGATAAACTAATAAATTTGCTAACAAAAATGAGATAGATGTCATTCAATATCAACAATTACCAAATATTGCTTGCACCACTATGGGTACACTGTTCCTTTAGTGGCGGTAAAAATTAATTTTGGTTCCTATAGTGGTTCTATCCATTGGTTTCTTATGAGACATTGTTTTCAATAGTTTTTCAAGCGAAATCTGCATTTAACAGGATATTTAAAGCACGACGCATCAACTGAAACCACCGTAAAGTCTATAAATATGATAAATCTCATTTAAACCCCACTACCTCCACTATTGGTGCTACCTCCACTAAGGGTACGGTAACCCTATAACAAAATGAAAATATATAAATTTGAAAATAATAAAATATAAAAATATGAAAATAGCAGAATATGACAATATGGGTATATGAAAATATAAATCATGAATATATGGAAATATGTTATATGACTGAAATATGAAATATAAACAATTATACAAGCAAAGTTATAAGAATATAGCACCTGAAAGCATAAGAGAGTATAAAATATGAAAATAACTTCACACTTTCACACTATTATATATACATGCTATGAAAATAAAAATCTGAGAAAACAAGAGTATGAAAATATGAAAATATAAATGTATATGGAAAAATAAATATATAAAAATATAAATATATGAAAATATGAATATAGGTATGAAAATTAAAAAATATGAAAATAAAGATATGTGAAAATATAAATAAATGAAAACATAAATATATGAAAATATGAAAGCACGATGAAACAAAAATATATAAAACAAGATAATATGAGAATATAAAAATATGAACTAAGGAAAATATGAATACATGATAAAATGAGAACGTGATAATATGAATACATGTTTGAAAAATATATAAATAAAAATATGAAAATATATAATTAAAAATATAGTTCCTTATTAATAGTGTATGGCAGCATACAATACTCCCACACAAGCACGCAGGAGGATGGTGCTATCGTTTTCATCGGGGCACGCTCCATGAAAGCGGCTCCCACCGAACCACGCGCGTGAAAGAGAAAGGCAATAGTCCCGTTCAAAGACCAGCCCGAAGCCGCTCGGATCTTCCTCCATCCGCGCTTTTTTTTTGTCTGTAGATGTGGTACACTCTAACTTTCACCCACCCAGCGACCGAGCAAAACTGCCCCGCCATCCCCTCCCCACCACGGAAATTCTACTCAACTTCCGTCAAAAGCAGGACCACTCATAGTTTTGAGTTGTCCTGCTTCCGACGGAAACAAAACCGAGCAAAACCTCCGCGAGATAGAAAGAGAGAGCAACACAACCTCACTCAGTCACCGAGTAGGTGAATGTTAGCGTGTAGATATAAACGAGCGGGATATAATAACACTGAGCAACTTCAAGCCGCTCTCCAAACGGGACTAATCAGTCGTCAGCAAGCACTCGTTTAGCGCCCCCAATCGCGCCCGTAAACCCATCTGAAGCCGAACCATCCCACCCAGCACACTTGAATATGGGATCCGCCTTCACACGAAAGCGCCTCCGCATGAAAGCAAGCTCAATCCTCCGTGCGCCCGGAAAAGAAGAACGATCCAACACCAGAACGCCTCACATGCAAAGCGGTTGAGCGAAGTAAATTCCACCATTAAAGAAGCCTCCCGATGTCAATACAAACGTATGGTAATGGCACCGCACCAGTACTTTGATGCGATTCTGCTCCAGTACAGACCGTTTCCGTACTACGGAAACGCTTAATGAAGAATCTCACTATGAAAGAGAAAGACATGCGCAAAAGAAAAAATCCAAGGACATATACGGCTCTATAAAGCCGCTTATCTATGTTTTTGTATTAATGTGCAGCCTTTTCTCTCGCTCGCAAATGACTAGAGAATATCGTAGCATGGTTGCCATTATTGTTTTTAATGTATGGGTAGTAGATTTTAATGGCAAATTATTGAAATCACATTATTTTGGGGCTGTATATAATTTTCAGAAATTTGTCTAGCCCATTTGTTATAATTAATAGGAATATTGATTTTATATATAAATGTATGGACTCACCAAGTTTATAAGCGTCGTCCATTCGTACTGTTATCTTTAAGGTTCAAATGAAACCATGATGGTACGAACGGGACCTCATATTCAACTCCGCCTGATTCTTACCTTCGTGCCAATATCCTTCCACAACCTCCGTTTATAGGTACCTGGTATAATGCAGATTGAATATTCGCTGGGTACATGCCGTTTCTCTATGATGTTCTGATGTCGTTTCATATAACTGCGCGACCAACCGTTTGGCAGCCCTTGTTCTAAATCCCGCCGTCACACAGTTAACCCTCTCGCACACAATCAAGATATTTTCCGGGATGCCTGGTTCTCCCGATGAGACCGAATCACAATTTTCTCACGCGCGCGAGAAAGAGAAAGCAACTGCAAATCCCCGAAGCAAACGTGAAAAATATGGTGGCGTCTGTTTCTCAATTCGAAATTTCCAAATCTTCCAGCCACTGCCAGTGTGCACTTTTCGGCCTTATTCCGGACTCCACGATTATGCCGGGGCTCACTTTCACACAACAACCAATACTCCACAATTGTTCGCTTGAATAACACCCTTTACTTTAACTTTTTTACACTGCCCTCAATGAAAACGTCCGACTGCCTTCAGATATCACCTCTTCCGCGCAAAAACTCATCAGCAAGGATCTCGATAAAATGCTACAACAAGCCATTGAGCCCAGCAAAAGTGAATGGTCACAAAGCACCATCCCAGATGAGCACGAAAGTATCAAGCGAAGAAAACTTAAAGATCGCTTGAAAAGTGAGAAAGATTCGGAAACGTTTGCATTTTCCCAACATTGGCACGATGTTAATGAAGAATTAGTTACTATCAGTGCAAAGATAAAGATGATAGGAGGCTTGCTCAACAATTCAAAGACAGATGCTCGACAACGTCAGAAGTTGAAAACGCCATTAGTTCATTATCGAGTTCAACTCTATATCCTGTCTAAAGCTACAGGCGCGGATAGAATCAAGGACCAGCGAACTATTTGTGAAATTCTATCCGGAAGTTAAGGAGACCGATAGTCATTCAAAAGATACTGATCGACTTGAATCGAATTTGAACAATGTGCTAGGAGAGGTCGTGAAATTGAAACTTTGAATGAAACAACTGTGTCAGGTAGAGAGATATAAGAGCAATTAGCGCAGGATAGAGCGAGGAATCAAATGAAAGCTTCTAAAAGAAAGGAAATTCATGAGTCAGTTAGAAAATCAGGAGAGATTTTGAGAGTGCTGTCCGAGTATGAGGAAGGAAAGAAGGAAAATGGAAACTCAAATGTAACTCATAGCGGTTTTTAACATATTTGTTCAACAAACCACAGAACAGCAAAAACACATGAGAGAAATTCAGATTGCCAAAGAGGGTGGGAAAATGAAAGAAGCCAAAGATAGTGTATTTAGAATGGAAAAAGAGATTGGGTATCAGGTATCAGACCGTCGGAGGAACGTTCCCTTCAATTTGGGAGATTGGTGCCATCGACTTCACTGGCCTTTCTCATTATTTACCTGACGGAAATGGAAGTAACAAAGGGAAAGAAAGAGGAATTAAAATTGGAAAGGAGAATGGAATAGGTTTCTGGAGAATGAGGATACACTCAATAAAAAAAAATACGATAAATTTAGTAAAACGCATACTGGATAAGTCACACAATGCGAATGCATATGACATACCATTTATAAGAAAGCCAATTATGTAGGCTCACAAATTTTAAACTAGGGACTAAAGAGAGGTGTCATAAAAACACTGCGGACGTAATAATAAGCGAACGTCAAAGACGAAACACAGAGTGCACTGTGAAAAACGCATAACGCGAATCCATATAGGTGATAATTTGTTGAAAAATTAAGTAAAACACATATCCTTAACCCCATCCTTTTTAACCTCAAGTTGAGATTGAATAAGAGTTGCCGATTATCTCGGAGAAGCAAAAAGCCAACTACGCCATAGCTCCGCTTAGCGCAGCGAGGGCTAAATACTGTGGAGGGAGCCATGGTGCTTCACAGGCTCCGTTTACGGTTAGGTTCTTATTAGACCCCCAAAAAAACGAGAATTAGGGGTCACCTGTATGGTAGACTTTTACCACGCTGGAACAGACAATCCGTAATGTTATTCTTAACCAGATAACCAGCTGCCGACACCACACAGCTATCTAGGCTGTTTGTGGAGAGAAGTTGACATTGACTTTACGTCAACTCTTGATGTAGCCGAACAGCCCGTAAAGAGATTGGAGAAGGTGTTCATTAGTTTGAATGATCGGTTGACTTTTCGAACTCAAAAAAAATGCAACTTTAGATATATGAATATGATCAATATCTTTTGAATATTAAAAATTATAATTGTTTTTCTGTCAAAATTACGTCAATCTCTGATTGGGACAAACCAAAAAAATATGACAGAAGTTGTATGACCGTGATCAGTTTCAAATTCGATTTTATTGGCATATCGGTCTCGATGCTACTCGTATAGATGAATGGAGCAGCGTGTGTTCGAAAGCAGATGGGAGAGAACGGGATTCGAAAGTTATCGCTAGGCTGCGCCAAGTCGAGCCGTACATCCTTTCTGGGGATGGCTCGGGCATTGCATGGAAGAGACTGGCGATTTTTCACGAATGTCACCTTTTAAAAACTTTTGGGTCTTTTCAAGACGCGTGTTTTTCTATAAGATCATCGGCTGTATCTTTTTCCATTGCTAAGTTTTGTCAATTTATTTGAAAAAATGTAACATTAGCCTAATTGGTGAAAAAAACGCTTCTTTGACAGAAAAACAATTATAAATTTTGATCGGCAAAAGATATTGAGCATATTAGGTCGAGATTCGGCCAAAACGCAACAAGCGGCTTATTGACTGACTTGTGATATTTTGATCGCAAAAGTAAAACGAAAATCATTTCATATCAATTCACCCACACAATTGTTGTAGGATATCCCTAGTTCATTCCGTGCCGATAGTTCGAACGAGCCAGACGTGTGTGCTGTGTCTCATCGCGGGCGGGTTTTGTTCGGTAGTGCGAGTCTATTGTGTGGTGCCTACCTACGGATCCAAGGCGATCACTGTCGGCGAGCGAAGTAGCTGCTTCTGGCGACGCCAGTGAAGCAGGCTATTGTTTCTGCTGCTACCTACAGCAGCAGCGCAGATAAGTGGAAGGCATTGTTTTATTATTCTCCCATCTCGCTGATACAGAGTGGGATTAATTATAATAAATTAAATTAGTTTTTTTATATATTTTATTTTCTAATTTGATAATAGTTCTAAGTTAGCATAAGAATTAATTGTCCTTCCACCTTGCGATGTGAAAATGGAGGCAGGGACTATGGGGGCGATAGTCCTCCAAAAGATGTCCGCACACGATTGTACCATGCGGCTTCGCCTGGGCCTTGGGTTGTTTACTTTCGGCAGAAAGTGAAAAGTCTAGACTTTCTCGGCATTAAGCGAGATTTGACGCGTCGTTTTACGAAGCTTGATTTTAATCAGATCAACAGGAACAAGCTACGAATCACCGCACCTACATATCAGGTGGCGAACGAAATTGCTAAAGACAAGGCCTACAATGTAGAATATTTAGTTTATTTCCTCTCGCGGGAGGTCGAAATCGAAGGTGTGATCAACGCAGCGAGCCTGACTTGCAAGGATGTACTTGCGGGAAAAGGCCGCTTAAAGAACGCAATGGAGTCTACCGTGGATATTCTGGATTGCAAGGAATTGCATTCAGCAACCATGGTAGATGGCAAAAAAGTATATTCTAAGTCAGGCTCGCTTCGGGTGACGTTTGCCGGTTCGATTCTCCCAAAATATGTCGATTTAGAGAATATGTTGTTTCCGGTGCGTCTTTTTGTACCAAGGGTATTTAATTGTACCAATTGCAAACAACTTGGTCACACTGCCGAGTTTTGTGACAACAAACCACGTTGTGGTAAATGTTTCGAAAGACATCGGGAGGAATCCTGCCAGCAACAAGCCACAAAATGTGCTTATTGCGGTTTGGCTCCTGCCCATGGTTTGCAAGATTGCCCGGTGTACAGAAAGCGCACCCAAAAAGTGAAGCGCTCGTTGGTACAGCGCTCCAAGCAGACTTATGCGGAAATGGTTAAAGCGCAAGACACATCCGCCGATACCACTGCAAAGGCTGCTATTTCAGCTACCGTTCAAGTAAGTGATTATTATGATTCCATATGCATTGACGAATTGGACTCTGACGCAGCTGATATGGATGATTCTACGGAGGTACACGTGCCCGAAAAGAGGAAGCAACCGTCTTCCCCGGGATTGCGCCGTAAGAAATCAAAAGTCATCCATAAAAGCTTGCCCAAATCTGAAGGCAATGGGGGATTATTTAAAATCCCGAAGCAACCTGTCTTCACTGCTCCTTTGGATCCATCTTGCAGCAAGACATTCCCGCCATTGCCCAAAACCGATGTTTCCAAGAAACATCCGGCTAGGAGAATCAATGAAAGAAAAACTACAATTCGTTCTTCCCAAAAAAGTACTCCGTCCAAGCGAGGATTGATCTCCTTTAAGGACCTTGTGGACCGTTTTTTGAATTTATTCAATATTCCGAATTCATTGAGGCCAATCATTGACCTCTTTATACCAACAGTGGAAAGTTATCTGAAGCAATTGACTGTTTCATGGCCCTTCTTGCAGGAATTGTATCTTTCGATGGATAATACGGCCATACAAGATACAATCACTGTGCTGCAGTGGAACTGTCATAGTCTAAAAATAAATTGGACGTGTTCAAGTTTTTGATTCGCAATTCCGATTGCGACATATTTGCACTCTGTGAAACATGGCTTTCTTCCGAAGACGAAATCAACATCCACGATTTTAATATTATTGGGGATCAAAAAATGCTACTCCTTCTACAGAATTCCCATTCCGACTGTTCCCGGCTTAGAAATCGTCGCATGCCAAGTAAATGTGAAGAATAAAGATCTTTGCATAGCTTCAGTGTACATTCCTCCAAATGCCTCTCTTAATCGTCGACATTTTTGGAGCGCAGTCTCCCTCCTATCATCTCCAGTATTGATATTGGGTGATATGAACGCACATGGTATTGGATGGGGCGAAACGTATGACGATTATAGAGCGCCTATTTTCTATGATTTGTGTGACGATTTCAATTTGAATATTTTGAACACTGGTGAAGTAACTCGAATAGAACCAAATGGTCAACAAAGCCGTATTGATCTGTCTTTATGTTCAAATTCACTATCATTAGATTGCACGTGGAAGGTAATTCAAGATCCCCATGGTAGTGACCATATGCCGATAGTCACCACAATTAAGAGTGGCTATCAACAATCTGAGCCAGTTAATGTTCCTTTCGATCTCACGAAGAACATTGACTGGCAAAAATTTGCATCGGCGGTAAATATTGGTATTGAATCAACTGATACTCTTCCCGCTTTGGATGAATATCGATTCCTTACTGAGTTGATTCAAAAAAGCGCACTAGAAGCTCAGAAACGACGCGTTCCAAGTACATCTGTCATCAGAAGACCAGCCACTCCTGGATGGGATGATGAATGTACTAAGTTGTATTCTGAGAAATCTGATGCCTTCAAGGCCTTCCGTAAACACGGAAGGTCAGAGCTTTTTGAAGAGTATTTGAGGCTCGAAAGAAAACTCAAAAATCTTCTCAAGGCAAAAAAACGTAGCTACTGGCGACGTTTTGTCGAGGGACTATCGCGAGAAACCTCAATGACAACACTTTGGAAAACGGCCCGCAACATGCGGAACCGCACTTCCACCAACGAGAGTGAAGAATACTCCAATCGATGGATATTCAACTTCGCAAAAAAGGTCTGCCCAGATTCCGTACCAGCAGAACCGCTATTTCGAGAATCAGTCAATGATCCCGGTTCTTTGGGTGGACCATTCTCAATGCTGGAACTTTCTATGTCTCTTCTTTCATCGAATAACTCTGCTCCGGGATGCGATAACATCAAATTCAATCTTCTGAAAAACCTCCCAGATATCGCAAAAAGACGATTACTTGACCTGTACAACTGTTTCATGGAGTACAACATTGTGCCACCTGAATGGCGACAGGTCAAAGTAATAGCTATTCAAAAGCCTGGGAAACCAGCGTCTAATCACAATTCATACCGACCGATTGCCATGCTATCGTGCATGAGGAAATTATTGGAGAAAATGATCCTTTCAAGAATTGATCATTGGGTCGAAGAAAATGCATTGCTTTCAAATACTCAGTTTGGATTTAGAAAAGGGAAAGGAACAAACGATTGTCTAGCGTTGCTCTCTTCAGATATACAACTGGCCTTTGCGCACAAGGAGCAATTGGCTTCAGTATTCTTGGATATTAAGGGCGCTTTTGATTCAGTTTCCATTGAAGTACTGTCAGACAATCTGCACAGTAATGGACTACCTGTATTTTTAAATAATTTCTTGTACAATTTGTTGTCAGAAAAACAAATGAATTTCACACTCGGCACTCTGACAACTTCCAGAAATAGCTACATGGGTCTTCCCCAGGATCATGTTTAAGTCCCTTGCTTTATAATTTCTATGTTAAAGATATTGACAATTGTTGGGAAGGACAATGCACGCTCAGACAACTTGCAGATGATGCCGTGGTCTCTCTAAAGAGGTCCATGTGCAGCTGTCTTGCAAGGACCATTACAAAGTACCCTGGATAATCTGACTGTTTGGGCCAGACATCTAGGGATCGAGTTTTCACCGCAAAAAACTCAGTTGGTTGTGTTTACTAAGAAGCGGTATCCTGCTCAACTGAAACTCAAGCTGTTGAATGATGACATCAACCAATCTTTATCTTCTAAATACCTTGGGGTCGTGTTTGATTCCAAATGTACCTGGAAACTCCACATTGAGTATTTGATACAAAAATGCCGGAAAAGGATCAATTTTCTACGTTCTATCTCCGGAACATGGTGGGGTGCTCACCCGGAAGACCTCATCAAACTCTATAGAACGACTATTCTCTCTGTTTTAGAGTATGGCTCTTTCTGCTTCCTCTCAGCAGCTGATTGCCACCTGATCAAATTGGAACGAATTCAGTATCGTTGTTTGCGTATTGCCCTTGGCTGCATGCATTCAACGCATAACATGAGCCTGGAGGTGCTTGCTGGAGTCACTCCTTTAAAGCACCGTTACTGGGAGCTCTCACTTAGAATACTCATCAAATGTGGAACAAGTAACACACTTGTTCTAGATAACTTCGATAATATACTTGAACTAACTTGTCGTTCAAGATTCCTGAGAGTTTATCTCAACTACATATCGTCAGATCTTTGTCTTCCGTGTTATAATCCCCCTCGAGTTCACTTCACCAACGACAGTTCCTCAATTGTATACGATCTGTCCATGAAACATGCTATTCAAGGAATACCAGATCATCTTCGACAAATATCTATTCCCTCACTTTTTTTCTGAAAAATATGAACATGTCAATTGCAACAACAGATATTTCACTGATGGTTCTCGCATCAACGGATCCACTGGCTTCGGTGTTTTCAATGTAACTTCAACCACCTTCCAAAACTTCAGGAACCGTGTTCGGTTTATGTTGCTGAGCTGGCAGCAATTAACTTCGCTTTGGGGATAATTTCCAATCAGCCCGTAGACCATTATTTCATCTTCTCGGATAGTCTTAGTTCTATCGAGGCACTCCGGTCGATGAAACCTGTTAAGCACGCATCTTACTTTCTTACAAACATAAGAGAGCAGATGCGTGTTTTGGTCGAAAGATCATTCAAGATTACCTTTGCTTGGGTCCCTTCTCACTGCTCAATCTACGGCAATGAGAAGGCAGACTCGCTGGCAAAGGTGGGCGCACAGGAAGGTGAGGTTTATGATAGACAATTCTCGAGCAACGAGTTTTTCCCATTAGTCCGTCAGAGTACTCTTCAAAGTTGGCAAAGAAATTGGACACACAACGAACTTGGACGGTGGCTATTTTCTATAGTTCCAAAAGTTTCTGGGCGAGCGTGGTTCAGAGGTGAGGACTTAAGTCGAGGCTTCATCCGCACGATGTCGAGGCTTATGTCCAATCACTATTCACTAAACGCACATCTGTACAGAATAAACCTTGTCGATAGCAACTTATGTAGGTGCGGAGCCGGTTATGATGACATCGATCACGTAGTTTGGTCCTGCTCGGAAAATGACGCCTCCAGAGAGCAATTATTGGATACCCTAGTGGCCCGAGGTAAACAACCCTTCAGGGAAGTTCGAGGTGTTTTGGGAGATCGTGATGTGGTCTATATGCAGGCCATTTATAGTTTTCTTTGTGCTTCTGATATCAAAATCTAATAGTTTTTTTTTCTTCTTTCCTCAAAGTTTTTTTTTTGTGTTTAGTCTCTGCTTTCTGTTCCATAGAGCACCATAGCTCTTGCCATCCGGAAGATGCTCCCAGTTGAACCATTCCTTGAGCACGACGACACGCCACATCGTCCCTGACGCCAAATACCCGGATGAGAAGCTGAAATTCCCTGATCCAAAATCCTTAGCCCCGTCCATCCTTAAACATTGTAAACTAACCTCGAGTCACCACGAGTACGCTGGCTCCTACCCTCTCTTACTAACTGAAAAATTGAATTATATTGATTGTATATATCACAAAGAACCATGGCTCCGTAAAGTGTTATACACGCCTGAGCCTACCAAATAAACGAACTTGGAAAAAAAAAAAAATATCCCTAGTTATGGGGTAGTAGGAAATTCAATACGATTTTTCATCAATTAAATCTGCCAAACGAAAGCTAAGGAATAAGACTAGATAATTTTTGTTGGTACTTGATGTGATTTGGCAGAACCCCGGCCATTTATATATCAAAAGATGCATTTTTTAGCATTAGCATTGTTACGGTGTAATTCGTAGATTGGACACTAGTGATACTCATGTTTTACTTTTGAGATCCTTATCTAGAATGCTATCAGAAATCAAGAAGGGGAGTGGTCCTTGATTCCAGTCTCAAATAAAAATAACAAAAGCATGAGCATTACTACTCCTGGCCACGCCCATCTTCACCGTAACTAGGGAAAGGAAGGAAGTGTTGATGTAGTACTTACTTAACAAGAGGCCACCGACTTAGCGACACCCTCATGAGTACCACGGAGTTGGATAATGAGGAAGGTAATCGTTGGGTCAGGATTTGCCTGTAGCTGGCAATGTAACCGTGGTAGATCTCACCCCGTAGCACACCACGTAAAGGTGTCTGCCCTGCATTACGGGTCATATCAAAAGTTGCATTTTTTTAGCTCTAAAAGTCACCCAAAGATGACTTTTCCAAAAAATCGAAAACAAAAAAAGTAAATCAAAAATACTGTTTTTGGGGGCCACCCTAATTCAAGTAAGGGAAATTGTTCTAAATCAGCCTACATAAATGTTACAGAAAAAGTGTATTAGCCAAATAGGTATATTGGAATAAGCGGCGCTAATTATTCTTCAAAATCAATCATACACCATTGAAAAAGTAACCAGAAGCGATGAAAACTGCAGCATCGTTGTCAATCTCAAAAGCATCCGCGCAGGGAAATACAAATAACGCAAGAAAAATCATCGAAGAAGGCTGAAGACAAAATTCTTGGCAGCAATTTGCATCCTCAATAAAGCCTAGTATGCAGTTCTCAAAGTAAACGGTCAAGGAAAATTTCGCATTATTAGGTACCTACCAAAGGACAATTGAAAACAGTAGGCGAAAAACAAAATATTTTCTTAGTCGATTTGGTGGTGTTTCGAGTCAAGCGGGGCTAATACAGTAACAAACGCAAACGCCTCATGATGTCTGAGAGCTGCTTCATTTGCAACCGGCTTTTTGAATTATTTTCGTTTTGCCCATCGGTGAACGGAATAGCTTCTAGAGATTGATAAATTCAACGGCGTAGTGTAAATCATCGTTTCTTTGTAAAGGCAGTGCCGCCGGTCGTTACCTTTTGGGGCTGCCATAGCCGCGATATTCTGCTGTGTTTTAATCTAAATCTTTTTGCAGATTTTGTATCCAGCTCTATTTGAGGTAAGGCCGTCCCTGCTTCACTTCCGTTCTCTAATCGGGACCGGCTATCGATCGGCAGTTCATCGAGTGACTCCTGGTACTACACTGTTTTACAGCAGCGATGACAACTTAAACTCAAATTTATTGGTTGGATTTTCATATTTCAGCTTTTGCTAAACCATTCCCTCAGGGACTTCTTCTGTATTCCAATTGGTTTCTCGTGACATATAGAAAAAAAACTCCTTGCAGCTCGAACAAAAACATGGCTTCAAATGACCAAGCGCGGGAGTTTTTCTTCAAATTATTCCAAAACAAACATCTTGTGGATCGATGAAAAACGAATCAATTAGTGCATTTACTAATTGCTAGTTTTATTTCATTTGATTATAAGAGTAAACATTTTCAAAACAAGGGTACGATGAAAACCATGTACAATTTTACTGAGCAAGAGCATCTGTATTGAATAATTGAATATTTGTTCAGCTCGAATAACATAATAAACAAATCACCGACCAATCCACTAAACAGTTTGGTTTTTGTTTCTTGACGAGCCTAGGTCCAAAAGCAACCATCGACCAGCCCACTCCAAAATTGGATTTTGCTGACTTCTCTAGTTCCAGCAATGATTTCTTACCATATTGACAAACATTCATTTTCATTTATTCAGACTAAGGCCGAAGTGGCCTGTGCGGTATATAAGAGTCTTCTCCATTCGGCTCGGTCCATGGCTACACGTCGCCAACCACGCAGTCTACGAAGGGTCCGCAAGTCATTTTCCACCTGATCGATCCACCTTGCCCGCTGCGCACCTCGCCTTCTTGTGCCCGTCGGATCGTTGTCGAGAACCATTTTCACCGGGTTAATATCCGACATTCTGGCTACGTGCCCGGCCCACCGCAGTCGTCCGATTTTCGCGGTATGAACGATGGATGGTTCTCCCAACAGCTGATGCAACTCGTGGTTCATTCGCCTCCTCCACGTACCGTCCGCCATCTGCACCCCACCATAGATAGTACGCAGCACTTTCATTTCGAAAACTCCAAGTGCGCGTTGGTCCTCCACGAGCATCGTCCAGGTCTCGTGTCCGTAGAGGACTACCGGTCTAATGAGCGTTTTGTAGATTGTCAAAGTATGTACGATTTCCAGCCACTATGCGTCTCCGAATTTCTCTGCTGGTATCATTTTCGGCAGTCACCAGTGAGCCCAAGTACACAAATTCTTCTACCACCTCGATTTCGTCACCACCGATGCAAACTCGCGGTGGGTGGCTCACATTGTCTTCTTGAACCTCTTCCTATTCCTTCGTATTGATGACTAGTCCGATCCGCGTGGCTTCCCTCTTCAGTCCGATGTAGGCTTCCTCCATCTTCTCAAAGCTACGTGCCATAATATCTATGTCGTCGGCGAAACCAAATAGCTGGACGGACTTATTGAAAATTGTACCACTCGTGTTAATCCCTGATCTTCGTATTACCCCGTCCAAGGCGATGTTGAATAGCAGACACGAAAGACCATCACCTTGCCGTAACCCTCTGCGGGTTTCGAAGGGACTCGAGAATGCCCCTGAAACTCGAACTACGCACATCACCCGATCCATCGTCGCCTTGATCAACCGTATCAGTTTATCCGGAAATCCGTTTTCGTGCAGCAGGGACTATGTCCAAGGGCTTGACGATCCCTCCAGGCCATCTGCGAGTTGTGGCGCCTGCCTAGGATGTGGTGGGGTTTCCGGTGGCGCAGGCCCAATAAGCCGCCTGGAAAACCAATAATTACGAACAATATAAGAGATAATGCGACTCGATATAATCGGCAAAGACCTAGGCGACGAATAAAGGATATTGACAAACTCACTACGGTTTTTTTTACTCAATTGGGTTTTTTAATTTTGAAAAACATGTCGATTTTTCATATGCATTCGAAAGAACACCTTTTTCTGAGCCGCAACATATTTTTTCACACTCAAAGACCCTAAATTTAATGTTGTAAATCAATTTTAAAAGTTTTTGAAAATTTGACTTCTTGGCACTTAGCTCACAGGTTGACAGCTCGGCCCATAGTAAAATCAAGTTAGGGGTATTCAATACGCGAAATAATTATATTTTAATTAGGAACTTGATTTAAAATAGTTCCCATGCACCAAAATTCATGAAATTTTGAATTTAGGCTCAGTTTTTATAATAGATTCAAGATATGTAATAATATCAATACCCCTAAAAAAACCCAATTATGCCTCCAACTTCTCAGACCCAAATGGAAAAATGGAGTCCACGTTACGACTACCTCAAACATCTATTGATGAACATCGCCTACGATCGCATATCAGTTCCACACGGATTTTAGTCATTTTCAAATTTGAACCAGTAATTGTCATATTTCTCATTCTTATTGTGACCGTTCAATACGAATATTCATTTAATTGGGAAATTAAAAAAAAACCTTTTATTTTCGAAATTTAGGATTTAGAAATTTTAGATTATTAATTTTAGAAGGAATTCCTGGAAATAAATATTCCCGAAGACATTTCGGAAATAATTTCTGGCGACATGATCGCGAAACTTCCTGGTGGCATTCCTGGAGAAATTCCCGCAGGAGTTCCTGGAGGAATTTCGGAAAGAATGCCTGGAACAATTCCTGATGAGTTCCTGGAGAAGACTCCTAGAGAAGTTCTGGAGGATTTCTTGAAGCAATTAGTGGAGAATTTCCTGAAGCAATTAGTAGACCTATTCTTGGAGGAGTTTTTTGAAGAAACCCTGGAGAAAATTCTGAAGGAAATCATGGAGGAAGTCCAGATTGCAGTGCTAGATGACTTCCTGAAACAAAAAGTGGAAAAATTCCTGGAGGAATTAGTGGATGAGTCCTCGAACGAAGTACTATGTAATGCTGGAGGAGATCTCGAAGCAATTAGTGACGGAATTTCTGAAGAAATTCCTGAAGGAATTGTTGCACAAAATTCCCGCAGAAATGCCTAGAATATTTCCCGGATTGATTTTTAAAGGAATTTCCGGAGCAATTATTGGAACAAGCCCTAAAGGAGTTCCTGGGGAAATTCCTGAAGCAATTGATGGAGGAATTCCTGAAGCCATTAGTAGAACTATTTCTGGGAGAGCTCCTGGAGCAGTTAGTGGAAGAATCCCGTTGAGAAATTCTTCCTCCGAAAATTTTATCTGGAAATTCCCTTAAAAATTCCTCAGGAGTTCCTCAGTAAATTCTTCCAGTAACTTTTCCCGGAATTCTTACGGAAATTCCTCTGATAATTCCTCCAGGAATACCCCCAGAAAACCCTCAAAAAATTCCCCAGATATTCTTCCAGGAATTCTTCCGGAGGAATTCCTGGAGAAATTCCCGAAGGAAATCCAGGAAGAATTCCCGAAGGAATTCCTGGAGGTATTTCCGGAAAAATTTCTGAAGGAATTCCCGGATGAATTCCTGGAGGAATTCAGGGGAACTCCTGGAGGAATTATTGGAAGAATTCTTGAGCAGAGTATTGGAAGAATTCCCGGAGGATTTCCTGGAGAAATTCCTGGAGGAGTTCCTGGAGGAATTCCCGGAGGAGTTCCTTGAGGAATTCCTGGAGGAGCTCCTGGAGGAATTTCCGTGAGAAATTCTGAAGATAATTTCTGGAGAAACTCCCGGAGGGATTCCCGAAGGAATTCCTGGAGGAATTCTTGGAGGAATTCTTGGAGGAATTCTTGGAGGAATTCTTGGAAGAATTCTTGGAAGAATTCCTGGAGGAATTCCTGGAAGAATTCCTGGAGGAATTCCTGGAGGAATTCCCGGAGGAATTCCTGGAGGAATTTTCGTGAGAAATGCTGAAAAATTCCTAGAGAAAATTTCTTAGAAACCTCCGCAGTAACTTCGGGACGAATTTCCGAAAGAATTCCTACAGTATTCCCAGGAAGACTTCCTGAAGACATTATTGAAAGAATTCTTGGAGTTATTTTCAAAAAATTTGATTTTGGAAGTGCTGGAGGAACTCCTGGAGGAATTCCTGAAACAATTTCCGGAGAAATTTTTAGAAAATTTTCGAAGGAATTCCTGGAGGAAATCACGAAGCAATTCCAGGAGGAATTCCTGGAAGAACTCCCGGAGAAATTCCCGAAGATATTCCCGCAGGAATTCCCGAAGAAATTCTCGATGGAATTCCTGGAGGAATTCTCGAAGGAATGGATTAATGTTTCGTACAAGAATTCCTCCGGGAATTACGCCGGGAATTTCTTCGGGAATTTCTCCGGGAATTCTTCCAGGAATTCCTCCTGGAATTCCTTCGGGATTTCCGCCAGTTACAGTTACGCCCCTATGAAACTAAGCGCAAGAATTGATTTGAATTGATATCTACGTGGGCTAAGCAAACATTCGGATCAAAGGGCGCAATTTACATTGAGATTTCATGACATTGGTCTGGGTGACCCACAAACCATTTGCAAAGTATGATTTCATGTAAACTAATTGTACGAATGCAAGTCTTTTAAAGTATGCATACATATTTGACTTTATAGTAATTGTCAATGTGCATTATGCAAAGCCAATGGAATGCCAGTTTTATTATTGAATGTAGATGGACTCTGGAAATTTATGTGCAACGCGTGTGCTAAACTAAAGCGTGTGTATCATTTAATTGATTACTGATTTCACCTTTTTCCACCACTTTTTCCATTTTCTCCATTTTCGTTGCAGATTTTTCGCTATATCGAGCATACCGGTTCACAACACGAGCAGGAAGTCGCCTCTGACATCATCCTGCGCGTGGTCGATGTCATTATGCAGAATAAATTATCGCTCAACAATCAACAGGTGAGTTGCCTTTCAGCAGCCGGCGGACGGAGTGCAGGATGACCATATTTTGGCGATTTTTTTAATTTATTCCATCCACACGGGTGCGGGAGATGGCCCTGAGGCGAATTTGAAGTGGTCAATCAGTATGTTTCCATCTAAATGCTAATGAACCAATCCCACTAATTAGCACGATGTTTTCCAAATTATAGATTTCAGCTTTCCGGGAGATAATTACGATGCGTAGTATCATCCAGTTGCATAACCTCATGGTATTTCACAGTTATTATCATTTGAAAATAAACCTCATTTGTGTAGTTCATTTGGATGATCCTAGAAGAATATCTCATTTCTGAAACATCATTAGAAGATTTTTCTTTGGACGCACGCTTTTTCTGTACTTAATAACAAAGTTTGAAATGGAGTGTTCTCACTCATAGAAGTTGGCTAACGTTTTTCGGTTTTTCGTGTGCACGCATATACAAACATACGCACACACACACATACACACGGACAGACAGACATTAGTTAGCTGAGTCGATTGGTTTATAACATCATGGGACTCCGAGCCTTAAATGAAAAGTTCGATTTTGGAGTAAAATGACAGCCTTTCAGTTGTACGAGAAAGGGAAAAATTCAACAATAGGAGTATTTCGATCAATCTAAAAATAAACAATGATAATTCATAGTAAAGGCAGGTTGCCATGTATTTATGTTTCAACACGGAAGATAAAATTCCCGCATCATTTAAAGTACTTGGGTATCAAAATGTAGAGGGAATTTTTCCCAGAGGCTTGGCTCTGCCTTACACGCTTGGCCTTTGCAAAAAGAGCACTAACACGTTACTTTGGTCCTTCAGAACATTAGGTGGGAATGCATTGTGTATAAACTCTACATTGTACAGTAAATGATTGGATGCAATCAGACAATGTATCATTAGAGTGATTCAAATTTTGACTTTTTTACTCCCCTGTGCTTAAGCGATTGTTTTTGCTAGTTTAATAGTCCTCCCAAATTTTGAGCTGATTTAGATGTAATTTGGTTGTGCACGTGCCGTTTGAAGGTTATATGAAAATTACTATGAGAATTGCCACTTATGTAAAGGATCGTTTCGTGAAGCAGCCCAGAATCTATTTGAATATATTTAACGCATCGCCATCATAGAATAGATCCTAAGCCGAAAGCCAGTTGTTGTTGCGAAGCAATCTGACTTTTGTGAGCAAAATTATAAAGAAAACAGAAAGGCTCATTATTGATATTGATGTTATTCTTTTACGTGTTAAATTGAATTTCCCACAATTCAGTATTTCCCTAATAACTTTTGTTGCCAGCATCAAATCGTTTAGCAACAACGACGATATTTTCCCTTGTTAAATTTCCTATGTTGCTAACGTATTCATACATTTTTAGAGTTTAATGGGCAATGATGGGGAACGGTTTTTCACAAAAGTTACTGTTTTCATAGTAATTTTCATACAAGCTTCAAACTGCTTGTGCTCAGTCAAATTACATCCAAATTAGCTAAAAATTTAGGACGATTATTAAAATGGCAAATGCCATCGTTTAAGCATAGGGGAGCAAAAAAGTCAAAATTTGAATCACTCTAATGTATCATCCAACAACACAAATCAAACCGTACGGGGTGCTGCATAACATCAGTGTCGTCCGTCGTAGACATTACTAAATTGCAGTAACGTTAACACAAAAACCCATCTAATCTACTATCTCTGCGTCATTTCCCGTTCATTTACCTGCAGCAAATCAAACAACTGCAGGATCTGGTCCAAGCAGCAGCCCTGAACCGTGAAACGACGATGGCTGCACCGATCTCGTCGTCGTCGTCCCTGTCATCGTCGTCGACCGCATCGAAGGCATCCCTGGCAGCAACCACGACCGTCACGCACCAGCTGAACTCGTTCTATTTGTACACGGAATCAGTCAAAGGATTGCCATTCAATTTGCAGATCTACGGGTAAGTGACTGAAAAGACGTACCGCTTTCCTCCATATTGTTGATGAGCCATTCGACTACCGCGGGGGTGAGAATGTTCAAGTGGGATGCTGATTTTAATTAAACCCTCCATTCGCGCGGTCGGCAATTCCTTGGGTATTCTTAGGGTGTTCCGATTGATGTAAAGTTTGTTTTCGAATGTTTATTTGTTTGACGGGGATAGCTGCTTTTCTTGTTTCGGTTCTTGTTGAATCTGGGCTCAATTCCAGTCAGCACCATCGATGGCATTTTCTTAGATGAAACATGTTCGGACGTCACATAGAATGACAAGCAAAAGCAAAAATGCATTTTTACATACCCTCGGAAAATTTGAAACATCTCCAGTGCCCGGCAACCGGTTTGAGATTTTTAAAGAGGACAAAATACTCGAAGAATTTCCGTGTCCGATGGTTTCGGTTTTATCAAAATAGGATTATTCTAACCAACGTTATGCTGATGTGAATTTTGACAAAATTTTCCTATACCATTTTGTCTAACCCCTGTATGTTTAATCAAAAACCATTTCTTACTATGCAAAATAGAAATCAATCTTCTGTATTCCGTCAACCCATGTGAAACTTCAAGTAGACCTTAACTTTAGGCCAGGTTTGTTTTTGATTTTAACTTGATTCAAATGGCCCCACTGATATGCAAAATATCATAAACCTTTCATGGTTAGCATACAAGGGATAGATGAATCAATACACCAAGCGTCTCCATATGCTCCTATGCCCTTTTGTGCATAATGATGCTCAGTCGAGTATTTAATTTAAAAGCGTTTGTCTATTGCTTGTTTGTGAGACTCGATAATATAATTAAAATTCAACTTTGATGTAAAATAAAAAAAAATACAACTTTGTTGTAGGAGAGAAGCACAAAGGCGCACCCTTGTTTTGATTTCAAATGAGGTCACTATGCTAACCGTCGCGTCGACAATCAGCATTTCAATCATTGTGGATACCACCATTCCGTATCCCTTTTCATCTGGTTCATCAAACAATGTTATCCAATTTAAAAAGACTAACAATGAAAAAAGTAAATCATTCTAATTCGCAAAGCAATCATAATTACATACTAGAGAGTCCATCCCGGAACAAAAAAATCCCGATATTTAGGAAATTTCTGGATTTCCCAAAATCTTGGGAATAATGTTTCACAATCCCGCAAATCCAGGAAAGCCCGGGACAGAAGCAAACATTCATGATTTAATTTTGTTTGATTTTGTCACCCAAAACAAAAATTGAAAATTTCAGTCATTCTTTTTATTTTTTAAATCGCAAACAACGTTGTTTTCCATGAAATAACTTTCACCGCCAGTAGTTTATTATGAATGACTTCTGAGTACCTGGGAAGAATTCTGAAAGCATTTTCGACAAGAAATAACGGGTCCCATTCCAAGGCATAAAATGATTCATATTTGTGAAATGACCTAAAAAATTAAAATTTTATTTTTCGATTCTGTCACACATCCTGTCTTATCACTGTTTTATTACGATTTGCTTGCAAATGCACAAACAATGTCTTCATACGCAATCAATGCAATGCAATAAATGAAAACAATTACCTTATTATAATATATCTATACCAACATTTGAAAAGGGCGCCACAGCCAAAATTTATTCCTTCTGATTCTTCGTCTACATATATTGCTTTATATGTAAACCAGGAATCAGAAGGATTGAATTTTGGCTGTTACGCCCTTTTCAAATGTTGGTCTAGATATAATAACGGTGAACTTCTAGGGAAGATCCAATAATTACGTAACGCTAAAATTGCCCATTTTGAAACCCCCCCTCCCTCCTATGTCACACTTTTTGTATGAACTATTTGAAAAAATTGTATGGATTTCCCCCTCTAAGCGTTACGTTATTTATGGTTGTTCCCTTATAATCTCGCAGTCGGTGATGGTGAATTCCGAGAGAATCAGCGAGAAACATTTAGTTTTTCTCACCACTTGACACACACTCGTTTTTCGGGGATTTATTGGAATGTTCATTTATATTAAGTGTGTATGTGTGTATGTGTACGAACTTTTGTAGATACACTTCGGCCATTGGCCGAATGGTCATTAGGCCGAATGAGAAGTTGAGAGTGAGAACTGAGAAGCTCGTAGTGCGAAGTGAAAAGAAGAAGAAGTAAGATGGAAGAAGATAAATAAAGAAGGAAGAAGATAATAGGACGAAGGTAAAGGAAAAAGAAAGAAGGGAAGGAGTAAGGAAGAAGGAAAAAGGAAGATAAAAAAGGAAAAAAGAAGTATGAAAAAGGAAGAAAAAAGAAAGAACAGGAAAAGAGAAAAGAAATGAATGAAGAAAGAAGAAACAAGAAAGAAGAAAAGTAAGAAGTAAGAAGAAATAAGAAAAAAGAATGAAGAAAGAAGGAAGAAGAAAGAAGAAAGAAGAAAGATGAAAGAAGAAAGAATAAAAAATAAATGAGAAAGAAGAAACAATAAAGAAGAAAGAAGAAATAAGAAAAAGAAAGAAGAAAGAAGAAAGAAGAAAGAAGATAGAAGAAAGAAGATAGAAGGAAGAAATAAGAAGAAAGAAGAAAGTAGAAAGAAGAAAAAAGAAGAAGGTAGAAAGTAGAAAAAAGAAATAAGAAGGAGGAAGGAAGGAGGAAAAAAGACGAAAGAAGAAGAGAGAAGAAAGAAGAAGGAAGGAAAACGAAAGAAGGAAGAATGAAGAAAGAAGCAAGAAAGAATGAATAAGGAGAAGAAAAAGAAAAAAGAACGAAGAGAGGAGAAGGAAGAGGAAAAGAAGAAGAAGGAAAAAAGAAGAAGATAGAAGGTTGAAGAAAGAAGAAAGAAAGAAGAAAAAAGAAGGAAAAAGGAATAAGGAAGAAAGAAGAAGGGTGAAGGAAGAAGAAAGAAGAAAAGAAGGAAGAAGTAAGAAGGAAGAAGTTAAATAAAGAAGTAAGAAAGAAGAAAGAAAAAAGAAGAAAGAAAAAATAAGAAAGTAAAAAGAAGAAAGAAAAAAAAAATGAGAAAGAAGAAAATAGAAAGAATAAAGTAGAAAGAAAAAACAAGCGAAAAAAAAGAGAAAAAAAGAAGAAAAAAGAAAGAAGAAAGAAGAAAGAGGAAAAAGAAAGAAGATAGAAGAAACAGGATAGAAGGAAGAAATAAGAAGAAAGAAGAAAGAATAAAGTAGAAAGAAGGAAGGAGAAAAAAAGAAGAAAGTCGAAAGTAGAAAGAAGAAATAAGAAATAAGAAGGAATAAGTAAGAAGGAGGAAGGAAGGCGAAAGAAAGAATAATGAAGGAAGAATGAAGGAAGAAGGAAGGAAGAATGAATAAGGAGAAGAAGAAGAAAAAAGAACGAAGAGAGGAGAAAGAAGATTAAAGGAAGAAGAAGGAAAAAAGAAGAAGATAGAAGGTTGAAGGAAGGAGAAAGAAAGAAGAAAAAAGAAGGAAAAAGAAGGAAAAAGGACGAAGGAAGTAGGATGAAGAAAGAAAGGAAAAGGGTGAAGGAAGAAGAAGTTAAATAAAGAAGAAAAGAAGGAATAAGGAAGAAGTTAAATAAAAAAGGAAGAAAGAAGAAAGAAGAAGAAAAGAAGTAAGAAGAAGAAAGAAGGAAAAAGAAAGAAGAAAGTAGAAAGAAGAAAGAAGAAAAAAAAGAAAGAAGAAAGAAGAAAGAAGAAAGAAAAAAGAAGAAAGAAGAAAGAAGAAAATAGAAAGAAGAAAGAAGAAAAAAAAAGAAAGAAGAAAGAAGAAAGAAGTAAGAAAAAAGAAGAAAGAAGAAAGAAGAAAATAGAAAGAAGAAAGAAGAAAGAAGGAAGAAGAAAGAAAAAAAAAGAAAGAAGAAGGAAAAAGGAGGGAGGAAAAAAGAAGAAAGAAGAAGAGAGAAGATACAAGAAATAAAAAGAAGAGAGAAGAAAGCAGAAAGAAGAAAAAAGAAAGAAGAAAAAAGGAAGAAGAAAGAATAAAGAAGATAGAAGAATAAAAGAAAGAAGACAGAAGATAGAAGAATAGAAGAAAGAAGAAAGAGGGAGGAAAAAAAGATGAAAGAAAGAAGAAGGAAGAGGGAAGGAAGAAGAAGGAAAAAAGAAGGGAGGAGGATGAACGATAATGGAAGAAGAAAGAAAGAAAAAGGAAGAAAAAAAAAGGATGAAAGATGAATAATGAAGAAAGAAGAAAGTAAAAAGAAGAATAAAAAGAAGGAAAAAGGAAGAATGAAGTAGGAAAAAGGAAGAATAAATAAGGAAAAAGATAGAAGGAAGAAGAAAGCAGGAAGAAAGAAGACAGAGATTGGAAAAAGGCAAAAGGATGGAGGAGAAAGGAAGATAGAAGAAGGAGTAAAGAAGAAGGAAGAAGAGAGAAGAACGAAAAAATAAAAAAGAAGAAGAACGAAAGCAGAAAGAAGAAAGAAGGAAGGAAAAAGAAGGAAGAAGAAAGAAGAGAGAAGAAAGAACAAAGAAGAAGAAAAAGGAAGAAAGAAGAAACAAGCAACAATAAAGAAGAAAGAAAAAAGAAGAAAGAAGAAGAGAGAAGAAAGAAGGAAGATGGAGGAAGGAAGAAGAAGTAAGGAGGAAGGAAGAAAAAAGATGAAAGAAAGAAGAAGGAAGGAAGATGAAGGAAAAAAGAAGAAGGAAGAAGGATGAAGGATGATGGAAGAAGAAAGAAAGAAGAAGGAAGAGAAAAAGGATGAAAGATGAATAATGAAGAAAGAAGAAAGTAGAAAGAAGAATAGAAAGAAGGAATAAGGAAGAATGGAGGAGGAAGAAGGAAGAAGGTAGAAGGAAGAAGGAAGCAGGAAGAAATAAGACTAAGATAGGAAGAAGAAGGAAGAAGGAGGGAGGAGAAAGGAAGATAGAAGAAGGAGTAAAGAAGAAGGAAGAAGGGAGAAGGAAAAACAAAGGGAAAAAAAGGAAGTTTCGTTTCGGAAGTTTATTAGTTTCGCCAAAGGGATTAGTTAGCCGTCAAGGCGTACATGTAAATATATATAAGGGTCTTCATCACTTCGGGAAATCCTGCATCCTGTTCTTTATTTCTTAAAAACGAATTTTGCAATACCTCACATTGTGGAGTTTCGCAGTTGTGAATTTCTCAATTGATCGAATATAAGAAAATTATTTTGAGCTTTTTATTGGAATGTCTTAACTGGAAACTAACAGGAAGATGGGATATTACTAACCAACTCGTACTTGACTCGACGTACGAGACACTGAGGACGACCTTACTGTTGAGGTCGAAATATGTATCTGTCAAGGTACAATTAAGTGGTGGAATTAAATGGGATTGTACAAACTCGTCTTATGACAAGTGAAGACATTCCACTAAAAAGCTCAAAATAATTTTCTTTACTAAATGATGGCAAATTTCGCTTATTTAGTATGAGTTCGTGTAACTAATGTCAAAAACCTCAAATAATTAGTTTCAACCAATATTATTATGTTAGACTGAAGAAACATCCGGAAGACTCTTGAGCATATTTCGAACCAGTTTAACTACATCTGAATCATGTTATAGAATCGTAGCAGTAATTAACACCACCTAAATATTTTCATTGAATCAAAGCTTTTCTATACCACTTTGATGCATCATAAATCCTCTGTGGTACTAATGAGGCCACCTAATTGTAATCAATAAGCCAGCGATTGATGTATTCTACACCACAATATGGCTACCCTCAACATACGCATCTAATTTGCCCCACTCTCGAGAAAACAACAGAGATTTATTAGTCAAATTTAATCAACACGAGTACCATCATCAACAAAACATTCTCCCTCCCCTCCCTGTTGCAGCGATCAACTGTACTCGGACCAACTGTACATGGAGATGGATGTAACGAGCTCGCTGCTGGATATCGTTTCGAACGGAACCGTACTTGTGACCGTCATTTCCTACAAAAACCTCACCACTTTCCTACCCCGGTTCTACTTTGCGAAAAATAGGTAAGTATTAAGCAAATATCGCCGACAATTCCCAAAAACGTGCATTGCATTGGTCGGTCAGGTGCTCTAAATTAAACATCACGTTGCTGGCTGGTGGGTGGGTTAGCTACTGGTTCGGATTCGACAGCGTGAGCTACAGCGAAACATTATATTGAATTACCTAATGCAAATTAAACTTCCTGTGCCGTGGTAACCCTCATATATGTTTTATCCATCCTGCTCAGAGATTTCATGGGAAGCACTCGCAACCAAAGTGTACATCACATCATTATTGATTTTAATGTTAGCTATTCCAGATTGCTGTTCCAATTTACCTTCAGTTTATTTTAATTATTGCATTTCTTTTGAATTGTGGTTATAGACTGTAACGATTGGAGGTTGGACATATTGTTCTGCATTATCTTGAATTTCGAAACTAAAACTAAAAACATCAACTTTACTCTCGTGCAGTTGATAATGCATAATAGTTTGAATATGAACCCAACCTCATTCACACATGGTTCAGAGCACAATTACTCAATCAGCACCGTTCCAAAATGAAAACAACTTCGCGCGAAACCATTCAGTCCAACCACTCTACCATCCCACGCTAGCCAGAAAACAATTTCCATAACAAATAGGTATGCATTGTACGCTTCACTCCATCCAAAACAACTATCTTTCGGGCGAAAAATTTTCATTTACCTTTCACGCCACTCGCACATGATTCACCTGAACGCGAAATATGTTCCTCATCCGATGAAAGAAAAACGCCGCTCTGGTGGAAGCAAGCTTGAAATTAATCTATCCACCTTGCTGTGGAGAATAAAAAGTCACACAGAACGGTTTCTTTAAAATAAGTAGGAACTCTATTCATTTGCTTAAAAACCTCAAAATTTACGGGTTTTTTTAAATATTTTTTTCTTTTGAGATTCATTTATGATTTTTGACGACACGTGCAGTCACGCCTGCACTGCGTATAATAAGGGTTAATTTTCAGCAAGAGTTCTTGATGGTTAAGAGTAAGTTATCCACATAAATAGAATTCAATAATGAGTTTGATACTAAGCAATCGTATCACATGTAATATTAAAAAAAAGGAAATTATGTATTTTAGATAATTACTGTAGATAATCCATTTCAATACTCTTCTGTCAAAAGATCAAAACTCGGAGATAACTAACCCACTCAAGCATCATGGGATAGAGCAATTTGTTCGTTTAACCGCCCTTGTCCTCTCACCACATACTCCCAATAGATAACAGCTCTGATACCGCAATATTTCTCTTTTTTTTTTGTTACCTCGATATTTTCCAATTTTCCTGGTCGCCGCTTGAACAAACAACTGGACCGATCCAAAGCTTCGGCACCGATATCGATTACATTCCGGCTTCAAAAATCATCTCCACCTGGCTGTACTACGCCAACCGTACCGGGTACGAACCAAACCGGCCACTGCACGTGCCACTCGAGTCGGCCCACGTGGAAATTATCTTCCAGCACGAGAACTCGCCGACCAGCGAGTGGATACCACTTTGCGGGTAAGTTTTTCTATTACTTTTTTGTTCACTTTCCGCGCGAAAAGTTTTCCGCCGCGGGTTTTCCGGCTTTGTCCCATCGAATTCATCGAAAACTGACCACACAGTCGAGTGGGTCTGATCGGCCAGAGTATGGTCAGATCTGGAAGAGAGATGTGTACATGTTTCGATTGCCATTCGAAGTTTATAGGCACGATCCATCTCTGGTGTGTTTTATGTAACGTCGTTTGGTGGGATTAATCGATTGG
Source organism: Armigeres subalbatus (assembly GCF_024139115.2). Lineage (NCBI taxonomy): Eukaryota > Metazoa > Arthropoda > Insecta > Diptera > Culicidae > Armigeres > Armigeres subalbatus. The sequence goes on from NC_085140.1 coordinate 310,491,651, forward strand.
AAAAAAAGAAAGCATTCCATGGATGTACATCGCGATTTCGGGTTTTTTCACATGCACGTACCGAAAATTCACATACACGAAATTCATTCCTGAAAGTTCAAACAGTAGAGCGTTAGTGGCTCTGTATACATAAATAACTTACCAAAATATGTTTTAATAAGCTAAACTTGGTCGATCATTTAGGGCAATATGGTGATTGTTTGAACCAACATCGGTTTAACACTTATAGTATCGGTGTACTTTAACTATTAGGCTGTGATAAAGCAGATGTGCGTCACGCTAACAGGAATAACATCAGCAATATGATACTTATTATACGCATCAACTGTCATTTCAATAAATAATAGGCAATAACGGCAGTTCATGATCTACACACTCAAAGATTTTAATCCTCACTCTCCTACTTTTCGCTTGGAAGTTCCACACATCTCAAATGCTGTACAGAACCGACATAAAGGATCTGAATCCTGGGCAATTTCAGGCCATCGCCTTAACTTTCTGCAAGGTCAGATATATAGTTGACTTCATTTATTTATCTGTGTCTGGTTTCACTGCGATGTCCTGGTGGGTTCTAACTTCCAAACTAACATTTGTTTGCATATTTTGTTTCGGCCTCTACGTGGTCGAGGCTCTACGAAACTGCACCAAAAGCCTTTTTGACTTACTTGTGATATTTAGTTTGTTGCGTTGTAACGTTGTAACGTTGCATACTAATAGCTGTCATGTAGAGTATATGTTTGTGGTATATGGCTCAAACATTGGCCCAATATGCTACGGATGAGCACATTTATTGTTATAAATCTTCATATATTGCAGTTCCATTCAGAATTATTCACCAGCCGGCTTGCTTACTCTTGGTTTTGACGCTAAACAGCAAAAAACGACGATGAATGTTTACAATACTTTATTTAAACCAGCGAAAGTCTCGAGCGAAATGGACAAAATATTGAACCATTGTCCCATCAGGTGCATGGTTTTTCAGCCCACCTGGGACGAGTGATTCTTGATTTCGAACATACGAAGGATAAAAATGCGTTGCTTTTTTTAATCTTTCGTTTATTTTGCAGGCTCAATTGCCATGAAGCGTTACGGAGCCGAAATGAAGTTTAACAATTCATTTCTTAAATCTTATATATGTTAGTTTTGGGGAACCGAAAGACTCGCAGTTTAGTGAGGTTAGGGAATACGATAATATAGTAGGAAAGGAAAGGAATTTAGGGTGCTTAAGTAATTACGATGCTGATGTTCACATAGTTGACATTCTTGGCGATGTTTCACATCTGTAACGGGACAAACATTTTTTTGATAGACAACAATGAGAGGAAGACATACGAAAGGGGTTAATGACAGATATTGAAATGGACAACAAGAGGAAGACATTCGATATGGGGTACGACAGACAAGGGGATGGGCAGACTAAGATCACAATCTTACATCAGCAACTTTCACAAATTGGTGGACGAGGGATATGTATTCGAGATCAAGGCCCGCCAACACTTCTCTAATAGGCTTTGGTTGTTTTCCTCGGACCCGGAGATGTTCAGTTAATGCAGATCTGAGGCCGCGATTCTTCTCGCACGCCCACACGACATGATCAATGTGCTGATAATCCTCACCGCAAACATAGAGATTGCTTTTCGAGAGCCCCACTCTGAAAAGATGTGCGTTTAAAGTGTAGTGATTGGACATTAGACGACACATGGTTCGTATGAAGTCTCGTCCTATATTCATTTTTTTTTTAACCACGGATGTTTCGACACCTGTGGGTGAAATTGAATACAGCTATCTACCCTACTCCCCATTTATCCATCACTGTTGCCAGCTGTTCAAGGTTTTCTGACGAAGTAATGTGAAAAATTCATCGAAGGTGATTTTCCGATCGTAAATATCACCTTCCATAGCGCCCACCTTCAGGGCCCTCCTCGTGCGGTAAGACGCGCGGCTACAAAGCAAGACCATGCAATTTTCGGATTGGAAATTGTCTCGACTTCCCTGGACATAAAAAGTATCATCGTGCTAGCCTCATGATATACGAATGCAAAAATGGTAACCTGGCTTAGAAACCTCGCAGTTAATAACTGTGGAAGTGCTTAATGAAAACTAAGCTGCGAGGCGGCTCTGTCCCAGTGTGGGGATGTAATGCCAATAAGAAGAAGAAAAATAGCGCCCACCTTAGCCAAAGAGCCCGCTTTCTCATTTCCCGGGATCAAGCAATGAGAAGGGACCCAAGCCATGATGATTGTGCAAGACCGTTGTGATAAGGCACTCAAAACTTTCCGTATCCCTCCAGGTAACTTAGACTGTCGGTGAAAATGGAAAAGTGGTCAGTCAGGAGGTAGGGATGCGATTTGCTCGAGTGAATAGTGTATAGCTGCTAGCTCAGCAGTATACACGGAACAAGGCTCTTTGAGCTTAGAGTAGGCGCTATGAAACACGTTAAAAACACCGAAACCAGTGAAGTCATCCATTTTTGACCCGTCTGTGAAAAAGCTTCTCTCCTCACTGGCGTGCCCGTAATTGATTGCAAATAATGGAGGTTTGATCACTACTGATCACTACCTCGTTGTCAGTAAAATTCGATCACGGTTGTCAACTGTATCGAACGAAAGATCACAGCGAACGATGCGTTACAATATCCAGCGATTGTCGGCGGAAGGAGTATCGGCTGAGTACCGCCAGAAGCTCGACGAACGGATAAGTGCAATCAACGTTAGCGACAACATCAACGATCTATGGGAGTCGATCCATGGAGCGGTGAGCGCAACAGCACGAGAAGTGGTAGGCACTGCACAGAGGCGACCCAGGACGGGTTGGTTCGATGTGGAGTGTCAGAGAGTGACAGACGAGAAGAACGCTGCCAGAAGCCGGATGTTGGTGTCAGGTACCCGATCGAATAGAGATCGGTACAAGGAAGCAAGAGCAGCCGAAAAACGAACCCACCGCAGGAAGAAAAAAGAGTATGAAGAACAAGTGATTAGTGAGGCGCAGGAAAAAATGGAGCAGAACGATATGCGGAGGTTTTATGAGTCTGTCAATGGCGTGCGGAGAAAGACAGCGCCACACGCATACCAGGAATGACAATATTATGAAACTAAGATGAACCTCCGATCTGTTTTCACAGGGTTCTAGTACTAATCATCCCATTTCAGGAAATCATTCGATCAAAATATTCTATCGGTGAAAACATAAGAAAATTAGGTTTCAAGATTTTACAGGGGTTAGACATAAAGGTTGAGATAGGAAGAAAATTGTCGTAATTCAAACTAACATAAATTTTCGTAAAATAATTCACTTTTGATAAAAATGAAACCATTGGATGTTAAATGTTTTCTAGGTTTTACCTCAGATGAAATTTCATATCGGTCTGAAGATAGCGGAGATATTCCGGAATTCCGAGGTTGGTTGAAAATGCATTTATTTCACTGATACTTTTCATTATTTGAGACGTAAGCTTTGAATATTGTTTATGCCTTCTTCAGGAACTAGCACTAGTCCAATGTGGGCTATATGCCGATAATCCGCAAGGAATTCTCAGATACCTATATGGTTGTTTCCGTGGAATTTATTAAGGGAATATGAACGAATTGATAATAGAAATCATGGAAAGCAGTTGTTCAAGACGATTAGTGGACTGACTTCCTTAGAATATGTTGGGGGAATTAATTAGTTTTGGAATCAATCGGAACCATGCAAATATGGATTAGGTATCGTATTTTTGATTTTGTGCAATTTGACGACAGTGCAATTTGATTGCTGATTGATAATGCTGGTTATTCTTTCATGTGAGTCGTGTCGCATCGCATTTACTTTGGCTTGCCCCTAAGTCAATGACTACATGGAGATTTTCTAGACCTTGAGATTCAATAGCCACTCTGTAACAGATTTTCGGTGCTCCGGAATTGTGAAAATTGAACCAAGGAAATATGACCAAATTTCTAACGAACGGAATTATGTTAATATGGTCATCAAACTTTCTAGTTATGCGAATCGATGACTATTTAGACTTTTCATTTTAGATTTTTCTAGATAATAATTATATCTGACTATCCATTAGTTGATTCCAGATTCGACAAGAATGCCATTTTATGTTTTTTAACAAGCTGCATTCACAACAGACATATTAAGACCGTTGTTGCTTATATTTTTTTCATTTGGTAAGCAAACTTGACAATTACAGATTTTACATCTCTATGGCAACTGGCAACTGATAAAGATAAATCAGTGAGTCTTACAGTCGTGAAAATCAAAAACCAGAGCAGAGGTAGCAACATACATACATATATCATAACTTGATAATAATAAATGATACTCTTCATAGATAAGTTACAATGATTGTAACACGGACTTTATTAATGTATATGAAAGTTTCTGTGGCCAAATCGGTCTGAATTGTGTTGATAAGATGATAAATATCCCAACCATGTTGTTATTATTTACTATACTGCCGTCATACGCATATCTGTCCCATGTTTGCTGGGATTTCTTATGTACATGGGACAACTGAATTAACATACCTTTGATATTCGTGAAACATGGTTGAATTACTATTTCTGGTTATTTCCGTTATATGTAAAGCTTTCCCAACCCATATATCATTGCAGTTGAAAGTATTGGATGTTAAAGTGTTTTAAATGTATTCCCTTTTGCTATAGAAGTTATCGTTTTCAAAATATGAAAGCTAATATTATAAATTTGCATGGTCTCGGTCAGTGTAAAGCTCTCCACATAGCGGTGATGATGCCTTTCTCGTGCCTTTGTAAGAGTTAAAAAGCATACAAGAAAGGTCCAAAATATCACTGATAGGTGAATAGGTCCTTATTTTTGAAACCGTTTATACCCATTTTACAATTTCACGTCGAACGCAATTTGTTTCGGGTACTTTGGATGAGTTCAGATGCCAGAAAAGTGAATTTTCTATACATTATTATTTAGGCCATTTCAAGCCCATAGTCCGACGTATGGCGTATTTTCAATAGGAAATAATGGGGATGATGAATACCACCCTTTTCAAGCCAATCGGATAACACTGAGTTATTTCACGAAAAATTATGCTAAATTGAATTTCGACAATTTTTTCCTATCTCAACCTATATATCTAACCCCTGCAAAATCTTGAAATCTAATTTTCTTAAATTTTCACCGATAGAATATTTTGATCGCATGCTTTCCTGAAAGGGGATGATTAGTACTAGAACCCTGTGAAAACAGATCGGAGGTTCATCTTAGTTTCATAATATTGTCATTCCTGGTATGCGTGCGCCATCTCCCGTCAAGGGAATTTGCTAACAGATAAAACTGAAGTGGCTGCCAGGTGGAAGCAACACTTCGAGACTTTGTTGAATGGAGGAAGTGACGGTGCATCGGTGAACAGAATAAATATTAGCGACGATGGACAAGCTGTGGAGTCACCTACACTAGATGAGGTTAAAAAAGCTGTCAAAAAGCTGAAAAACAATAAGGCTGCGGGGAAGGACCAGCTCCCGGCTGAACTTCTCAAACATGGCAGTGAGCAGCTTTATGAAGTTCTGCACCATATTATGTCGAAAATATGGGAAGACGAGGAAATGCCTGCTAGCTGGTTAGACGGCCTCATTTGCCCTCTCTTCAAGAAAGGGCATAGACTGGAGTGCGCCAACTACCGAGGAATAACCCTCCTTAATTCGGCGTAAAAAATATGTCCCGTATTCTGTTCAACAGATTGAGACCGCTTGAAGAGTCCTTCGTCGGCGAATACCAAGCAGGTTTTCGTGAGGGCCGATCAACGACGGATCAAATGTTTACCCTGAGACAAATCCTTGATAAATTCCGGGAGTACAACTTGCAGACACATCATCTGTTTATTGATTTCAAGGCGGCGTACGATTCAGTGAAACGGAATGAATTATGGCAAATTATGCTTGAACATGGTTTTCCGGCGAAACTGATACGGCTGATTCGTATAACGTTGGACGGATCGAAATCAAGTGTAAGGGTTGCGGATGAAATATCGACGTCATTTGTTACCTTAGATGGATTGAAGCAGGGTGATGCACTCTCGAACCTACTGTTCAATATAGCGCTCGAGGGAGCGATTAGGAGAGCTGGTGTGCAAAGAAGCGGTACCATTATCACAAAATCGCATATGCTCCTGGGATTTGCGGACGATATCGATATTATCGGAATTGATCGCCGTGCCGTGGAAGAGGCTTTTGCGCCTTTTAAGAGGGAGACAGCGAGGATTGGACTCACGATCAATACCAGCAAAACGAAGTACATGGTCGCTGGCAATCAACGTGGGTTCATTAGTGGTGGTGGTAGCGAAATGCTGCTGGATGGTGAAAAATTTGAAGTGGTAGAAGAATTTGTGTATCTTGGAACATTAGTGACGTGCGATAATGATGCTACCCGCGAGGTGAAAAGGCGTATTGCAGCTGCAAATAGGGCTTATTACGGACTTCGTAACCAGCTTAAGTCCCGTAGTCTGCAAACGAAAACAAAACTCGCACTGTATACTACTCTGATTCTTCCGGTGGCTTTATACGGCCATGAGACGTGGACGTTAAAGGAGGCTGATCGGAGAGCTCTCGGAGTGTTTGAGCGTAAGGTGCTGCGGACAATACTCGGCGGTAAACAGGAGAACGGTATCTGGCGGCGTCGCATGAATCACGAATTGTACCAGGTGTATAAAGGGCTGGATATTATTAAGCTTATACAACACGGCAGACTACGATGGGCTGGTCACGTTGTTCGTATGCCGGAAGAACGTCAAGCGAAGATAATACTTAGTAGAGAACCCGGAAGAGGCCGCAGGCTTCGTGGAAGGCCGCGTACACGATGGCTTTTTGCAGTTGAAGAGGACCTGAGGGCGCTAAATGTTCAGGGCGACTGGAAGCGATTGGCCCAGGATCGAGTCCAGTGGAGAAGGATACTCCATTCGGCGTAGGTTCATCGAAGAGCTGTAGTCCATCAAGTAAGTAATGGAGGTTTGACCTCCGCACAAAGGAAGTCTGGTATTCCATGAACCTCCTGCTTCATGGACAGATCAAAAGTAACAGAGGAACTGTAAGAGTCTAAGAAGTTAGCACGTTTGCTGTCAAACGAAGATGGGCTCACCTTCAGCGTCATATACCAGTGGTGAATACTCATGAATTGAGATTGAGGGTTTTGTTCGAGCAGCTTCTCGAAGTTGTCAATGATCAATGGATTGAGAACCTCACAGCGGATAAGGAACTGGAACGATAATTCCGCGAAACGATCTGTTAGTTGCAGTACTCCCGCAAGTACTTGCAAGCTCATCGTATGTGTCGAATTCATACATCCTAACGCGATACGGAGACAGCGGTACTGAATCCGTTGAAGCTTCAGCATGTGTGTTTTAGCCGCGGACTGGAAGCAGAAACTACCGTATCGAGGACCGACAAAATGGTTGTTCAATACAACATCATAAGATCTTCGGGATGCGCTCCTTACCATGTTCCGGTTATTGATCACATGAAGTTGATCCGTTTCTGGCATTTTTCTGTCAAAAAACTATTCGATTCAACCCATTTGTCTAGCCGGAAGACAATCATCTTCTCCAACAACTTCCGTTTCTGCCAGATACACAATGTGCTTCCCAAAAGTGCATTTCGAGTCGAACCAGACCCCGAGGTATTTAGAAGACATGCTATAAGTGATTGTCTTACCCGTCAGTTGGAGCGGGAACTTTGCCGGCTTATGTTTTTTTGAAAAGACAACCATGTCAGTTTTCTCCGGAGAGAATTCGATTCCCAGCTTCGTAGCCCAAGTGGTCAAATTGTCCAGAGTATCTTGCAATGGTCCTTGCAGATCAATTGCGTTTGGCCCCGAAACGGATACAACGCAGTCATCCGCAAACTGTCTTAACAAGCAATTCGGCATGAGACATTCATCAATGTCTCTGACGTAAAAATTGTAAAGTAGGGGGCTCAAACATGAGCCCTGGGGGAGACCCATGTAGCTAATTCGTGAAGTTGCCGAGTCACCATGAGAACAACTCATACGCTTCTCTGACAACAAATTGTACAAATAAATGCTTAAAATTGGTGAAAGTCCACACGAGGGGAGCAAAGCAACGCAAGACAGGCGTTCGTTCCCTTGCCCCTGCGGAAACCAAATTGCGTATCTGACAAAAAACTATTCGATTCAACCCATTTGTCTAGCCGGAAGAGAATCATCTTCTCCAACAACTTCCGAAGACAGGACAGCATCACGATGGGGCGATACGAATTGCAATCCGACGCGGGTTTTCCAAGCTGTTGGATGGCTATCAACCTCACTTGCCTCCAATCATCCAGAACAATGTTGCACTTCGGTAACTGTTCGAACAAGCTCAAAAGGCGCCTCTTCGCGACGTCTGGGAGGTTTTTAAGGAAATTGAACCTGATTCTATTCATCCCTGGAGCGGAATTGTTACATGAAAGGAGAGCAAGCGAGAATTCGATCATCGAAAAGGGGCGATCCATGTCATCCCTGTCAGCAAAAGCATCACGTAGCTCTTGTTTCACCGGCACCGAATCCGGACAAACTTTCTTCAAACTGCGAAGTCAAGTATCCACCGCGACGAGCTTTCACGATCTTTATTTACGGACGGCGCGTTGCGCTTTTTTCTCCCGACGGTCCTCGGAAGTCTCGCGCGATAAACCTTCAACAAAAGTGCGCCAATATCCACGTTTCTTCACTTTGACCAGTTTCTTGAACTGGATCTCGAGCGCGATGTACCGTTTGTGAAGAACAATCGAATCGTGTTTCCGAAATTCTTTGAACGCGGCGGATTTCTTGCGATAAAGTTGTGTACACTCGACATCCCACCACGGACTGGGTGGTTTCCTACGAACCGAAGCTCCTGGCACTGGCCGGCGTTGTGCCTGAAGAGCACTGTCAAGGATCAACTGGGATAGAAACTCGTACTCTTCTCGCGGTGGAAGTGCATCTATCGACATTACGCCATCAATGATGGCCTCCGCATATGTGCCCCATGGGGATCTTGGACCACCTTCCTAGTACAGTCCAACGATAATGAGCTCTCACACACTGCTGACGGTAAATATACCTTATATTCAAGAGTGAAAAGCTCGCAGGTGGCAATCTCGTTGGCCTGTCTGCGATCACTGACCGTGACGTGAAGCTTCCTGGACCCAACCATGCCAATGGTCGTGACAGACGGAAATCGCTTTTCCAGATCTTTGCTGTTCTGGCTGATATTCAAACGTTTGCCTTTGGGTCGAAAGAAAACAACATACGGTCCACTAGAGTCGTGAGGGTAGACCTTGGGACGGGGGCTCGTAGAGGAAATTACCGAAACACTATCGAAAAAAAAACCTCTACCTACCGTACGCGGACTTACAACCGTCTCGCTCGAATGTTCGACGGAATGACAAGATTTTTCTTTGATGAATAAAACAATGGTAGAAAGTTCAATATAGTAATGATGGTTTTACGTTGTCCAACGTGTACCTTGCCATCGTGTCCCTTCTGATTTTTTATTCACACAAACAACATATCTTTTCTTCATCAAAGAAGTTTATTTTTTGGCTCCTATTTCTTCGACTCACGGCAAAGTGTATGATGAATTTTGATTTCCGCTTGTTTAAATGTGTAAATTTGTAAATTTCAATTTGCGCTGTCGACTGTCTAAGCTGCAGATACACCGGTGAACATCATTCATCTCACCTTCAACATTATTTATAATCAATTTCAACCTCTATAACATTTACAAAAGACTTACTGTAAACAGAGTCCAGGTTTTATTTTTCCACGTCTCGCTTCAATCTCAAAAACCAGACATGTAATCCTATCTTCTTAGGTATATGCCACCCAAGGCTAGCACCCCATTCACGGCCGAGTGTGGAACAAAACGACAATAAACGTCTTCCAGCTACAGTTCAGATTCCACAATACTCTGACTAACGAACGACAGCTCAGTCAAGGAGAAAGTGGTGTGGTTTTTATTTGTGCTTTTCTCTGATGGCCTTTCAAAGAAAATAGTCCTTCGGTGATAATCCTCTTACGGCTAAAGAAAGAAGGCTCCTGTTTCGATCGAAGAAAATGGCACCAAATGTTGTCCCATTACACATGTTCCTACATATATTGACGTTTACATGTATTCATGGATTTATATACATTGAAGGCTGTCCACGTTAAATTTTTGACACGAATATGATGTCCAATTGATTCGACTTTATGTTTGAATAATGAAATAATAAAAAAGAATAATCTGTAAGAAATGATAAAAAACTACAGTATCTACAATTTCCCAAAATTCAACGTGAACAGGCTCTACGTACACATCAACAATATCAATGTAGCAATGACAGCGTCTTTATTCAGAAGAACGAACCACAAGTATTGGACAACGTTCGTGGATGGTGCTGATGCCATTCATGCCATTGATGTTGCTGCTACTGTTCCTATATTGAATATGACACGAGAACACGACAGCCGAGATGTAGTAAGAAGGTGATTTGTTGGAATCTCACGGTGTGATCTTTGACACGTGTAAGAATCATTATAATTGAGTGCAATTTTATTATGGTAGCTAAATCGGTTTACCGTAATTGGACGAATATAGTAGTCCAGAGTGTGGAGTCGGAACATGTTATTTAGATGGTTATTATTCTGAATAAAATAAAACCTTTCTATTTTTTAACACTGCACGGCGCAGATAACAGCTTGTACATGTTTACTCAAAACTGGGAATAGGGGGTAGACTTCAATTTAAAACGTCAGCTGGAGTTAATTTTAAAGTGAAATTGTATCTACCAGGTTTTGATATACACACTTAACTCATTTCACAGTATTCGGTAATTTTTAACGAAATCTCAACAGCAGAACTGTTCGGTAATTATTTTACAGATTTTTTGTAATTTTTTCCATTGCTCAACTGTCAAAATCACCGAAAATCAGTAAAATTATTTACCGAACAGTTCTGCTGTTGAGATTTCGGTAAAATCTTACCGAATTCGGCGATTTATTTTAAGTGTGTACTCTTGGAAACATATGTCAAACTATGTATCTAACTATCAACCGAGACTTTTACATTTTCTTATTGAATAAATAAATGTATTCCGCTAGAACGAAAGAAAATTCCATAATATTTCTGGCTTCCCATAATAACTCTGGCTTCCTATAATAAGCCGCTTCGCTGCAATGTGGAAAAGTGAATGAAACACTGCACGTAGCAAATACGTTGGAATTGCTAAGGCAGTGACAGCTGCGTCGTTAGCTTTCATGGAATGACAGCTGAGAGTTAAATGTACATGGTTGACATACCATGCGTCTCCATCTGTCCGACGTCTGCACTAGGGAAATGCGGTAGCTATAGGATAAACGGGAGGCAATGGATGTATACGCATAGGATGAAATGTTGGCTCCAAACATTAATAAACCAATAATTCAACATTAACATTGTATTGTAGAGAAATTTTTTCACCGCTGTTTGAGGAATGTGTATCGAGCACGATTGAGTTACATTACGCTAGATTCCAAAAACTACTTTCACAGCTATGTTCGATTGATGTTCAAGATTTTTTCTTCTGCCCAAAAAATGAGTTTTCTGAATGAACTTATTTTCGCCCATTAGATTAACGGATGACAGTCACACTATGTTAGCTAACATATTTATTTCACAATTTCCATTAGTATAGCGACACGATTACCCAAAACTTTTTTGGATAATGTTTGGAGCACCCGTTGCCAAATAGTGGCTTGCGATTCTGATTCATAGTAGCACGTTAGTTTTAGAGAAAAACGAAAATCAAAACACTCCGACAGCTGTGTTAAGCAAAAGGAGTTTTGGAGTTTTCATTCTATTTCCAGGTTTTTACGCTAGCTATAAATTAACAAGGGGTGAATCAAATTTGACATATGCCATGAACTTAAATCAAAGTAGGATATCTTGGTAGCCATGAACTAGATTCTTTGTATATGTCATATTTACTAACATCAAAATAACTATTATTTGAAAAAAAAACTAGTGCATTAGTGCGAGAATAAATTTGAATTTCGTATACTACTGAATATGCAACTAATTTCAATATTTCCAGGGTGTTCAGCGGCGATGATTAAATTTTAGTGGTGGCATGCGATCATCAGCTGCAATCAATCCACAAATGAAAGGCCTAGACCGTTAGAACAGCCAACACGCCACTATGGGAGCATGGAGCTCCCTCGGTTTGATCTGGAAGTGGTCTGTTCGTAGTGGAGATGTTGTAGTTTCTGTGAATCACAGATCAGATGACGAACCATGCCCAATAAGGTCTGCCTGCATGATTGAAATCCCCTTGTGACATTACGCTTGATTAAAATGAAGAAAATATTTTCCCCGTATTCCTGTTTTAAATTCACTTGCATTAGGTACTAGTACCCATCGTGATGTTTTTGAATAGTTTTGTAAAATAAATTATGAGCTATTTACATATTCTCTGAGGGTTTCATTCCGTTATTCTTCCCATAGTTTGATTTGCTCATACATTTTTTATATGGGTGGAATTTTAGATAATGTCAGAAAGCCCTGCGTAATCAGTGCATATTGTTTTGACGTAGAACTACGTCTGTCTTTTCTATATTGGGGTACACTTTACGATTGCAAAAAATTGAAAATCGTCACGAAAATATGATAGACTTTGAACGTTAATATCTCAGCCGTTTCTCGATGGATTTTCAATTTTCTTGGACCATTCGATCAAGGAAGAGTCAACGCTTCATATTCGATGAACACTGAAATCGTTTGTTTCGCGATTATTTTTACAGGAATCGTTTTTTATGCGATTTTTTTATTCACGCGAGTTTCTGGATTTCCGCATTCTTTCAGACATACTTTGGGATTTACGCGGTTTTTTACGTTGTTTTAATTTTCGCGGCCCATATCTTCCGCGTAAAAACTGACTCTAGTGTGTTACAATATCTATGTATGATAATATTAAAAACTTGTTAATAGTTTAGCACTTGGTTTCGGTGAATCAGTCAATCTCGTAAGTGCATCGCAAGCTTCTTTTTCAATAGCACTACATTCCAACTAGAACTTGGCCTGCTTTTCAACTTAGTAATTTATCTGCATTTCTTTAGTTAATCATTGAAAGTTTTTTTTATGTCCGCCAGTGCAGGGCTTTTAACTGGTGCAGTTCGTTTATGCTAACTTAAACGTGCGTTTTCCTTGGAAAGCTTGGGGGCATTTGACGATAGTTTCTTGCTTACGTCTGTTGATGCAGTAGAGGGGCTCGGAATCTTCTTCGCTGCTGCAGTGAATGCGCTCTGGTGAACTTTCTTTGGCTCATTTTTGCTAATTCGTAGGTGTCTGCCGGACTAAACGCTAAGTCCGACGCAATTCACGTGAAGGAATATTTAATTATTATTATTAATAACGCCGTTGACAGCCCAGCTTTCGCAATAGGTTTTTCTGTAATGAGCCACCAGGGGCTTAGACTGACTTAGCGATGGGTGGTAAGTCTCTGTAGCAGTTTGCTTCGGTGATGGTTGCAGCTGTACACTATCAGCCAGGCTTGTGCTTTTCAAATTGTGTATTCGATTATCATTTAAAATAATATAAACCTAATTAACACCAATTTAATGTCAACAATGAAGTTCAATCGGATGTTTGGCATTGTTACCAATGCTTCGAATCGAGATACAATTATTGAACGTTTCTTACTCTCTAGCAAGTTTTTATCAATTGATAATTTGGATATGTTCATCCTCGATTATTTGAAAATTTTATTTTTATCTTCATTTTCAAATGTTGGTCCAAAAATTATACACATCACATCGAAAACAGATTCAGGCTGGGCTTGAAAAACGCTTGCTTTGGTCTCATCGCACAGAATAGTCGAAAACCTGTAGATTACATACAGCTACGTAGTTCAACGTCACCTTTGCGTTCAACCCGATTGGGCTGAACCTTTGAGTTTTTTACCTAGGAATTAAAAAAATCCTCGCTCAACATAACAACAACAACAACGCCCTTTCGGATAATTTAGCAGATGCAGCATCAGCAAAATGATGCTGAAAACTGGGAAAAATGTTGAGAATCGTACACCCTGAAGCATGTCAGCAGGCTCGTCTTTTATGGACACCTAAAATGAGTGAAAGTTTTTAAAATTAGAATATGTTTTCAAAGAAACAATTGATAGAAATATAAAAAACCGTTTTAGGGACATGCTCGAATTTCGAACAAAATTTGGACAGTTCAATGTTTTCATTGAAAATTTTAACTAGTCACAGATTGCTAAGATCCATTTATGCAATTACAGTGGACATTCAAAGCGTTATGGCACTGTCGCGTAAAAAGCTGGATACCCAAATTTTTGTTATGACTCAATATCACTATTTTGCTTTCTAATATCAATCATTTTCACATTTTTCATCAATTTCAAATTTTTGGAATTTTGTTTTTCTGCATTGGAATTTTGAAAAAATAATTTTCAACCACATTTAAACAAGCATTGAATACAGAGACGTCGCGTAATGAAAATGGTCACAAATCTGTATGCAGATTTGCCTTCATCCCTCTATAAAAAAAAAAAAAAAAAAAGACATCAACTCAGTTCATCGAGCTGAGTCGATTGGACTGAATATTATATTACTCATCCACATCAAAAACGTTTTAATTAAAGCTTTTTGAAATCTGAGCAATCAAAATTACAAAAAGAATAATCAATGTATCCCGCCTAAAGGCGGTCTTGGGCGCTAAAGGGTTGACTAGTTGACATCATTAAATGAAACAATAATAATAATAATAAATAAAATTGAAATAAAAGAGAAGGAAAAGTTCTAGAATGAAATATTATCAGGGTAAATATCAATCAATGAAAATATGTGAAACTCGAAAGAGAAGCCTTTGACTAAAAGAATGAAAACACAAATAAATAGAAAAAATATTTTAAGCTCTTTTTAGTGGAATGTATTCAACCGTCTAAGACGAGTTAAGTAACCTCCATTTGATTCCACCAATTATTTGGTTATCTTTGCAGATACGTATTTCGGCAACAACTGTGTGGTCGTCTTTAGTTCTCTCTCAGTCGAGTCAAGTACGAAACAGCCTTCACAGACGTAGGAGGTGATAAAATGGCGGACATAAATAATGAATATGTGTAATAGATATGAATATATTGAAAAAAAAAATGAAAATATGGTTTGATCTCACCCGAACTGCAACACGGATTAAAACTAGCGCGGTTGATGACAACGGTATGCGTCCCATGCAGCGATCAGTTTTCGTACTTGAGTCAGCCGCTGATTACTCGTCCACGCGTACGGTTAACTTGATAGGCACGAACAGTTGGATCCCGGTCATTGATGAAAAACTTGATTTTTGTTGTCGCCGTCGTTTTTTTTAGTGGGAACAATAAAACAAGAAATATAAGCAATAAAATTTATTGGTGTTTCACATAATTCATTGATAATAGATGATCTGTAAATTTTATTTAATGGTGAATACAACAAGTACAAATTTTAATTCAACTGATATGGTAAATGAGGGCACGTTATAGAAAATATGAATAGAAATGAAAATAAAAATAAAATTTACCGTGAAGATTACTTGATTGTACACCTACTTATGGAATTTATTCTATTTACCAATATTTTTTTATTGTGTCGGTATCTCATATTCAATCCTTTATTACATATCATTCGGTAAACACGAAAGTAAACAACATTTTGTAAAATGATAGACAGTTTAATTTATTCTTATTCAATAGAACTGTCTGAATCAGCTGACTCCTTTACAATCTCATTTGCAGAGCTCGCACTCTTTTTGTTATTGTTTTTTCTTGCAGTATTTGATCTGATACTCCTTCCCCTGATTCAACACAGCACGACGCCAAATCCTTCACTATTTGCCTTTACTTCTCATTGACACTTGATTTTTCTTGGTCAGGATGGACACCTGCGACGGATAGACAGACATTTACTCAGTTCGTCGAGCTGAGTCGATTGGTATATAACGAGCCTTCTATGAAAATTTCGATAATAGAGCACACTTAACTCATTACACAGTATTCGGTAAATTTTATCGAAATCTCAACAGCAGATCTGTTCGGTAATAATTTTACAGACTTTTTGTAATTTGTTCCATTGTTCGACTGTCAAAATCACCGAAAATTAGTAAAAATTTTTACCAAACAGTTCTGCTGTTGAGATTTCGGTAAAATTTTACCGAATTCGGCTATTCATTTTAAGTGTGAGTGAAATGATAGCCTTTCGGTTCAACTTTGTTGCACGAGAAAAAAAAATAGTCGTTGTGGTCCAAAATGTTGAAAATAGTCAGTCATTTTGATTATTTAAACATCTTAAAGCTTTCTATTTTCCTTAGTTGATTCTTTTTCCAAAATCTATAATGGAAAATCTTTTCATTCGTGCCAAATGGTTGCAAATTGGTTCAAAATTTATGAAGATTTGAAAACATTTTTTTTAAAACACCGTTTTTGTATATGTATTTTTGATGGACACATTACCCGTAATGCTGGGTAGACACCTTTACGTGGTGCGGTACGGGATGAGATCTACCACTGGCACTGTCACATTGCCAGCTACAGGCAAATCCTGACCCAACGAATACCTTCCTCATTATCCAACTCCGTGGCACTTATGAGGGAATCGCTAAGTCGGTGGCCGCCCGTTCAATAAGTACAATATCCCCTTCTTAATTTCTGATAGTATTATAGATAAGGATATCAAAAGTAAAACATGACTATCACTAGTGTCCAAGTAGTGTAATTGTCGCAAAAAAAATCAACAAAAGAGAATAGCTATAACTCTTTGTCCTAATCTGCAGAGACTTTATCTGCAACAACTATGGAAAGGTAATTGCTGTGAACTTTTCAAACTGCGATAACTTGTATATTTCAGAAGTAAAACACAAATCATGTTAACAGATGGTTAAGTTTATGTCTGAACATTGATAAGTGATACTTATTTAACCAAAAACATCATCGGAAACCGACTTTTTCTCTAAATGCGCGGCATGCGATCATTGTCCTATTCTGTTGCAGTTTGGGACAAATGCTTGTTGCGAGTTGAGTTTGTCCCAACATTTACAAAAGAGGACAATGTTGTTATCATTGGCAATGTTGTTGTTTTACATTCCCTACTAGTGTCCAATCTACGAATTACACCGTAACAATGCTAATGCTAATGTATCTTCGAAGGACACATTATCATAAAATCAGCAATAAACATGAGACCAATCCTGCATTCTTGAAGTGCTTTATTATGTTTGCCCAGTTACAATCTGAACAACTTTATTTAATTGATTGACATTTTGAAGTGATGCAGACGCATGCCATTCCAATATTTTTAAACTCTAAAATCTATAACTGAAAAGCTTTTCATTAATGCCAAAAAATTGCAAAGTTATGAAGGATTGAAAAACATTTTTTTTTTTTGGAAAATGTCGTTTTATTGGACCACCCTAAAAAATACAGGTCTAATTATTTTCGGTAGAGATCATTCATACATATTTTGAGCAAAATCGGGGAACTTTTTTTTCGACTCTATTCTTTTTTCATTTAATCGCTGATAAATATGCAAAACTCGGGAGGAAAGCCTAATATGAGTGTGTAAGATTGCGAAAAATCAAAATACGTCACGAAAATATGATAGACTTGGATCTTTGATATCTCAGCCTTATAGATTTTCAATATTCTTGGACCATTCAATCAAAGAAGAATCCAGGAAGACTCGCTCTAATCCCGATGTACACTTGAGTCGCTTTTTATGCGGATCGCTATCTATGCGTCTTTTTAGTCTTGTTTTGGGATTTATTCCGATTTTTAAGCTGTTTAAATTAACGCTGTACGTTTCTTCCGCGTGAAAAAC
Organism: Armigeres subalbatus; assembly: GCF_024139115.2. NCBI lineage: Eukaryota > Metazoa > Arthropoda > Insecta > Diptera > Culicidae > Armigeres > Armigeres subalbatus. The sequence continues at coordinate 310,509,462 of NC_085140.1, forward strand.
GATTCCAGTGTGTTACATTATATATGTATAATAATTTTCTACTATCTTTATGAATCCGGCTTTGCTCGGAATTGAAATGTAAATTAAGTAATTAAAAAGTCCAATGCTAAAGCTTATAATAGTACAGAATGTACATACATTGATTGGAAGATAGATTGATACACCCAATTCTTTTTTTACACGGGGGATGCGTGCCGTGTGAAAAAATCCGTGTAAAAAATCCGTGTTATATCGAGAAACCGTGTAAAAAATGACGTGCAAAAAATATCCGTGTAAAAAAAGTAACCGGGTCTTTGTTAATTTGGGGGATGCGTTCCGTGTAAAAATAAATCCGTGTAAAAAAATCCGTGTTATTTCGAGAAGCCGTGTAAGAAAAAATCCGTGTTATTTCAAGAATCCGTGTAAAAAAAGCCGTGTAAAAAAAGCCGTGTAAAAAAATCCGTGTGAAATGTGGGCACATCGAATGTAATCTATGTACACCCAAATCAATAATTGGGTGTACATAGATTACATTCGATGTGCCCACTGTGATCGGTTTGGATATGGTATCTGTACCGGTTTTGGCTTTGTGTCCTACTTAGCGGGCAATCTGACTGAATGCCGTTTCTGGCTTAATTCTTCAAATGTGTTTGAAAATGCAATTCTCGGTTCAATATTTCGGTTTCCTTCATTCTGTATTTCTTTTTCTATTTTAAATATGTTTTCTTTTCACAACTTCCTTTTCTTTCAACCAACTTTATTCTTCTTCTATATATTCTTCCCATTTTCTTTTTCTTTTTTTCTTTCTCCGTTCTTTCTACTACGTTTCCTTTTTGCCTTTATCTTCTATCTTTTTTATTGCTTTTGAGTAGAAGATCTTTCTATCCGAATTCAATTAAGGGATTTATAAGTTACGTCGAATTGTTTTGCCTTTCTCGTATACAAAGTATACGTAAAGGCTATATGTTCGCTCCAAAAACGAACTTTTTATAGGAGTCCCGGAGACCCATAGTGTTATATACCGATCGACTCAGCTCGACGAATTGAAGTGATGTCTGTGTGTATGTGTGTGTGTATGTGTGTGTGTGTATGTGTGCGTGTATGTGTGTGCGCAAAATAATCTCACTCATTTTTCAGGCACTTATCATCAACCGATTTGCTCGCAACAAGTTGCATTCGACGTGGAATCTTGTCCCATTGTTTCGTATTGAAAATTGGCCGAATCGGACTATGGGCTTCGGAGTTATGGCCAAAATATATTTTTTTACGACAAAAATTCTCACTCACTTTTTAGACACTTACTCTTAGCTGATTTACTCGCAACAAGTTTCATTCAACGCAGAATCTTGTCCCATTGTTTCGTATTGAAAATTGGACAGATCGGACTATGGGTTTCGAAGTTATGGTCAAAATCCACTTTTTCACATGATAAACACGTACAAAATTCTCACTCATTTTTCAGGCACTTATCCTTAACCGATTTGCTCGCAACAAGTTTCCTTCGACGCGAAATCCTGTACCATTGTTTCGTATTGAAAATTGGTCGAATCGAACTATGGGATTCGAAGTAATGGCCAAAATACATTTGTTGACAAGAAAAATTCTCACTCATTTTTTAGGCACTTACTTTTAGCCGATTTGCCTGCAACAAGTTGCATTCGACGCAGAATCTTGTTCCATTGTTTCGTATTGAAAATTAAACAGATCGGTATTAAACAGATATGACCAAAGTTTTTTTTGCCTTTCTCGTATACTAAGTATACGGTAAAGGCTATATGATCGCTCCAAAACAAACTTTTTATAGAAGGCCCAGAGACCTATAGTGTTATATACCAATCGACTCAGTTCGACGAATTGAGGTGATGTCTGTGTGTATGTGTGTGTGTCTGTGTGTGCACAAAACATTACGCAAAAATGTCACTCATTTTTAGGCACTTATCCTCAACCGATTTTCTCGCAACAAATTGCATTCGACGCAGAATCCTTTCCCATTGTTTCCTATTGAAAATTGGCCAGGTCGGACTATGGGATCGGAAGTTATGACCAAAATACAAATTTATACGTAAAAATCGCGTAAAAAAATGTCACTCATTTTTCGAGCACTTATCCTCAACCGATTTGCTCGCAACAAATTGCATTCGACGCAGAATCCTTTCCCATTGTTTCCTATTGAAAATTGGCCAGGTCGGACTATGGGATCGGAAGTTATGGCTAAAATACAAATTTAAACGTAAATATCGCGTAAAAAATGTCACTCATTTTTAGGGCACTTATCCTCAACCGATTTGCTCGCAACAAATTGCATTCGACGCAGAATCCTTTCCCATTGTTTCCTATTGAAAATTGGCCAGGTCGGACTATGGGATCGGAAGTTATGGCCAAAATACAAATTTATACGTAAAAATCGCGTAAAAAATGTCACTCATTTTTCGAGCACTTATCCTCAACCGATTTGCTCGCAACAAATTGCATTCGACGCAGAATCCTTTCCCATTGTTTCCTATTGAAAATTGGCCAGGTCGAACAATGGGAACGGAAGTTATGGCCAAAATACAAATTTATACGTAAATATCGCGTAACAAATGTCACTCATTTTTCGGGCAATTATACTAAACCGATTTGCTCGCAACAAATTGCATTCGACGCAGAATCCTTTCCTATTATTTCCTATTGAAAATTGGCCAGGTCGGACTATGGGATTGGAAGTTATGGCCAAAATACAAATTTATACGTAAAAATCGCGTAAAAAATTACACTCATTTTTCGGGCACTTATCCTCAACCGATTTGCTCGCAACAAATTGCATTCGACGCAGAATCCTTTCCCATTGTTTCCTATTGAAAATTGGCCAGGTCGGACTATGGGATCGGAAGTTATGGCTAAAATACAAATTTATACGTAAATATCGCGTAAAAATGTCACTCATTTTTCGGGCACTTATCCTCAACCGATTTGCTCGCAACAAATTGCATTCGACGCAGAATCCTTTCCCATTGTTTCCTATGGACAAATGGCCAGGTCGGACGATGGGATTGGAAGTTACGGCGGACATACAAATTTATACGTAAAAATCGCGTAAAAAATGTCACTCATTTTCGGGCACTTATCCTCAACCGATTTGCTCGCAACAAATTGCATTCGACGCAGAATCCTTTCCCATTGTTTCCTATTGAAAATTGGCCAGGTCGGACTATGGGATCGGAAGTTATGGCTAAAATACAAATTTATACGTAAATATCGCGTAAAAAATGTCACTCATTTTTCGGGCACTTATCCTCAACCGATTTGCTCGCAACAAATTGCATTCGACGCAGAATCCTTTCCCATTGTTTCCTATTGAAAATTGGCCAGGTCGGACTATGGGATCGGAAGTTATGGCCAAACCACCTTTTTTAATAGAAAAATCAGAATAGAAAAATGTCACACATTTTTCGGACACCTAACCTTGATCGATTTACACGCAACAAGTTGCATTCGACGCAGATTCCTGTCCCATTGTTTCCTATTGAAATTTGGCCAGATCGAAATATGGGATCGGAAGTTATGGCCGAAACACCATTTTTGCCTTTTGTTTACAAAGTATACAAAAAGGCTATATGTTCGCTCTAAAACCAAACTTTTACAGAAGACCGGGAGACCCATAGTGTTATTTACCAATCGACTCAGCTCGATGAACTGTGTGTATGTGTGTGTGTGTGCGCACCAAAAGTGCAAAAAGTTTAGCTCACTTTTTTGGTACTTATCCTCAACCGATTTACTTGCAACAAATTCCATTCGACGCGGGATCCTGTCGTTTTGTTTTCTATTGAAAATTTGGAAGATCGGACTATGGGCACAAAAATTATGGCCAAAATGCTTTATGTTATAAAAAAGCGCGTAAAAAAGTCTAGCTCATTTTTAATGCACTTACCCTCAATCGATTTACTCACAACAAATTGCTTTGGACGCGGAATCCTATTCTATTATTTTCTATTGAAAATTGGCCAGCTTGGACTATTACCTTAGAAAATATGACCAAAATACTTTTTGCCTTTCTTGTGCTACAAAGTTGTACCGAAAGGCTATAATTTCTCTCCGAAAACGAACTATCGGATGCTTCCACACTGATACACTTCCCTCCCTCTTCATACGGGAGTTTGGCAGACGGACGGTCATGAGATTTATATCATAACAAATATTGCCCTCCGCTCGCTTGATGGGAATGACATTTTCGTTTTCTTTTGTGTAGTCAGAGCTTCACTTTAACAAACATCCAAATGTGATATCCTTAAAATATATAACTGGGAAAATAAAACAGGGTATGTACATCAAAAGATTGGAAAAGGAAAAAAATGTCGAAATTCTTATTAGCATATTGTAGATCAAGTTGAAAACCGAACCGAGATCTCGCGTTTTCAACTGGATCTACAATATCTTTTCTTGAAGTACACTGGATTTTGTTTTTACGCGATTTACATTTTCTCAATTTTCCACTCATCCTTAATGTTTAACGTATATTAATTACCATGTGATTTTTCTTTGATTTATTCCGGATTTTTTGAAACATGTTGCGAAGAGTTTGGTGGCAAATTGAAGTCACACGATCAAAAATACGAGCGAAAAAAAATCGTGTAAAAACAAAATCCTGTGTAATCCGATTTTCAAGTTTTTCCTGCCAAGAAGTTTTTCTTTTTTACTCTTAGCTACTAGCTCATCTACTTTCAAACAAACACATTTTACGAAGGCCGAGAAAGGCACCATCACCGCTAGGTGGATTAATCTGGGTTTTTTATTTTTCTAAACGATTCCCTTTTCTTCTTCCGGAATTTCCAATGGCTATTCTACCTCTCTAAACATCTCTTTAGAAAAGAGAATATGTGCATCAAATGTACATCAAATTATTACTAAAATTTTCTATACAATACCCACACCCCACACCCTCCCCGTTTCCACAATGACCCATTCACCTCCAATACAATCGACTCTTCAGTGTAGAGAATATGTATTTCATATTAGGTTGAAATTGTTCCTAGAAGAAGAAAGTCACACTGAATTGTTGGTTTTCAAAAAAATCCCTACCTCCACACCTCTCACCTTTCCCCAACGACACTCTCGCCCAGAGTGTAAAATAATCGAAAATTGTTGGTGAAGTCCACCTCCCTTCACTTGTCAGCTCACTTTCAGGCGCATTCATAGTCGGCTCTGGACTGTCAATATTCGATTGAATATTAGTCATTGAATATTCATGCACATTCTACAAATTGATAAATTATCTGAAGTCTAAATACATTTTAAATGAGTATAGTAATTTATCACATAGAACTGAATTCGATTTGCATCCGTGAGGCACTTTCAATGGTAAACATTAATATAAACAATGCTATTATGTTTTTTTCTGCACATAGTAAGCGCACTCAGTGACAGTCGAATGAATGAGTTAGTGGAGTAGTCGTCTGACTATTTCATTCTATGTTTTGAATAATCATGCGATGTTTGTTAAAATTCGGACTGAAGTTGCTTCATGAAGATGAATATATTAGGCTCTGCTCTCACCTCATATATGATCTTCTCATCAGTCCTGGGAGTTGGAAGATACACTGAATTACTAATATCTAAAGAGACTTCTTCCCTCTTTACTCTCCCCCTATTTCCAAATTTTTATGCAGAGGTTTTTGGGGTGAAATTCACATTCGTTCACTTTTGACCAGTCGGCGTGACCAAAGTTGCGTAGTCAATGCCAATCAGTTGACACTTGACTCCACTTTCAGTCCTTCGAATTGTCCCCATTTAGGGTTCGTAAACCATTACTGGCCGTCCTCGATACGGCTCTAAATGTTTGCGCGAGTTCCCGGATCCGGTTTTGGACGCTTGGAGAAATAACTTTTGAACACCGTTCTGAACTAAAACACATTTACGAGCTAAAATGATATCTTTATTATATATTAATTGATTAAGTGTGTAGACGAGTGACTGCGAGGAACTCCCAGAGGTCTGTTATTGATGAAGTAACTTAACTATCTATCTAGTAATCTAGTATCTAACCATGGTTGGCTCTCGGGTGATATATTAACTTCCAATATTATTGTACAGTGAATAAAAAAAATGTTCTTATCTCCTATCAAATGCATATCCAGCTTTATACGCTGGCCACAAATTAACAAGGGATGAATTGAATTTAACATATGCTGTGAACATAATTTTAAGTAATAGATTAGTAGCCATGAACTATTTGTAGATCTGTCCACGGTATACAGAATTTTGCACGGTATACAGAATCAAGGTAGGCTCGTATACGTAGGCTATAGCACAGAAAGCCATTTTGTAGCAGAATAATATTAATAAGTAAATTAATCGTTTTCACTAATCACCAAAATTGAATTGGAAGGAAACCGTTGAGGTATAAATATGTACTAAATTTGATTTCCAATTCCAAATGTAAACATAAGATAATCAAAAATATTCATCCAGAAGCGATATTAGATAACACGAAAGCGTTTACGCACTTGAATTTTACCTAAAAAAGTCAACAATTAAAATATATTTTGATGCTCCAATGGCTAGCAAAATTATGACATTTCAATGTTTTCATAGAAAATTCTAACTTCGTAGGTTGATAATCTTCTTATCTTCTTCTATATAATAAAAATGAAATGGTTTGTGCTCGTATCTGCATAACTTGAAAACGGCTCGATGGATTTTCTTCATTCCTTCAGCAAAAATGTTCGTTATCGTTTCCGACGGGTTTATATGATATTTCCTCATGCAAATATTATTACTAAGTTGAGTAAACCGTGAAAAACTAAAAATAAGATTGGTATGGAAATTTCACACAGCGCGCATTTTCGCCTACTATGCAGGACAACGTCTGCCGGGTCAACTGGTGATGTATAAAAATTATAGTGGATACACCATGTAGGAGAGGCCCTCCTTAGCCGTGCGGTAAGACGCGCGGCTTTAAAGCAAAACCATGCTGAGGGTGGCTGGGTTCGATTCCCGGTGCCGGTCTGGGCAATTTTTGGATTGGAAATTGTCTCGACTTCCCTGGGCATAAAAGTATCATCGTGCTAGCCTCATGATATACGAATGCAAAAATGGTAACCTGGCTTAGAAACCTCGCAGTTAATAACTGTGGAAGTGCTTAGTGATCACTAAGCTGCGAGGCGGCTCTGCCCCGGTGTGGGGATGTAATGCCAATAAGAAGAAGAAGAAGAAGAAGACCATGTAGGATACACCAAAGGGGTGATGCAAGGTATCATCGAGTAAAAATCTGGATATTAAATAGGTTAAGAGATCAATAATGTTTCCATCTGTGGAACGCTTGTAACTTGACCAGTAACGCTTGCTTGACAAGCTTCTATTTAGATTTCTTACAGCTGTTATGCAGATTTGAAAGACACCCGCTGAATGTATGCCTTTCATTCTACATATTACGAAAATTCATTTTGTTTGTTTTAATATGGAAAACTATTTCAAATTTCAGAAATTACATGCAAAGAAACATCACTCCTGGAACACGTTATTAAAGTTTTAAAAAATCTGTGCAGACGCGTTGCTTTAACTTCAAAGTTCTTGGTTCTCGTTTCGATTTATACTTGAGTAATCTATTGATCAGGATAGTCGAACTGTATTCTGCACATAATGGAAATATTGTAATTAATTTCAAAACAATTCGTAGCTTCCAGTAACAATCTCCAATAACCCCAAGATATTAAAAGTTACTAAAACAAATCTGCGTTTGAAACATACATTGCATAGCATTACTCACTATCTATTTTCTCATGCTTCCCCTCCCACAGATACGATGCCAAGGCAACATTTGAACCAACGTGGCGAACCGACCTTTGCATCACCGAGAATTTGATGGAAAACATTACAAGATGCATTTGCCCATTATCGGGCACATTTGTGGTGCTGCTGGCCAAGAAGAACTACAACGTAAGTATGCCGTGCTCTGCATTTTCTGTCTCGATTGAATGGTTTGCGGGATGGTCCCGGTCCATAATGGACGAGTCTCTTCAACAAATGCTTCTTTTTCTCGGTTTGTACTGAACTGCGAACTAAAGTTCCTAAAAGTTTTCCCCTCCTTTGGGTTTGGGTTGATACCCCTACCCCCCGACCGACCTACACGAGACGTCTGCGATGGGTGTAAATTTCAACTCGCTTCTTCACTTCACTGTCAGTATAGTGCCAAAAGCTCAGGATCGCATCGTGACTCGACTGGACAGAAAATCGTTCCTGAAGTCAAGCGCAAAAAACTATTCTCCTCCCGACACTTGAAATGTGGTCGGGCATGTTCTTGATGGGATTGAATTACTCATCGTTGATGGTTCCTGTCCGGAGAGGGCAAAAGGACGAACTATGTATACGAGATACGTTTCCATCACTTCCGCCAGTGAGAAAACCAATCCGAGCAGAGCAGCACAAATCATTGGGCTTCCACTGCTGCACACATCATTCGAGTCGAAGTCCACTTGCTGCCGGGTGCAATCTTGTTGTTGGCTGAAGTAGTCTGCTTTCAATTACGACCATCTATGCTGAAATCAATGCTGAGTGGGCAAGATTTGATACGCAGCTTTACGAAGTGATTCGTTTCAATGCGAGTTGGATTGGCACATATAAAATGTAACTGAAAAGTGAAGAATATATTAATGAAGTATACAATGCCTACTATAGATAGTGGAATATATAGATGAGCGAAGATAAATCCTCTGTCTCCAAACGAATTGTCAAACGTGTCTCCAAACGAGCATGACGTCACGATTTCAATGGAAATGTTAAGGGCTGTGACGTCATATAAAAAACCGACTCAGCCATGCTTTCGCTCATCTATAGATTCTACTATCTATAATGCCTACAATGAACAATAAAGATACAAACATTGATTAGATGAAATCGGTAGTAAATAATATCATTTGGTTTCACGTTTACTTGCAACATTTTTTTTATTGTCAGGTATTGGAAATTCTAATTGAAATTACTTCATTCTTTCTTTTCTTTATCAATGGCTCTACATTACATTTGGAACTTTTAAACAAGTATTCTGATAGTATTTCCTCAGTTATGAGTAAATTGAAAGTTTTTCTATGCCCTCCATTGCATGAGTACTGTCGCTTAAGAAAAACAAACCGCAAAAAATATTTTTTTGGGAAATCGGCCGACACATAGTGGATTGTGGCGATGAATGCTTAGATAGCACGTGCTATTTTTACTGCGGACAAATTTTTCACCTCTATGACAACCTTGGAAAATGATCACGAAAGTTGTCATTTTGTATAGCAAGGCACAATGGCACAATATGTAACAATGGATACACTGTGCCTAGGAAACCGATAATGTTTTCCACCCGTAACATCCTAGACCGGATTGACAATCGGACTCGCCATCTCCGAATTAGCAATCCTACGCCTAAATCCAGCCTTGATGACAAGTAAGACATTCTTCTAAACATGTTCTATCACATTGTTTGATAGTTCTGAAAACTCAGACAAGTTGAGCCATACTGAACGTTATGCCTGTGATTGATTTTCAGGAATACGAGATGCTCAAAGTACTCCAAAACGTTCTGGAGTTCAGCCCACAGTCGTCTAGCGGATCAATCAAGGCTTTGGCCAGTGTCCTCATCGTCGGTATACATACACCCAATCTTGTTCAATAATCATATACGCATCACGCAAACCCAATTTTCTTGAATACGCGATGCTTAAGGTACTCCAAAACGCTCTGGAGTAAAGCCCACGGTATCTATCAGATCAATCAAGGCTTTTGCAATGTCCTCATCGTCGGTATTCACCCAATCTCCCAATAATCATAAACGCAATAATCATATACGTATCATGCAAAGCCTTTTTTCTAGAGTACAAGATGCTCATGGTACTCCTAATCGAGGAAGGGTCATTTGGCCGAAACCCGTTCGGCCGAAATCCATTTGACCGAATGCCACTAGGCCGAACAGACCATTAGGCCGACACCCATCTGGTCGAAAGTCATTTTGCCGAAAGGGTCGTTTGGCCGAAAGGGTTGCTTGGCCGAAACCCATCTGGCCAAAGGGTCGTTTGGCCGGAAGAGTCGTTTGGCCGAAAGGGTCATTTGGCCGAAAGGGTCGTTTGGCCGAAAGGGTCGTTTAACCGAAAGGGTCGTTTGGCCGAATGGGTCATTTGGCCGAATGGGTCATTTGGCCGAAAGGGTCGTTTAGCCGAAAGGGTCGTTTGGCCGAAAGGGTCGTTTGGCCGAAAGGGTCATTTGGCCGAATGGGTCATTTGGCCGAAAGGGTCATTTTGCCGAAAGGGTCATTAGGCCGAAAGGGTCATTAGGTCGAAAGGGTCATTTGGCCGAAAGGGTCGTTTGGCTGAAAGGGTCGTATGGCCGAAAGGATCATTTAGCCAAAAGGGTCATTTGGCGAAAGGGTCATTTGGCCGAAAGAGTCGTTCAGCCAAAAAGGTCATTTAGCCGGATAGGACATTTGGTCGAATTGGTCATTTGATCGAATAGTTCATTTAAAAAGAGAGAAATTAGGAATGAGAAGAGAGACGTCTCACTTCTCACTCTTCATTTTTCTTTTCACACTATAAAAAAGTGAAAAAGTGCGGAATGAGTAGTGAAACGTCTTACTACCCACTTTGCAGCTGTCTCACTTCTCAATCCTCATTTCTCACTTCTCACTGCAAAAAAGAGGAGCGCGAAGTGAGTAGTGAAACGTCTAGCTACTCACTTCGCGCTTCTCACTTTTCACATCGAGAAGTGAAAAATGAGGAGTGAGAAGTGAGACGTTTCACTTCTCACTCCTCATATATCACTTCTCGCTGTCAAAAGTGAGAAACGCAAAGTAAGTAGTGAGACGTCTCACTACAGTGAAAAGAGAAAAAATCAAGAGTGGAAAGTAAGACGTCTCACTTCTCACTTCTTTTTTCTCAGTTCTCATTTCTCACTGTGAAAAGTGAGTAGTGCGAAGTGGGTAGTGAGACATCTCCCTACTCACTTTTTACAGTGAGAAGTGAGAAATGAGGAGTAAGAAGTGAGACGCCTCACTTCTCACTCCCAATTTCTCACTACTCACTGTGAAAAGTGAGTAGTACGAAGGGAGTAGTGAGACGTCTCACTACTCATTTCGCGCTTCTCATTTTTAACAGTGAGAAGAGAAAAATGAAGAGTGAGTTCTTTTTTCAAATGAGCTATTCGGCCAAACGACCCTTTCGACCAAATAACCCTTTCGGCCAAATGACCCTTTCGGCTAAATTATTCATTCGGCTGAATGATCCTTTTTGCCAAACGATCTTTTCGGCCAAACGACCCTTTCGGCCAAATGACCCTTTCGGCCAAATGACCCATTCGGCCAAACGACCCTTTCGGCCAAACGACCCTTTCGGCCAAACGACCCATTCGGCCAAACGACCCTTTCGGCCAAACGACCCTTTCGGCCAAACGCCCTTTCGGCTAAACGACCATTTCGGCCAAACGACCCTTTCGGCCTAATGACCTTGTCGGCCAAATGACCCTTTCGATCAAACGACCCATTCGGCCAAATTACCCTTTCGGTCAAACGATCCTCTCGGCTAAATGACTTTCGGCCTAATGACTCTTTCGGCCTAATGGTCTGTACGGCCAAATGGTATATTCGGCCAAACAACTTTCGGCCTAGTGGCATTCGGCCAAATGACTAAATTTCTGAATAATTAAATGTTAGGTGCATTTTGTTTGAACAAATATTGTTTTGTATAACCGAGCATACGATGTATGTACAACAAGGGATCTGGTGATTCCCCAACAAACAATTACGGCTGAATAAGCTACTTTTCTAAGCTGAAAAACCTGTTTTTAATTAAATAAGCCCTTCATCAGCTTTCAATCTTGTTGGGTCAAGACTTTATTGGACATGATAATAAATGCAGCATAATTGAAGAGAAGATAATTGTCATATGAACTTGGCTGTAAATATTTACTGCCGCTATCTGAAAAAGGGCGTATGCGCCAAATAACAATACACCTGTTTTAAATGTTTCTGTTAATGAACTCAAACAAATGTACATGTTCATGATTGAATTAGAAGCGAAAGTACAAATTCAATAGTTCCGTTAGGATACGGCAGGCATGTAGATAACAAGTGGATTTGAAAGTGAGCGGAGAAAAATTTTGTGATAATATAAATCTCACGACCTTCCTGAAGTCGGAAGTTCCTGTTGCCAAACTCTTGAATAAAGAGGGACGGAAGAGTATCAGTGTGGAAGCTGATATCTTTCCACTGGCAAAAGGAAGATGGCTTGATTTGCTCATACCATCGCATACGTTATTGCGCAGTTCTGTTTTCTCGATGTATTCGCCTCGTCACAACCAATTTGCCCTCCGCTTACTTTCAAACCCTTCTACAAAATATTCTTCATCCTAACTGTTGCGACAGATGAGTGCTGTACCACGACGCTGCTGACCAAAGAACTATAGCCATCGTTAAACTTGGATGATCTGCAGCAATCATCTCTAAGACTATTATCGTTGAGACTGCTATCGGCACCTTCGTGCTGCTGCTGCCTTTGTTCCGCTCTTTTGCTTTGCTCGTACTCATCTTGTACGAACTGAGGATTTGATCCAAACTTGCAAGCTGCTTTATTTTGATGTCTGTGCTTGCGAAGCATGTTCCTGATTGGTTGTTTTACTATTTACTGAAAATCCATCGAGAAACGGCTGAGCTATTAACGTTCAAAGTCTATCATATTTCCGTGACGGTCTTTGATTTTCACAATCGCAAAGTCTTCCCCAAAATAGAGAACACAAACGAAGTCCTACGTCAACATACTTAGTTCCGAGGCAACAACGTTCCTGTGGGGGATGTGATGCTAAGGAAAAATAATAAGACGAGTACGATGTTCAAATCTTCAAGCATGCGTAATCGAACAGTTTTGTTCCAATATGATAACAATCGTATTCATTGGCGTAAATAAGGAGGAGCCTGGGTCTCCCCAGACCCACTTGTGCCACCCCTCAGATAATTTGAAAATCAATTTCGAAAATAATCAATTTTATATACCACAAAAATATTTTCTCATTGAGCAAAGATAATAATTTGTTGAAGCAGCTAAAAAATCATGCTGTGCTATCATGGAATTCAACAAAAATTACCTGACGACAGAAGAGCAATAGTTTTTTATTATAAAAATATTGCTATTTATTTCAAAAGAAACTATATTTTTCTAAAGATGACTTTCTTGAAAAACCCCATTAAATTTTCTCTACAACAATCACAGAAATGCCACGAAAATTACTGGCTCATGCTACTACAAGTATATATTGGCATTTAAACACTTTCAGTAGAGTGGCCTTGCCAGAGCACAACTATAATCCCCACAACATGAAAACCGGCACGGCGACGGAAAACAAAAATAATTCACTGCACACAGCAATAAATCCCTATTTAATTCTGTTTAATGATACTTAAGAAACCATTTAAAGCACATTCCATTCTCGGAGTACTCGTAGATAAATACGAAACGAGATAAAACACACGACACCCAGAAACGAGGCCGCCTACACGACTGCACTCCGGCCGGTTCCGGCTCCGTTAGCATTCCGGGTTGAAACTTGAAAGAAGGAATGTTAAGTTGCACACAGAAGTTGAGCACATTTTGGGGTTGCTTTTGAACTAGCGAATATGCCTTGCAGTGAGTGAGCATCGGAAAGGAAAGCGGGTTTCAATTTTTAACATTCGCCCTACTACGAAACGGAGAGATCTTCTTGACCCCTATGATGACCAACCTACTGCTGCACACTATCGACGGAGAATGGTCTGAAGAAAGTGAACCGTTGAACGCTGGCAGTCCAGAAGTATGCAGGGTATGTACGTCGTTTGGTTTTGGATCAGTATCAAACCGGTATGTGAATGCAGGAATGTGACGTTTACATGTCTTTGGTGCCACATTGGATTGGTGCAGAAATTTCTGAAATGACTGCTTTTATCTGCTTGATGCCAGGGAATGTTCTTAATTTTTGCGTATCGGTAAAAGTTTGCTGCATAGTGTTGAGAGTTCACTGAAGTTTTATCAAAATTATGCGGTGAATAAGACATTGTTACGACACGCATTTGTTTTGGGAATTTTCACTGTACCTAATGTTGATGAACAATTTTCGTTTGAAAAGCCACCTTATAACCAGTTGCCAAATCATCTAACACTGTGATGGTTTATTAGTAGGAATACAAACGCTTTCTACATCTTGTTCTTTCGATTATAGCCGAATAAGCGATATTCCCTGTGATAAATCAACCATAAAACAGAGGCGACCACATCGCACCATTACTTCTCAAAGCCGTTCGTTTTAAAATGAAAAATCCCCCGACCTCAGCTTCACGCAGGAAATCCATTTCGAAGTAGCAGATAGCCACGATGATTGATGGCTTCAATAAAGATTTCATAAATCATGCGCGTCTATGAGTAGTACGGTCGTTGAACGAAAGTTGTCATTCCGGAAAAAGTACCGGTCTTAGAAACAATTTATCAATGAGCGGATGTTCATCTTCGTGGAGAAGAAAATGCTTCTAAATACGCCAGTTTGTCGCCTATGAATATTTGACATTTATTACGACACACTTCGCCGAGTTTGGCACTGGAGAACTGGAAATCAAATTTTGCTTCATTTCGCTTGCCCAAATAAACTTCCTGCTGAAGCCAAGAAAAAGTGCTTAAGTTTTCCAAAATGTCTCCCATCAACGGCCTCTGGCTAAAGCAAACAGATCTTTAATTACAACACGGTAAAATTTGTAGACATAAAATGGGAAATAAATGCTAGAGATTTAAAATATCTACAGTGTAGATTCTATAGCCCAGTTTAGAGTCATAAGCTGAACCACACTATGGATGGTTGCCACGCAATCTGGGGGCCAAAAAAAGTTAAGGTGATTGTTAGATGTATTTTTTAATATAATCTAAAAGGGCACAACAAATGTGAATCAATATTAGTGAGGTTCATATAATGTGGCATGATTTGTCGTTCACCTTCGTACACAACCAATGGGTGCTCAACTAAACCGTAGCCGATCAAAAAATAGCCCAAGAGTAAAATTGAATATACACAGTTTTAGCTATTAATCTGGAACAGAATGATTAACATATTGAGAAGAAATTGCTTGTCGAATATCGTTTTGGCTCAAACCCCGAACATGACTCATATTCCGAAAACTGGCGTTTTAACGCCCTAAAACTAAAACTTTCATTAGTTTTCCGAACTAAGGATCAAGATTACAAACGAATTAAAGCTCCGGTTTAGAAATGGCCGTTTGAAAGCGTTCGGAATTTGAGTCAAAACGATACAATGTGTTAGGCTCATGGTTTGAATCCAAAGGAGAATAAAAAAATCTCTCAATTATCATGTCTGTATACACTAGGGCAGTTTACTTTTCAAAAATGTTCGGAAACTCCAACTCCCATATATATTAGCATCATTTTGATAATATAGGAGTCCTGGCAAAATTTCAGGCTATTCGAAGTCAATTTATGTTTATATGTTTATATGGAAATTTGTATGGGAAAAACTTAAAATTTATTCTAAACCCCCTACAACTCCTAAATCGTGATGAAATCAAATAAATATCCCCAGCCTCCATTTTTGGAATCTATTTGAGCTCAACCAGTGGGTAACTTATTAATTTTGATTTATATTTCCACTGCTACGTTGAGGCTAATTACACCATTTTAGCCATTTATCCCATATTCACACTGTCAATAGAACCGTTCAATCCACTCATAACTAATGTGTTATCCGGAGGTCTCATTTATATAGATTCTAAAAAGGGAGGTTGAAGATGTTTATTTGAACTCATCACGATTTGACAGTTGTAGGGAGACTTGAATAAATTTTAAATTTTCCCCATACAAATTGACTTCGCACCACCCCTAAATGGCCACAGAATTGTCTGAAATTTTGCCGGGGTTCCTATATTATCAAAATGATGCTAATAGACATATGGGAGTTGAAATTTTCGAACCTTTTTGAAATTTGAACTGCCCTGGTATACACTCACGATAGGTAGCATACCTATCGAGAGACGTTTTTCAAAAGCTGTTATGATAATGATCTGATTCGGTGAGTATACCACATGATAAATTTCTTTTAAAAAGCTCCAATTGCGAGGGAATCGGTTCTGATTATGCATTTCAACTTGTTTCACATAGCTTTGCGAAAAAATATGGTCCCAACAAAAAATGAGCAAGAATAAAGCGTTTTATCAAACCCCGTCGTTGGGTCCGCCTATCCAAATCGTTTTTGTTTTTCAACTTGTATGCAAGTGCGAAAGACTTGTTTTCATGTTATTAATATTAATTGCAAATATGCAAAATTAATATTAAATAGTTTTATGATTATTTGATTGTTCGATGCCGTTGTGACCGCTAACTGCAAGATAATCTTATTTGAATTCAAATAATTAATTTCGAAAGAGGGGTTGGCCGATCATTTTACCGAATAGATCGTTTAACTGAAAGAACAATAATTATTTGGCCAAACGGCTCATACAGCCGAAAATGTCGTACCCACACGACCGTAGATGTTGTACCAAGACCATCATTTTCATCGTAATGAAATTTTAAGTCAGTTCCATAATATGTAAGTATTAGGTGCGCCACTAAGTTCCCGCTGTTTGGCAATAGGTTGCTCTAGTATTTAGCGCTAGTCGATTGTGGTGTGGCTGACTACGCTTAGCCTCATTTAGCCTCAAATGAGAAATTCTATCCCATTCACAATATTCGACAGATCGTCGAATAAAAAAAATAAAAGAATGTTTGGGGAGGGGTGGAGGTGGAGCTGAACGCCTAGCCAGTGGTGCTGAAACACGAAATTTTTTTTTTAAAGTACATTCGGTAGGGAAATGATTTCACAGATTATAATTTTGCTGATTATGGATCGACTGTACGTTTTAATTTAATTTATTGAACGGCTACTCAGTCTTGCACTTATTACAACGAGTTTTTTATTTACCCGACGTTTCGACACAATCCCCGTGTCGAAACGTCGGGTAAATAAAAAACTCGTTGTAATAAGTGCAAGACTGAGTAGCCGTTCAATAAATTAAATTATAATTTTGATGTTGAGGAGGAGAAGCGTCTGTTCAAACATCAGAGTAGATAGATTTAAAAAAGTGGTCTTAGCATAGCGGATAGTTCCAAGAAAAAAAAAATAATACCGTAATCCAGGGGAAAATTAATCATTTTTTTAATTGTTTGGTAAATATTTCTCCCATAAGTGAAATTATAGCTTTTTGAGTACTGCTACATGTAGAACGTATAAGGTTGTTGTTCTTGATCATTTGATAATTTTAAATTTATTTTAAAAATGTTTTTTGCCGAGTTTTTTTTAATTTTTCAATTTGGGGTAACTTTGATGAATCATTTATCTATAGAGCAGAGCGTTAATGAATAAGGCTTCCAATGAATGATTAAATTTGTTATGATTAAATCATTCAACTCTATGATTAAAGATTATGATTAATGTTTTAAACATTTTTGACAATGATTAATGATTAATGATTATGATTAAATTAATTTTTGACAATGATTAACGATTATGATTAATGAATAAAACGCTTGGAGTATGATTAACGATTACTGATCGTGATTAAATGTTTACACAATATGTGTATGACTATTGATTAACGATCGTTATGATTGATGATTAATGATTATGAATAATCAAATTGAATGATTTGCATAGTGATCAATAACCAAGTAGGTAACCCATCTACCGAATTTGGTTAATCAAAGGTATAAAATTTATATAATCATGATTAAAGTTTAATGAATAAAAGCGATCTATGCAATGATTAAAATTGATGATTAATGAATAAACTCAAAACAGTTATGAATATGATTAGTGATTAATGATTGAATGTAAAATTCTATGATTAACGATTAGTGATTAATGATTAAATCATGTTTTTTGAATGATTATGATTAATGAATAATGATTAAATAACCCATTATTCATTAATCATGATTAAATCTATGATTAATCACTAATGCTCTGAGAGAAAGCGTATGCAAGCGTATGAGGTAGGCAATTATAGTTGGAATCTCTTACGTTGAAGCGATGTGCATCGATTGTTTCGAGCAAAACATCGTCACCGCTCATGGAATTTCGGGTATTTTGACAATATATAACAAAATTTCGAAACAAAACTATGGATTCACCAAGAATATAAGATTGCTTATCACATAACTACAGGTACGAGCTTATTTTTTTTTGTTATTATACTTGTTTTGAGTGCTTTTTGGCAGCTTCCTGTGCGTTCAAAAATTAATGTTGATTTTATTGTTCAAATTTTGGTGGAAAATAAATGCAAATTCATCCGAAGTTTATATCATTCAGCAGCATATTTAGTCAAGATTATGATACCTTACTCACAATAAGTATTTGTGATAACAGGAAATAATATCGAGGAAATAATTAGAGCGTCTTAGGGGATTAAAATAAAAATAAATAATCATTATAATGGCAACCAAGCCCTCAGAGCCAAATAAGTTCATCGCATTCAAGAAAATCATTGCCTCATTACATAAAGATATTTCCTTTTTGAGTGAATAGTGAAAGTAAATGGAAGAATCATAGTCTTTTAACCTTGTAGGAAATAATATTATATTCATTTCTTGAAAGTGGTGAAACTGATCATTGTTACCCCGGATTACGGTACTTTGTAGATTTGTATTTGGAAAAGCGCTCTTTTTAGGAAATCCTCAAAATAAAAATTAGAATGTTTTGGTGTTGAAACATTAGGTTTCTGGAGAAAGCGCTGTTAGTGAGGCGGAGATCCTCAGGGACAAACCTCCAGGAATTCAAAACTAAATGCACTCGCGCCGCGTTTTAAAGGGAACCCCATTTAAAACGGAAGCCATGCACAACTGTCATTTTTATTATTCCAAATTTTATAAGCAGATCGTAATATTTTCTCAGCCACCGCCGACGGCCATCACAGATGTTACTTGGATCACTGCTGGGGAAAATATCGTCTCAATCTAATTCAGAAAGCTGCTTTCCCGCGCGCGTTTGCGGTTTTGCTGGAAATCATCGTGCGGTCGTCATCAGCATCGGCAGCGCTCAATAGAATTTGATTAAAAATCTTAGTAAAGGTTTGTCGGCAGCGAGTAAAAAAAGTGAGAGAAAAATGCACTTGCACAATTCTGCTGCTGATAGCCACTCAATGATTAACCGCTTATTTGCTACAGACGCCATCTTTATGAATAATTTTCTGCAGCAACTACCCGTCGACTACCGCCACTAGCAAAAATTTCTCATGATGCCCATTTCCAGCCACTAACAGCAAAACGAAATCAAGAATTCCGCGAGAAAATTTCATTTTTCGACAATTTTCAATATGTTGAAGTGTTTATCGGCTATGCAGTCTGATGACCAGCTAAAACGCTATATTAATTCTGATCCAAATGGTCCTAATCCTAATGGTCATCAGACTGCATAGCCGATAAACACTTCAACGAGTCAATTACAGTCGATAACCACCTCCATTTTCAATATGGCAAACAAAACCGTATTCTTCATAACATCTTCGTCTTCTTCTTCTACTTCGATGGCTCTATATTTCAACTGGAACTTGGCCTGCTTTTCAACTTAGTATTCTATTAGCATTTCCTCAGTTATTAATTGAAAGCTTTTCTATGCCCGCCATTGCATGAGTATGTATCTTGTGTGGCAAGTACAATGGATACACTATGTCCAGGGAGTCGAGAAAGTTTTCAACCCGAAAACATCCTAGACCGGACCGAGAATCAAACTCGCCATCTCCGGATTGGAAATCCTACGCCTTTGCTCGCAAGGCTACTGGAGACCCATAACATAACCCATCTTCATAACATGATGGTCCTGAAAAATGACCGATTAATTTCGCCATCCACTATCAGCATGCGAAAAAATTTCGCTGCAATACTGCTCCCACCGACGACGAATTTTCTGCAGCAGCCGCGGTGGCGGTGGACGGTCGTTGGATGAATTCTAAATCTTGATGATGTTGCTGACGGATCTGCAGCAAGAGCAACCGCCAATTACGCAGGACAACACCACTGATGTCGATGCTGGGACCGCTCTTCGAAGAATCTCGAAAAAACTGGCTCGCGCGCTCTCTGCAAAATCTCGAACAAAATGAACTAGAAATGGAACCGTTTCCATTTCTCTATCCGACACCTTCAAATTGACTATTCTAGCAGTAACTGCTAGAATTGGAAATGAACGAAAAATAGTTCGTTTCCTACATCCAATTAAAAATTCAATCAATTAATTTCTGTCACATTGGCAGCTCGTTAACTAAGACGAACCTCTGGCTTTCAAACATAATCCATAAATTCCAATGAATTCCGCATAAACTCGTAGCAAGTGCAGAGGTATATTCGGCTTGCAGTGGAAGAGTGATTGCATCATCGTTGTGATTTCGAGTCACACAATTAAGAGCTAAGCAAAATGGATACGTTTGCGTGCGTTTTGACAGTTTTACCACGGAAAACTGTTAAAACGTACGCAAACGTATCCATTCTACTCAGCTCTTTAATGAATGAAAGTGACAATCATAGCCATTTATATGATTGCGTCGTAAGCGATCCTTATCTGTGATGGCCGTCGGAAAATTTATTAGCTTCTGCAGCCATTTGGCGATAGGAAGTGAGTTTTCTCTTTGGATTCTGTCAGTGCTTGTGAAGGCGCATCAAGACGCGTATATCGCTTCTTTTCATGACCCCCATTTTGAACAAAAAATAATTGATTTGAGACGAATTTTCTTCAAAGTAAAATAGCGGTTACAACAGCATTAGAGCTGTCCGTAGGCGGTGGTTGCTGCCAAATATTATTTGCCGCTCTATCGTGTTAAGCAATTCAAACCTTCTTCTTTGGATAGTAATGATCCTGACACAGGGTTGATTTTTTAAATTGTGTACCTTCGCATTTGCTAGCAGCATGCGAGCAAATTTCAATCGATTTCACTTGAGTGGTGTTCCTTCTGACAACGAGTTTTTCGCAGTAACCACCGCCGACGGCCGCTATTGTTGGACGAATTTTCACTTACACTTTAATAATTATTTTCGAGCGTCTTAGGGGAAAATGTTACACGGTTTAAAAAAATATCTTCCTTTTACTTCCACTAATTTGCTCGCCGATTCGCTCGCCGTAAAATCTTGAACGACAATAACGCGCACGCGCAAGACACGGCTCTTTTTATGCACAAAGAAAATGAAGCGGTGGGCTAAAAGGTGCGAACCTTCACAAACTCTCCAAAGTTATGGTATCATATCTTTAAAAACCTTTAAATGCTATTTATGTTACTGTATAAATAAATAATCAATCTGATGTCCGTGTTGGGGATACATGAACGATATTGGTTGGGTCCGGAAATTTTATCGGGTTTGAAAGAGTTAAAATTTTCAATAGTTTGACGTTGATAAATAATAGTTTTAATACAATTAATAAATTGGTGGAAAGTTTGGGAGTTCGGTCGTAGTAGCCATCGCGATCGGTTCTGTTTTGTGTTTGATGACGTTTTTCTATTATTTCAAATTCAGCTGGTTTTTAGCTGATAATGTTCAATTTGATTAAGTGAAAGTGGACAAATTCTTCACATTACAATAGATAGGACACACAGAAGAAGAACGTGCATCTGTGCCGTGATTTAACTATTCTCGCATTAGTGCATCTTGTCCGGTCGTAGTATGTAATCAGTTCCCAGCTGGTTGGTGGTGCCGAAGTTGCAGTAGAAAGCAGCCGCTCAATACCCGCTTTTCCGTACTTACTGGACGTTCAGCAATTTGGTGAGATCAATCCAATATTCTACTTTTAATGCTACAGCCAACCAGCGGACTGTTAGATTTTCATGCGGTTCTGTGTCGTAGCCTGCCAGGGTCTGTGTGGGAGTTGGGCATGTGAGGAAGTTCTTGCGAGATTGTAGGTCTGATAAAATATTTGTACAAGAGTCTAGAAATTTCGCATGTGCCTGGTTTTCATATTAATTTTGATTGGTTCTTGTTCGGAGGGAGAGGTCTGAAGGACGTAGGTTGGGTGTATTTTTTGTAACTATATGCGGATGCCAGTCATTCATTTTCTTTAATATTATGTTGAGCAACAAACATCACGTTACAGATCTGCCTCTTAATATTATCAATAGCTGTTCCACCCCTTTCCTACTTTGTATCTATAATAAATTAATTTTGTTTCTTGTAAATTCTTGTCCATATTACATTTTTTTCTATTCTTTTCTGTGTTTTATGAGTGAATACATCATCTAAATAAAGGATCGAAGTGTACCGCGTTTCAGTAATGATATGTTTTGTTTTTCTCGCATCGACAAAACATGTTAATTAATTAGCAAATAAAAATCAGGACGCGTCTTATCGTGTTTATTTGACTACGCAGAACGAACACGCGATTATCAAAATATTTGGTTCTGCTTTGTGCGGTCGGTAGTTCAATAAATTAGTGCGCGTTCGATTGTGTTTTTGTTTAACATTGATCAAAATACACGCTACACCCCGCATTCCGTTTACCAAAAGGAACCATGCTACCCCATATATCCAATATCCCTGTGATTTCTCGTGGAAGTGCAGATGACCCGTCGGCTCCCATCAAAGTGAGTATCACGTCAACATCTTCCTACCCATTCCTTAATTGACCTGCATTTGAACACGGCCGGCGCTGGTATTACTTAATTTTTGGTCACCAGTTCTTACACATTGAAGATAATGTTAGTCCCAAATATTATCTATTGGTTCTCTGTGTAATTACAGTTGACCTAGCAGTAACCGTGGGCGATCAATCATGCTTATGCTATGCTTATTAACAAATTGGTGGAAAGTTTGCGAATTTTCTGATATATAAATCCTTAAAATCCATCGAAAGATAAAGGCGCTATCAACGTTTGAAATCTTACATGATATCGTGACGGTTCCCAATTTTGAAATTTTCATTTTGCACCCTGTATCTGAACCTTCCCCTTAGATGTAGTTTACGTCAAAACCACCCACTGATATTCTCATCTGACTACAAGGACATGGTCGGCGCCACGTGGCACCAGTGGACCACACTTATATGAAAAAAATTAAAATCACTTGTCATAAGACGAGTTTATACAATCCCATTGAATTCCACCACTTAATTGTATCTTGACAGATACGTATTTCGACCTCAACAGTAAGGCCGTCTTCAGTGTCTCGTACTTGACTCGACTTGACTTCTCGTACTTGACTCGAGTCGAGTCAAGTACGAGACACTGCAGACGGCCTTACTGTTGAGGTCGAAATACGTATCTGTCAAGATACAATTAAGTGGTGGAATTCAATGGGATTGTATAAACTATCGTCTTATGACAAGTGAAAACATTCCACTAAAAAACTCAAAATAATTTTGTTATCATTCACTTTTTTGTTGTGTTCTTATCACTTTTTTCGAGGCGTATACACCTGGAAATATTTTTAACAATACATATACTGCCTATGATCGCATATCAGTCCCATATGAAAAAACATCAAATGGGGAAAATGAGGAACAAACATCAAGCCTACTTGTCCCATCTTGAAAATGAATTAACATTCGTTATTCAATTGAATTTGGCTAAATTTTACAACCAAGATTTTTTTTAAATTTTATCGTATACCGAGCCTTCACAACAAAATAAGTTTGAATTCTGCGGTGCATAATGAAAATAAGAATTGAATTCTCCATCCGATTTGTTTAATGTGAAATAAGTAAAATCTCAAATTCTCAAAGTACGAATTGTTGACTATATTGCAATAAAAACGAACTGATTTTCTTTGTGCATGTGTCTGCTCCAAATCAATAAAACGATAGGAAATACTTTTTTAAGCTGTTTTAGCCACCTGCTATGGCACAGTGAGCTGCCGTCGCGACGACAGACAGCCCTAGCCATAGAAGCAGCATCTGACTCGCCGTCGGCTTTGGGGATCGCTTTGAACCGTAACGGATGGCACATTTTACGACCATTTGGCCCATAAATCCTTTGGCTGTCGTCCCTTTCCATGATTCGCTCCTATCGCACACTGAGCCTTTTTTATGGAGCTCAATTTCGTCGCTTAGCCCAAAAGTCGCTTTGGCGAAATAAAAATCCATCCACCAATGAGTAGCACCAGAAGCTGCGCCCATTTGCGGAGTTTTATTCCCACGCTCATTCATCCATATGAGAAACCACATCCCCTAATCGGGATGACTGGGGATGCGATTAACGCTACGGTTGGCCGCAAAACTGTTTGATAGTTGCACTTTATGACCGAATCCCACCTTGTTCGCAATTTCCGTGGTACGGACGGAGCAAGAACGCGCGGCACGACACTGTAATGGATCCTTCCGAAACAATAGATTTGTTTTGTTGTATTGTCGTCTGGGGCCATAAAGCTTAAATGCAAATAAAGCGAGGTTTTATTTGTTATACGAAGGCTTAAGAGAAGGAGAGCCGCATAGATGAATAGGTCAATATTTATACAGATCTCATGAAGTTTATAACTGCACCAGCCATTACTCTTGACCTCGAATTTCATAAAAACGAATTACACAATGAATATTCTGTTGGCATCATAAAAATGTAATGGAAATAAGCTCATGAATTCTAAATGAATCAATGTACTGCCACTCAAAGCTCAATTGTCTCATGAATAGAACGAATAATTGATAGCAATAACATTTAATCGGTTTTAGACCTCGACGTCATGATAATTATTTCATGTGACGAGAGGTCTAGAATAGTTATAAACAACAAGCGAAGCTAGTTCCGTTCAAATAACATTGAAATACACTCAACTTTGAAGATTTTTCTTTTTTCTTTTCTGTTTTTTCTGTCTTTTCTCTTTCACTGTAAGAACCTGCTGACATGCATAAAAATACAAATCTATTGACAACTAAACCAAATGCCACTGGTTGTTTGTTCAAACTTTGCCTATAAAAAATTTCAAACTCTTCCTTCTGGTACATACTGTGGTAGGAAACTGCATCCAACAATTCGCGCTTTATGGAACCAGTTACCGGGCGGCTCCTTGTCTATCCAGCTGAATGGCGTTTACTTTTTAAATAATTGAAGAGAAGATTACTTTTAGCCAACTTTTCCCGCTGACAACTTCCCATTCTCGTAACATTTTACGTTCGTTTTCTACAACCGCAATTGCCAGTCAGCCAAGCTGAATGCATCCGTGATGGTGTAAAGTCCCATCTAGAGGAGAATAATACAAAATGTAATACGATCACATTTATTTTGAAAATTTACGAGCGCTGCGGTTGCTTGAACCCCTATTTTTGAACATTTACAGGAAGTTATTAAAATATTTCATAATTTAAAAAAAAGTTGCCGCCAATTGGTTAAATTGTTTCTAAATGAAGAACAATATCATAATGAACGCAATAATGCGCATTCGCTCAATCTTTTTTTTTTGGAAGATTCCCGGTATGTAATTCTTAATGTAGGTTTTTTTCTGACAGAAATTTTACAACTTTCAAAAATACCTCAATCTTGTACTACTTCCAGCGAAATACCCTAAGGCCCTTTAGTTCCAAGCAGTGTATAAGTGTATAAGAATAAATTCAAGATGAGCATATATGACCATTATTTCCCAGCACTTTCCAAATCAAAAGTAAGGAAAATTGCCCGCTCCAAAGGGCCAATGGCGGCAGCAACAGCACTTTCTGGTACTAACCGATTTTTCTACTTTCTTTCTCTTCCCGGTGGAACTTTCTTCTACATGGCTAAACCTCATCAAACAACAAACGACCAACCTACCCACCACCTCGGCAAAACAACGACAACCACTGCTGCTGTTCGGGCCACCACTTGCACGCTGCAGGCATCGGTCACGAAAACCTCAACCCGACCGATTCTGGTGGTGATAAGCTGCGGATGTTGCTTTCTGCAGTCGTGCATAGCGTTCGCCATCATGCTGCCGATCCTGTACCAACGGAGATGCTGTGTGACCTTTTTAAAAATGCAATTCTGCTCCGCCACATCGATGGCGATGGCAATATTCATCCTGGGACTGCTACAACTTTTCCCACAAGTAAGTCGCTTGCTATATCTTACAAGTAGGCATAGGGCATATTCCTACACCGCACTCCTCGTACGCGAACCACTCGGGTGTACCTTACTCAACTGATTTCTGCTCTTGTTCACCAGGAATCATACATGAAGCAGCAGTTCTCAACGACAAAATATATTTGTTTGCGTTTTGTATTATTTAAAGTGTAAATCATAAAGTAAGTCAAGGTCAAATATGTGTATTTGGAACACGTTCTTAATTTCAGTGATCTACCAAGGTTTTCATTTTAATCTTTTAACATTGCGAAACACTAATCATAGTTACACATTTCACCGTGGGACAGAAAGCGTGGTGTAATCGAGGAAAACTTATTTTCCTCTGAACACGTCGTCATCGTTGTTGTCTACGATGCCGTCACCATCACCAAGAGCGCTATCCTTCGGTGCCGTCATAGCAAACGACACTAAGGAGGAAAAACTTTTCCCATGGATGCTGCTGCTGCTGCTGAAATAGTTCAGCGCTAGTGACAATAACAATAACGATGATAACAAAGTTTCCATTTATTTATAATCCAAATATTAAACAGCTGGCATAAAGGATGCGAAGCACATGTTGGCCGTAGGTACACAACATACGCAGCTCGAATCCCACTGGATGTGATGAGAGAGCGACGAAGACGCGAGTCTGCTTAACCCTGCGATGAAGATACCAGGCTGCGCTAGATGTCTTACTGGTGTTTACAAATGATCGTTGCCGGCACTTGATAATTACGCACAAGTAGAACGGTAACCATAAGACTCAAATTTGGTATACATAGCTACTTTTAAACACAAATGTGACGTAATGAAAAAGAAGAAAAATTTGGATTAATACCCCTAGCGGTGGATTAATCGTTTTAGAAGTCAACTTGTAGCCATTTTGTTACACTTTGGAGCGTAAGAAAGGTAAAAACAGCCAAACCGACTAGAATTCTAATTCAAAGTTATAACAGAACCATATTCCCAGTACTGGTGTTAAAACATCCTAAAATTAAGAACCCCTCGACAGTTAGTAAAACCCACCTAATTATAAATGAGATTTAAATGGATAAGATTCTGATAAGAGAGTCGTTGTCTCGAAGAACCGATTTTAAAAATGCAATTACGTTGGCGAATCCTAATTCCATCGATTACCTCCGGAAGCATCCATTGATTTCAAGTTTCGAGCAATCCTTAGAAACTTTCTTCGAAAATTTTGGATTAAATTTTCCTAGTAGTAAATATTTCTTGGAATTTCTTTGAAAATTGCTCTTTACTTCCTGCTTTGGGAAATCATAATAAAATGTATCAACTTCTCATACCTCCGGAAATTAAAATGATGATTCGTTGAGGAATTGCTATGGGAATATCATTAGGGTTTTCTCTGGGAATTTCTTGGTATTTTTTTTAACATTTCCTTCAAAAATTGCTTTTTAAGGTGACTTCGAAATTTCTCTGGTAGAGGTATCAAATGTAAGAATTTTCTCGGCTCCCAATTCAAATTAGAATTGAAAACGGATAAGCATTCTAAACCTGATGTTTCGGTCACATTTATCGTGCCTTTTCCAAAGGGTCTATACAAAATTACAAAAAAAAATGCTTTGGTAATTATATCGAGTTTTCCTTGAGCACTTTCCTTTAGAACTTCATACTAAGCTTAAAGGTTGAATAGTACACAGAACAATAAAACATCTACAATCTCTTACAGAAAACACTTCCTTCGTTCGTTTGATTAATGCCCTCAGCATAATCACTCGTCAAATATCACCGCTATAACAAAATGCACAATCATAGGGGTATCATCATGTAGGAAGGGTATTCCTTAACTCACGTTTAATCAATCCGCTTGCGTTGGCGGTCTTTTTTGAGTGCAAATTTTGATTTGATTACCTACACTTCTTCTGCGACGTTCCTTACGCGCCAGATATTTCGTTTCTGTGTGTTTTGGTGTGACGGTGCATACCTAGATGAATTCAATCAGGCGTTCCAATCTGCCAAACTCACGATTCAGCCATCTTGGATTTTCGTATGGGGAAGCTAACGAGTTAGTTTTATCTTCCAGCTACTGACGAAGTGATTTGACATTGATGTAAGAACCCTGTTGCACACTATTGTGCCTCTATCTATGTGTTGTGTTTTGTATCATTATCAGGGAATGTAAAATAACAACATTGCCAATGACAACAACATTGTCCTCTCTCGTAAATGTTGGGACAAACTCAACTCGCAATAAGCGTTTGTCCCAAACTGCAACAGAACAGGACAATGATCGCCTGCAGCGCATTTAGCGAGGTAGTCGGTTTTCGATGATGTTTTTGGTTACCAACTCAACCATCTGTGGACATGATTTGTGTTTTACTTCAGAAATATACAAGTTATCGCAGTTTGAAAAGTTCACAACAATTACCTCTCCATGTTTGTTGCAAATAAAATGGAACGCAACATTGTCTTTATCCTCTGCAGATGGGGACAAAGAGTTATCGCTCTTCTCTATTGTTGCTTGTTTTTGCATTTTTCAGCGACAATTACATTCCTTGATCATTATGATTCTATGCAATATACCCGCATACAGTGTATTGCACATAATCAAAATGATACAAGACAGCTGGTTCAATTTATCAAATGCGTTAAATGCGATCCTTTTGATTTGCATTCCTCTCTGCTTTTCCCTGCCTTTGATCCCTTGCAGTCAGGAAGACAAATCAGGAACAGGTTAGCCAACTTCATTTTATTCATTTTATTCATTTATTTCATTTCTTGAGGGGAATATAGATGTTATTGCGAACTCTGCCTACTGAACTTGTGTTCTTTAAAAGGTGTTGTTCTTACTTCACTAAAATCCTAAAACTATATAAGCTTAATAGATAGTATTATTAACATCAAAAATTATTAGACCTCTATCAAATTCACAGAGTTATTAACTATGTAACTTTTAAGATTACGCTTGAACACGAAAACGGATGGAGCACTTTTCACGAGCTCGGGAATTTTATTATACACATGTGGCCCAGTATTGGAAAATCTACGTCTTCCTATTTCTGTTCGGAATCCAACCCGTTGAAGCTGATCCGCATATCTTGTACGATGTCTATGTTGGGCACTTCTAAACGACCAGTTGTGGAGGGTACCAGAATCGTTGATAATTTTGTACATGCAGATGCCGACTTGAAGCATGTATATCCCTGATATAGGTGGTACCGTATGATATGGCAGACGGAACAAGTCACGTGTCGGGAAACGATATGGTAAGTTGAATATAGCTTTGAGGCAGCGGTTCTGTTGTATCTGAAGCGGTTTCAAGAGACCCTTGGTACATGAACCCCAAGCAGCAATGCCGTATTGGTAGCGGGTGTGTATAAATGAGTTGTATATTTTCATTAGCACATGAGTTGGAGCAAACTGGGATAGCTTTCGTAGTACTCCACACAGGGAAGCGCACTTAGAGATAATCACCTGCGTGTGCACGTTCCAGTTAAGTCGATCGTCGATATGTATTCCCAGATATTCGTATTCGGGTACTTTTTCAATTATTGTATCGTTGACAACCAGATTTGGACAAGTTTCTCTATCTTTCTTAAGCAAACTAAAGATCATCATCTTAGTTTTCCTTAGATTAAGTGCTAGAAGGTTATTCTCTAAATAGGCTGAGATCAGAATCATATCTTGCCTCATATCTTGAACTACTTTCACAGCTTGTGGGCCTTTATACGAAATTGCCGTATCGTCGGCAAATAGTCTCGGCTTCCCTTTTAGTCGTAGTTTAGAGATGTCATTGACATATGTGAGGAAAAATAGAGGCCCTATGTTGCTGCCTTGGGGTACTCCACAGGTTACCGGACATTCTTTCTAACTCCGTCTATCATAACTCGTTGACTTCGGTTAGTCAAATAGCTCTTTAGAAGCATAAGAGGAGCACCACGTATGCCATACGCGTACAGTTTTTTCAACAGCATACTATGATTAATTGTATCAAAAGCTTTTGATAAGTCTAGAAAGATACTCCCACTACAATTTTTCTGGTCCATAGAACACGCGATTTCATCCACTAACTCCAAAACTGCAATCTCGGTGGAAGCCCCTTGCCGAAAACCAAACTGGTGTTTGTACATCACTCCAGTGTACTCGAAGAAGTTGTTGAGTCGATTACAAAGTACCTTCTCGAAGACCTTGTTTATTGCAGGTAAGACTGAGATGGGTCTGTAATTTGTAGCATCCATGGGATCACCTCCTTTGAATACGGGATATACTAAAGATCGCTTAAGGCATGCTGGATAATCCGTCACACATATGCTATCGTTGATGCAAGCTGCTAATATAGAGGACAGAAGTGCCGAATGTTGTTTCAGAGCTGCTACTGGAAATCCATCAACCCCGGTTGCCTTAGATACGTCTAGACTGTTGATTATCGACAAGACCTCGATTTCTGATGTAGGTTCCAGGAAAAAGGAAGAATTACAATTCTCCATAGTGCTGAACTTATTAACGTCGCCATCGGTTTTCAGTGTGCTATAGATAGATTTTCACCAACCGATGAAAAGAAGTCATTGAAAGCATCGCCAACTCTTGCCGGATCTATTAGTTCATCACCGTTAGCTATAAGTGAAATCGATTTACACTTATTAGCTTTATTCCCAATCAACTCGTTGATTCTTGACCACAGAGCTTTAGGGTTATCAGCGGATAAGATTCTCCTATAGTAGGCTGCTTTGGCACGTTTCTTACAATTCGCTAGATTTTTATTTGTACGGTCCAACATATTTTTTAAAGGTTGATCTTGCCGATTGCGTTTCCATCGCTGATACAATTTGTTGGAAACACGACTCATTTCCCATATTTCCAGGTTGAACCAGGGACAGCAGTTATTTTTAACTTTAATTTCAACGGACCTACTGTTTGATTGCAATTGACGAAGATGCAAGTATTGCTTAGTGATTGCTAATATACGATCATTGGGTGACAGTGATCTAAAGTCGAATGTGTTTAGGAACGTGTGAAACAGTTCATCCAGTCGTTTGAAATTCGTGTTGACTTTTGTAAAAGATTGAGAAGATCTGCGGATTTTAGTTTGGTACAATGTAAGAATGTACTGATGATCACTCAAGTTGCTATCCAAAGTATAATTAGAAATCAGATGGGACTGCTCAGCATTAACAATGACATGGTCCAAGATATTGTTACTGCTGGGACGAGTAACTTCAGTATTGGTAATCATCATATTGTACGACGCCAGCAGTTGCAGATACGTTTGGACTCCTCGAGAAGAAGTATTGTTGATTGGCAAGTTCATATCCCCCAGTATGAAATGCGTAGATTTTTTATCAGTTAGAGATAAAATATTATCCATCCGATCAATAAAACGACTGAACTCGTAATCTGGAGGTCGGTAGAATCCATGTACAAAGACTTCGCTAGGCTTGATTATTAGTTTCAAACCAATATAGTGGCACCCAAAATCCATTGAGTTGGCAATTTCAATAAATTCCAGTTTCTTGTTGACAAAATAGAAAGCCCTCCAGATGAAGATGCACGACATGAGTGTACGCAGTTATATCCTTGGATGTTATAAAATTTAGATCGGTCCTCCTTAATCCAAGTTTCACCAACCAGCAGCATATCCACCGCCACAGGCAGCATTCGTAGAAATTCACATAGCGTATCAAATTTTTCGAAGCGATTCAGACCACGAGCATTTATTTGAAGCAAGCATAATCCTTCAAATGAATTTTGTAATGTTATGCCGTCGGTCGATTCCAGATAAAAGTTTTCGACTTATTAACCTCCATAATTATAGTTTATATGCTCCATGAACTGCTATTATTATAAGTTTGCTCTAGATGCCTTCAAGAAGCTTATTCAGGTCTTCTCTTGATTTGATTGCAATTGGTTTCGAATGATCGTAGTGTTTAATTAGTATTACTCCGTTTCGACCTGGCCATACGTAGCGAATATTCAAGGTGGTTTGATGTTGTTTAATGGTCCGAAGTATCTCCAGCGGCAAAGGCGACAGATCTTCTCGGATTATAACTTTATGAGTCCAACCCATTGGCCAACGCATCCCTTGTATCATGGATACTGTTAAAGGTCCAAAGATCTTTTGGCTTGCAAAAATTTTCTTTCACCTGAACATCCTTGAAGGTAATTCTAATAGGATTACTGCCTTTTTGGTGGAAGAGACTCGTGTACAAGTCGCAACGTTGCGTCTATCCAGATCATACCCTATAGTCTTACAGGTTTTGACACGAGATCAAGGGTGTTTTCATTGGGAACTCGAGGAACTCCTAATAGGATAGCATTCGAGGACATTTCAGTTCGTAATCGAGAATCGATTTCAACTTCTTGTCGATGAACTACATTGGAAACAAGTTCCGTTTTATCCTTCAATGCCTTTATCGAAAGCTTTAGAAAATCATTCTCAGCCTTCAATGTTTTCATTTCAACTTTCAATTTGTCGAGCTGACAAATGAGATCGTCGAATTTAGCAGATAAAAACTCTTGACCAGTAACGATTTTATCCACCAATTTTGTCGAATGAAGTTCCAGCATAGAAGAAAAGATAGCTGGCAACTCTGGAACGCTAGTATTTGATTTCGAATCCATAGCTTGATGTTCGCTAACAGATGGCGCTGATTCTGACGTAAACAGATATGACCGGTCTGTTGATTAGTCAAATGCCACGAAGCGGTTCCTACTTACATACATATAGGTTTCTCCGTCCGCGATCAAGCTTGCATGTATGGAGACTCACACTATATCAGAGGTGTTATGATGCGGATGATGCGCCTTCGATGAATTTGATGAGTGCTATGACGTCGTCTCTCGTTGTTCGCGCTGGTAATCAACACATACAATAAGGCGATGAATGATGGCAAATGTTTGCACAGGGATCCGATGGGGTTGCAGGGCGGCAGGGAGAATTGAAAACACCAGCAGGACAGGATAACTTTATTTCATCCAGATAGTTACAATCTCGGTACAGTTCGGGTATGTATGTTTCAGCCGTGTCAGCATTACAGATGAATGTTGATCAAGGACAGCAGAGCGTAAATAGTGGGTACATAATCTATTGCGAGGAGAGGCATTCCACGGGGGCATGTCAGTCGATCCTGAGCGACCATTTCGAAAATATTTGAAACTCTGCACAGTTTTTCAATTTCATCTAAATCGTCATTTTTCGATATCAAATCTTCATATTGAGTCACGACTAACTTTTCAAAAGGGTGTATGTGAAAATGGTTCAAAAATATTTAAAAAGCTGCACAGCAAAAACGGAATGTTCGATTGTTATGATTTTTTCAGCAAAGTTAGACAACTAAATGGTGATTCTTAAGAAAATGTGCACAGTAAAAAAATTTTTTTGCCTTTAAAAATATCATTTTTGTCACAAAAACTCAAATATCTCAAAACCCTATCTTTTTTCGAACGTAAGAAAACGGTCCATTATATTAGCTATCTACCATAAAAATTTGGTGATGGTAAACTAATAAACAAAAAAGTTATGACATTTCAAACATTTCACAATTTTCACATTTAGTAAAAAAATTTTTTTCTGTGTAAGTTATTTCGAGAATTGCAGTTTGATGCAGATTTTATTGTTAAGGGACGTGATTTAAACAAGTTGTTTTCATGATATTTTGATTTAATTATTCATAGCATCTATAAGAAACTTAGACACGATCCAGTGTTGTGATCAAAAGTATTGATAGTGTCATAATTTTCATTGCACGTGACTGGCGAAAAATTCTTTTAATAGTGTTGAAACCTGTTGATAATAACGTTGATAGAAACATATCAGAAATGTTATTTTTAAGACAAAAGCTGCAAAATCAAAGATTTATATACACGTGTACGTCTATAGTTTACCTGCAAAAATATACCTCTTAGAGAATAGACTTTATGATCGGGAGGAAACGGGTATCTTCAACAACAACAAATGCATGATAGGTACATACCATGACAATGCTCACGAAAAAGCAAAAAATTACTACTACTAAGGTTGTTAAAGATCTTATAGTAATTTTTTCTTCAGTCAAGCAACTGACACCAAACTAGTCAGTAAAAACTTAAAAAGTGATTTTGTTTATTGAAATATTACGAACAACATGAGTAGCCGCTTTCTCAACTGTTGTAGGCCGTTTGATGGAAAAAAGTGTTCAAAAGAGTTACGAAATCTCACCGAAAGCACCATAGATAAACTGAAAGCGACTGGTTATGCTCCAATGTCCACATTGAATACAAATTTACGCATTTGCACGTCCTGCCGTCTAAACGTTGACAAAAGAGCAATCTGTATATCATCGGTTGAGCAGAGCGCAGGAAGTTCGAAAACGACAGCAACTGAGGAATTGCCAGATGTATCGACAACAACTGAGGAATTACCAGAAGTATTAAGTGCTGAGAGCCTTGCCACCGTACCATCAGCGAAATCTGTTTCAACAAATCAATCGGAAGATGAGTGTATCCAAAAGGTCAACATCGAACGCTTTAACGAGGGCATAGCTGGGATAAAAGTGACTACAATTAAATGGAGGAAGATGGACTACGTTTATCACCGGAAGAAAAATACCGTAAAAAAACGAAGCTGTACGAAGAAACCTCTTTAAATTAGGTCCCGAGGATGTGGAAAATACAGACTAAGATGAGGTAATTATAAATATGAAGGAAAGGTTCTCGAATCCAGCCACGACAAGGAAAGAAAAATTATTGATTTAGTCGATGCTGCCAAGTTCGTGGTCTATTCAGGATGCCATTGATGAGTTCAAAACCAATAGAAATACAGTAAAAGAGGCAAAGCAATTGAAGAATAACTGTCTTTCAACCAAAAATACTAGGTCTAGTACTGCATTAACAGATGAGACAAAAGAAATAGTAGTTCAATATTTTGAAGATAATGAAGTAAGTCGAGCTATGCCTGGTCAAAAAGATTATGTATCAGTAAAAAAAGATGGAAAGCGTCAAGCAATCCAAAAACGATTAATGATGACGACTTTGAAAGAAGCGTACACACGCTTCAAGGAAATTCACGATAATATTAAAATAGGTTTTTCCTCATTTGCAAGCCTTCGGCCAAGGCAATGCAAGCTTCTTTCCAATTCAGGAACACATAATGTGTGTGTGTGCACAACCCATGAGAATATTAATCTTATTTTACATAGTTTGAAAAGAATCAATTTAACAAAGGATATTAAAATGTTAACTGGTAGTCTTTTGTGTGAAAATACAACATCAAATTGCTATCTACGATCTTGTTCGGATTGTCCAGATTCTTCATCATTGGAAAATACTTTATTCGCTGAGTTTGAAGAAAAATATATTGATCAGTTATCATTTGAGCAATGGGTGACCACGGATAGGTGTGACATAGAAACTATTGTAAAACCTGTAGATGAGTTTGTGTCATATTTTGCTTGAAATTAGAAAGTTTAATCCCTCACGATTTCATTAAAACAGAACAATCCAGCTTTTTAAAAAATACGAAAAATACATTACAAAATGGTGAATTTTTAGTCATTTGTGATTTTCTGAAAATTACAGCTTTGTATTGCAAGATGAAGTGCAGTCCCATCACTGGAACGTACAACAAGCTACAATTCATCCATTCGTTATTTATTTTAATGGAAGTACCCAAATTGAACACTTAAGTTTTATTATAATTTCCGAAGATTTAAGACACGATTCAGTATCCGTAAACTTGTTCATTGAAAAAATGATTAACTTTTACGCGTTGATAAGCATAAAGAAGTCAAAAATATATTTCATGTCTGATGGAGCAGCGTCGCAGTACAAAAATCGTAAGAATTTTTCGAGCCTATGTCAATTTAAATCAATGTACGGAATTGATGCAGAATGGCATTTTTTGCTACATCACATGGCAAAGGTCCTTGTGATGCTATTGGAGGAACAATAAAGCGCATGGCCACAAGAGCAAGTTTAGCCAAAGAACGTGAGCATCCAATTAAAACTGCGAAAGAACTTTTTGATTGGGCAAATCGTAGAAAAGAAAAAGATTTAACCAAATTATCATTTTGTTTTACTACTACTGAAGAGTACGAAATAAAGGCTTCAGAGTCTGAAGTGAGCAATTTAATAACGCGAAAACGATCCAAGGAACCCAAAAATTTCACTGTTTCATTCCATTGTCGGAAAATAAAATTAAAGCAAAACTATACTCAAACTGTGCTGATAATAATTCAAAAGTGTTCGATATTTTAAAAAATTTGAATAAAAATAAATAAAAAATAAGTATTAATAAACTGTTTCCATGATATCATAACCCATACCAAAATTCAAACCCAAAACTCTTAGAGTTTCTATAACAACATTGTGTTTTATTTATACATATAATATTTATACATATAATATACATAATATCGATGAATACATAAATATGGAATATCATACAAACAACTTGTTTAACTCACGCAAGGCCCTTAACAATAAAATCAGCATCAAACTGCGATTCTTGAAAAAAAATACACGGAATTTTTTTTTTTGTTTACTATATGTGAAAATTGTGAAATGTTTGAAATGTCATAACTTTTTGTTTATTAGTTTACCATTACCAAATTTTTATGGTAGATAGCTAATATAATGGACCGTTTTCCCTGAAAAATTACGTTCGAAAAAAGATAGGGTTTTGAGATATTTGAGTTTTGTGACAAAATGATATTTTTAAAGGCAAAAAATTTTTTTTTTTTACTGTGCACATTTTCTTAAGAATCACCATTTAGTTGTCTAACTTTGCTGAAAAAATCATAACAATCGAACATTCCGTTTTTGCTGTGCAGCTTTTTAAATATTTTTGAACCATTTTCACATACACCCTTTTGAAAAGTTAGTCGTGACTCAATATGAAGATTTGATATCGAAAAATGACAATTTAGATGAAATTGAAAAACTGTGCAAAGTTTCAACTCAATAGAAAATCATGAATTAAAAATTTTCTTAAATTTTGATGCTGTTGCTTGGAATCGCTCAGGAGCAGCATAGCAGCGTTTGTTGGTAGTGGTGGCAGCGGTGGCAACAGGCAGCAGATATGGCAGCGGAGAGCAACAGCAGCAGCAACGATTTTGCAAATGGAATTATTCCTTCAAATTGACTCACAATTTGGCAGCATAATAAGCTCAGCAGAGGTGGCGGGTGCAGCAGAGTAATCTAACGGTGGTGATGATAATAATCTTTGATGATAACACAGCAAATTATTGTTGAAGAACGGAGGAACTCTTACTTGGCTTGCCAGCAGCGGGCTGAAGCTGATAAATCACTGGACTTGGCGTCAGCAAAAAAATGTGTTCGACGCAGGTATCTGGCACCCCCAATCCTACCCACTACGTTTGACAATAGCCAACATCTTTGAGTTTCCCATTGTTCTATTGAAATTGAGCTTCCCACTGACAATTCTATTTTGTAAACAATCCATTATTCCGAACTGATTTTTTACAAATGGACGTAAATATTTTTCACCATTTTTCGAGAACTTGAGCGAAAGTATGAATGCGAGGTGCGTTTGAACAAGAATATTGATGCCTTTAATACATTTTCATATTTCGATCGCTCTACTTCGCCAAAATATTACGATATTTGAAACATATTTCCAATGGGAGGTTTTCGATGACTATAATTACGTCTTCGTGTTAAATTAATCGATGATTTTGATGCTGGCATCAAAAACATGACCGCTTCGCAGACCCCTGGTTCGACGTGCTCATCTATTGCATTCATTGCTCTCGACCTCTAAAATCGACTTGTTACTGGCGTTTTTTATTTGTTCGTTTCTATCGGATGTTTGCATGATTGCATGTTAATCTAAGTTAAAATACTAAGTTATTACAATTATCTAAGTCATTAATATATCGGAATTTCCTCAAAAGTGTTTTCAGGCAAAAATGGGCCTCCCAGGGGAAAACGATAGGCAGTGATTTTGAAAACGGAATATAAGCATAAACGTATATGGAGACGCATGGTACATTTGTGCAATGATTCATCTTATGACTAAATTTTTTATGCAAATTTCATCACATCTATTTTATTAGATACAGAACAAGCGGGCAAGCAATTTTATGGGGAACTCGGATCAAGGGAAACCTGAACCCAATTACATGTTGGGAAGTACATGTTCTTGGTTAACATCCCAAATACTGCGGTCAAGAAATCATTAGAATCATGATTTCAACCACGGGCACGGCAAATGCTGGGTAAAGCGTACCTGAAGGAATAAAATAGACCCCATCTCGCGGTCCTTAGCCTCTTACCCAGCAACTCCTATCCCTATCCCTATCCGCGGTGCTGGCCGGGATACGAGCAACCTTAGGGAAGATCGGGTAACCAACCCCGGTGGGAACTATGGTCGTATGCTGACAGGAAAGGGGGGTTTTGCTCCTCTCGTCCGAGTGCCAGCGAGGGACTCTAAGTGAAACTGTGCCCCATGGTCCACCGGAAATAAAGAGGAATGATCCTCCGGAAATTTAGGGGGTTTGGTGTCAGCCCCTGCAAGCCAGCCTTTAAAAAAAAACTCACGCAACGACTAATCAACAAGAGAGTACGGACCGGAACCAATGGCGAAGACCACTGCGACGAAAGGGGACTAAGGATTGGAAACTCGGTTCGTGGAACTGCAAATCTCTCAACTTCATCGGGAGCACACGCATACTCGCCGATATGCTCAAGGAACATGGATTCGGCATCGTTGCGCTACAGGAGGCTTGTTAGAAGGGATCAATGGTGCGAACGTTTAGAGGCTATCATACCATCTACCAGAGATGCGGCAACACACACGAGCTGGGAACAGAGCTTTCATAGTAATGGGCGATATGCAAAGGCGCATGATCGGGTGATGACCGATCAATGAGAGAATATACAGTTTGAGGATCAAAGGCTAGTTCTTCAACTTTAGCATAATGAACGTACACACTCCGGAAGCACTGATGATGATAAGGACGCATTCTATGCGTAGCTGGAACGTGAGTACGACATCTGCCCAAGCCACGACGTCAAAATCATCATAGGAGATTCAGCGTTCAGCTCAGGTTGGCCAAGAGGAGGAGTTTAGACCGACTATTGGGAAGTTCAGTGCTCACCGGCTGACGAACGAAAACGGCCTACGATTAATTGATTTCGCCGCCTCCAAGAATATGGCCAATCGCAGCACCTACTTCCAACACAGCCTCCCATATCGGTACACCTGGAGATCACCACTGCAGACAGAATCACAAATTGACCACGTTCTGATTGATGGACGGCACTTCTCCGACATTATCGACGTCAGGACATATCATGGCGCTAACATCGACTCTGACCACTATCTGGTGATGGTTAAACTGCGCCCAAAACTATCCGTCATCAACAATGTTCGGTACCGACGGCCGCCGCGGTACGACCTAGAGCGACTGAAGCAACGTGATGTCGCCACTGCATACGCGCAGCATTTCGAGGCAGCGTTGCCGGAAGAGGGAGAGCTCGATGGGACCCCTCTTGAGGACTGCTGGAATACAGTTAAAGCAGCCATTAACGACGCAGTGGAGAACAACGTCGGGTATGTGGGACGAAGTCGACGGAACGATTGGTTCGACGGATAGTGCAGACAGATTCTGGAGGAGAAGGACGCAGCGCGGGCGGTCGCGCTGCAGCAAGGTACCCGGCATAACGTGGAACGTTATAGACGGAAACAGAAACAGCAGATCGGCCTCTTTCAGGAGAAGAAACGTCGCCTGGAAGAATCGGAGTGCGAGGATATTGAACATCTGTGCCATTCTCAAGAAACACGCAGATGAGGAAAGTGAAGGATGCCATCCAACAGCTAAAGACCAATAAAGCAGCTGAAAAGGATGGTATCGGAGCTGAGCTCATCAAGATGGGCCTGGAAAAGCTAGCCACTTGCCTGCACAAATTGATAGTCAGAATCTGGGAAAATGAACAGCCACCGGAGGAGTGAAAGGAAGGGGTCATATGCCCCATCTACAAGAAAGGCGACAAGCTGGAGTGTGAGAACTTTCGAGCGATCACCATCCTTAATCCCGCCTACAAAGTGATATCCCAGATCATCTTCCGTCGTCTGTCACCATTAGTGAATGAGTTCGTGGGAAGTTATCAAGCCGACTTCGTTGACGGCCGCTCGACAAAGGACCAGATCTTTACTGTACGGCAAATCCTTCAAAAAATGCAGTGAATACCAAGTACCAACGCACCACCTGTTCGTTGATTTCAAGGCGGCATACGACAGTATAGACCGCGTAGAGCTATGGAAAATTATGGACGCGAACAGCTTCCCTAGGAAGCTTACCAGACAGATCAAAGAACAGTGGATGGTGTGTGAAACTGTGTGAAGATTTCGGGCGAACACTCCAGTTCGTTCGATTCGCGCCGGGGACTTTCGTGCCTGTTGTTCAACATTGCGCTAGAAGGTGTCATGTGGAGAGCCGGGGTACGATTTTCAACAGATCCAGTCAATTTATTTGTTTCGCGGATGACATGGACATTGTCGGCCGAACATTGTCAAAGGTGGCAGAACTGTACACCCGCCTGAAACATGAAGCAACAAAAACTGGAATGGTGGTGAATGCGTGAAGGACAAAGTACATGCTTGTGGGCGGAACCGAGCGCGACAGCGCCCACCTGGGAAGCAGTGTTACGATAGACGGGGATACCTTCGAGGTGGTCGAGGAATTCGTCTACCTAGGATCCTTGCTAATGACTGATAACAATGTTAGTCGTGAAATACGAAGGCGCATCATCTGTGGAAGTCGGGCCTACTACGGGCTCCAGAAGAAACTGCGGTAAAAAAAGATTCGCCACCGCACCAAATGTGTCATGTACAAGACGCTAATAAGACCGGTTGTCCTCTACGGACATGAAACATGGACAATGCTCGAGGAGGTTTTGCAAGCACTCAGAATATTCGAGAGACGGGTGCTTAGGACCATCTTTGGCGGTGTGTGGTGGCGAAGAATAAACCACGAGCTTGCCCAACTCTACGGCGAACCCAGTATCCAGAAAGTAGCTAAAGCCGGAAGGGTACGATGGGTAGGACATGTTGCAAGAATGCCGGACAGCAACCCTGCAAAGATGGTGTTCGCTTCCGATCCGGCAGGTACGAGACGACGTGGAGCGCAGTGAGCGAGATGGGCAGACCAGGTGCAAAACGACTTGGCGAGCGTGGGGCGTATTCGAGGATGGAGAGATGCGGCCTCGAACCGTGTATTGTGGCGTCAAATTGTTGATTCAGTGTTATCTGTTTAGATGTAGACTAAATAAATGAATGATGATTTCAACCAGCAGGTTCCCGGGCGTCTTCCAAGCGATTTCCACATTTCTTTCAAGTTTGTCTTATCCATCTAATCTGGTTTCCTGTAGTTTGTTATGTTTCTAGATATCCTCATTTTCTTAGCCAGATCAGCTGGAATACGGATGCCATCATTTAGAACGTAGACAACTCGATTTAAAAAAAATCAATATGAGAAAAATTGACCGATTCAGAAGAACTTCATAACGGAAATCAACTAAACTTGACAATGCAAGCCCCTTGTGTGTTATATTGGTTGCACGCAGATGTTCCAGGTTCTCCGAATTGCTCTGGAGTTCAGATCAATTAATCTACCAGTTCAACTCCGACTGACATCAAACCAAAATCAACCCAGCATGTGTATACAAGTCCCTAGAGCCCATGCCTATTATATGCACTTCAAATAGGATTGATGCAGA
This sequence comes from Armigeres subalbatus, assembly GCF_024139115.2. Lineage (NCBI taxonomy): Eukaryota > Metazoa > Arthropoda > Insecta > Diptera > Culicidae > Armigeres > Armigeres subalbatus. The sequence goes on from NC_085140.1 coordinate 310,551,121, forward strand.
TGTTCTAGGTTCTCCAAATTGTTCTGGAATTCAGATTACTTGGTCTTCAATGACAACTATGCCTGGTAACCCAGCATGTCTATGAAAGTCCATAGTGCTCTTGCGTATTATATGCAGTCCAAATTAGTTTGATGCAGATGTTCTAGGTTCTCCAAATTGATCTGGAATTCAGACCAATTGGTCTACAAGGTCAATCGAAATCAACCTAGTATGTCCATACAAGTCCCTAGAGACCTTGCATATTATGTGCAGTCCAAATAAGTTTGATGGAATTCAAATCATTTGGTCTACAATGTCAACCACACCCAATATTTGTTTTACACGGTTGGTATTCATTAATTTCCCGGTTAACCTGATCATTCACAGTTTTTCAAATACCACCTGAATTTTCTTTGATTGTTTAATATTTTTTTCATGGGATTAACTCATAGTTTCATTAATGCTAAAGGTGTTAAATCAACTCAGCATATTCATATAGTTTCTAGAGCCCCTGTGCATCATTTGCAGTAAAAATTGGTTTGATGCAGATTTTCTAGGATCTTCAAATTGTTCGGGAATTCAGATCAAATGGTTTAGCAGATCAACCGAGCCTGGTATCAAACCAAAAACAAACCATGGTATCAAACCGAAATCAGCGCTGCACACGGGCTAGAAACAGAAAGTTCATGCAAACACTGAGTGCATGAACGGCATGAGACTCCCATGCAGCAACAAACAGTCTGCGGGTGAAAAACAGTTTTACATTGTCGCCTTTATTTTTTTTATCATTTATTTATTTAACTTTCATTCGGAAAATTATAGTGTTCTCTGTTCTTTTCCAACACTGTCAGCTGGGTCGCTTTCGGTTGGATACCAGGAGTAGTGGACCTGGAAGACTAATTGATCTGAACTCCTGAACAATTTTGAGTATCTAGAAAATCTGCATTCAATAAATTTTAAATGCATCTAATAGGCAAAGGCACTTGGAACTTGTGTGGGAATGCTGAGTTAATTCAGCTTTGAAACCAGGCGAATTTGACCTGGTATACTAGTTGCCCTAGTAGCACAGTTCAGATCGATTTAGTTGCAACAACTCCAATGAAACTGGATTTGGTCGCATATGAGATACAGTGACTTCCATAAACAATTAATTTTTATTTTTCACGAAAACAAAATAAATTTGCACTTTTAAAAGCAAAAATTGCAATTATAAAAAAACAATTAAATTTTTTTTAAATTTCCATAAAGAAAGCATTTTTCATAGTGATCCCTTCTTTAAAAGTGTTTAAAGTTCGTGGAAAATGTTATCAACTTTTTTGCTTTTTTAAATATTTTATATGGAAATTTTCTTATTTTTTATTGCTCTTTTTTTGATTACTTTGAAGAATAAAATTATTTTTTATGGAAAAAAAATATTTTGTGGAAAATATTATATTAATTTATTGCTCATACCCTGATTTCTTTATTGGCTAATTCCTATTTTTTATGGAAATTTTATAATTCTTCATAGAAATTTCATTTTGCTGCCCGTGGATAAGACAAACAAAGAATTGTGAAAATCGCTTAGAAGACGCCCGGGAACCTGCTGTTTGAAATCATGATCTTAAGAATTTCTTGATCACAATATTCGACATGTTAACCAAGTACTTTCCAACATGCAATTAGGTTCCGGTTTCCCTTTACACGAGTTCCATACAAATGCTTGCACACTTGTATATTTATTGAATAAAATAGATGTGATGAAATTTGCTTGAAAAGTTTAGCCACAAGATGAATCATCGCACAAATGTACCATGCGTCTCCATATGCGTTTATGCTGCTGAACCGTTTTCAAAATCCCTACTTATCGTTTTCCCTGGGAGGCTCATTTTGCCTGAAAAACACTCATGGACTCATTCAGATATCTTAATAACTAAGATTATCGTAATAACTTAGTATTTTAACTTATATGAACATGCAATCATGCAAACAACCAAGTGACTTCAACGCCGTTAAAGTAAGTACCTTTTCCAGCTTTGATTTCAAATAATCTCGGAATGGGACAATCGCTATTTTTTAGAAAAAAAATTAAAAAAATTAACCGGAAAGTTTCCAAAGTCAATTTCTGAAAGCATATTTGAAAAAAATATGAGGAATTTCGTAAAAACTTTATGTATTTCCGAATAAATATTTAGAGGAATCTTGGAGAGTTTTGTTGGGGAATTTCAACAAAAAAAAATCAGAAGAATTTTCCAAAAGAGGATATTTGCAAAAGAAACACTCCCACTTCCAAAAAGAAACACTCCCAAAAAAATTCTGGAAGAGCTCAGGAAAACAGATATTTCCAGATAAATACCCAGAGGTATTCATGAAGAGATTTCCAGAAGGGTTTTCCTATATTTTTCCGCTTAAACATCAAGGGAGTTTCAATATTAGTTTCAATAAGAATGGATGAGTTTGTTGTTTTGTATCTGTTCATCAATCATTTCGTTGACCGTTACAATTACATTATTAGCTATATAACAATAAATTAGTTGCCTTTACGTACCTTTGTTTGGCTTGACTTGCATAAAAAAGTATTAGCTTTTTAACTTTGTTCGTTCTCGGAAGAATTTCCGAATGAGTTGTCCTAAACGAACTTTCAGCGGAATTTCCGAAGGAGTTTTCAGATTAATTTGTAAAAAAAAGCTCCCATATAATATTGCGGAATTGTTCTCAGAAGATCACTACTGGAGCACATGAACCGATTCCTGGAACACAGACAATCAATATTTTATTTTATTTTAACGCCTACTACTGATTCGTGTTATTACCTACCTGCTTATGTCCAAAATTTGCCTATCCCAGTTATCCCCTGTAGATTCGCTTATGCCAAAGCTACCGCCTGTTAAATCTGATTATTCACTTGCATACTGGTCAATGATTCCCGCCGGTCTTAATGCATCCCGTAACATTAAATGACTGATACCACAAGTCTATAACGTTTTGCAACGGACAACCCTAATTAGCTGTATTATACATATTTTTTATCAATCTTTTAGCAATACATTAGTTAGTACTCTCTGATCTAAATATAAAACCATACGCAGTCAGTAGGTAGCCTAAAGTGCAATACAATCATTAGAATAAAAAAATGTTGCCGGACTAACGGACAACAACTTGCGGTGCTGGAATAAGTTGCAACTAAAGCTTCATCATTCTTCAATCATACCCACTTTCCGGGAAGTTTCGAGTGGGAAACTATTCAACTACCTTCCCTTACCTATTCTGCAAAAAATATTCAACTCAACAGTAGACAACACCATTCACTCTTCTTCTTTTTCTTCACGAAAAAAATAAACTTTCAAGGGAGATGTTTACGCTCAGTATAGTTCCAGTGAAAAGGGAGAATTCCAACAAATGCTTCTGTAGAGGAATTGTGAGTAAAAGTGATCAGAGTGCGATAATTTTGAAACCAAAGTTCCGTCCCTACATTGTTTGTTTAAAGAAATATGATGCTGCCGGTTTCCTAGGAGCTATGGGTTATGTGTTTACTGATTCACAAGTCTTGTACCTGGGCGAGTTAATTCTATTGCATTGAGTTGTTTTAATGAGGGAGCTGTTCCATTTAATATCTCATCGTATCAAAAATGTAATTAAATTTAATGCGTATATTTCATAGATCCTTTCCAATTTCACTCTTAGAAATATGCTAATATGCATAACATATTTTGAAACCTCTATCAAATCATTTCCAGCGACTTCAACTTATTATTATTATTGTCTTTATTTAAGAGATTTGCAGCCCTAGGCTGGCTCTTGTTTTTCCATCTTGTTTTTCGCATGAACTTGGTTTGATGAGATGCAATGTACCCTTATCAACGTAGATGCCTTACGATGATACAGATGGAATGTTTCAAACAGAATTAAAATGATAAGTATTCACAGTCTTTTGTGCAAATGGAAATCTTCACGAGCTTTGATTCATAATTATGTGACGTGCACAATAAATAATCCATTCTTTCCCAATAAGTTTTTTATCTGAGACTCATTGTCATTGTGTTCAATAACAAATGCAAGAAATATCAGTAACAGTACTTTTGAAAACTATCGTTAGGGTTAGCATATACACAGAGTGCTGTCTATATTGTGTTATGTTAGATAAACAATAGAAAATAAGAATGATTACTTTTCCAAGGAGTCGATCTCATGATTTCCTTGATTTTTATTCCTCAGCAACGTATACGACACCACATAGAACCGATGTCTAACTTCATTTTGAAGTTATATTCAAGCTAATAATCATAAATTAGAATACACTTTTAGAAGGAGCGAAGATGAGTTGGGGATGTATAACGCTAACTGACTGGCACAAAAAGTTCTATCCTCAGTCCAAATTGTTAAACAAAATTGAATAAAATGTCGAAATTGAACCTGAAAGGCTGGAATGCGAAACAAAGCAAGATGATTTCGAAAAATATAACACCAAATATTTGGAATAGATCAGGAGAAAATGTTCACATTGATCAATTTGACACGTTTTGTAAACCTACAACACCCGGCTATTGTCCTACTTGAATTTAAATTTCTAATTTAATTTCTTCTACCTTGTATCTACATTTGATTTCTGTTTCTTTTTTGCGATTCACATTCGGAAAAAAAATCCAGGGCCCCTGCTTGCAACCAAAACGCTGGAATTTTGTTACGGGATAATTTTATGTTTTTTTATTTTTCATTCTTTAACTGCCCGAAGCAAAGTATGGTCAGCTGTTGTTCTTGATGAAAGCGCGCAAGCTGCTCCTTTTGTCGAACGATTCAGAAGAAGACGTTAGTTCAAACAAAGAGACGAAAACTGTGCAAAAATCAGCCCAGAAGCTTCTCTATTCATGGTTGAACAAAAAAAAAAGAAACCGCTCAATGCTGGTGCGGGTAAGGATTTGGCTTAGAGCCTTTTCGCCGGCTTCCTGGTTCACTTTTGTTCAGAGGCGTTAGAATAACACAAACAGAAAGAGTGGGCTTTGTTTGAAAAGCCCGAGGGCAATAAAAAGAAAATGCCAACGCATGACGAGCAGATGCAAAAAGTGACTGTTAAATCGCGCTTCTCTTCTATTTATTTTGCTAAATGTATTAAAGCAAACTTGCAAATATGTAGTTTGGGATTGTTGAGTTAGCAATGCTGTTTATTATTTCTCAAAGATTTTATAATTCGATGCACTTAGCAACTATTGATCCACCTGTGATGGCTATTTTTAGATCAGGGTGTTGTGATGATTTTCACTAAATCGACTTGAATCGATCTAAAGGTGACTTGAAATTTAATCCAAACTAGTCGACCCGGCAGACGTTGTCCTGCATAGTAGGCGAAAATGCGCGTAGTGAACTGCCCATGCGAAATTTTTATACGAAACCTAATTTTAGTTTTTCACGATTAACTCAACTTTATTAATGATTTTCATTTGAGGAAATATCATATAAACCCGTCGGAAACTGTAACGAACGTAACTGCTGAAGGAATGAAGTAAATCCATCCAGCCGTTTTCGTGTTATGCGGATACGAACACAGACCATTTCATTTTTATATATAAGACTAGTTGACCCGGCAGACGTTGTCCTGCATAGTAGGCGAAAATGCGCGTTGTTAACTGCCCATGCGAAATTTCCATACGGATCTTAATTTTATTTTTTCACGATTTACTCAACTTAACTAATGATTTTAGACTGAGGAAATATCATATAAACCCGTCGGAAACTATAACGAATGTTTCTGCTAAAGAAATGAAAAAAATCCATCCAGCCGTTTTCGAGTTATGCGGATACGAACACAGACCATTTTATTTTTATATATAAGATTAGCTGAAAATATGACTGAAGACTGATTCTAGCATTGTGATTCTGGGCTGAGTGGTTGAATTACTGATACTTTTTGAAAACATGAAGAAGGTCTACAGCTCTTTTTCTAAAAACAATATGCACTAAGCTCTTTTTATTGCCATTGTACGTTTTTGACGCATGTTTGAGTAATTCATTTGAATGGCCGTTTTCCACTATTGTATCAATAGAAAATGTTAAAATTACATAATAGACAGCCATTACTCCTACTGCGTGGTAAAGAAATATGCCTTTCCTTAACAGCTTAATAGTGATTTCCAAAGAACCACAAACTACGACTGTACCTTCGTTATTTTAATGTCAGAATTACCTGTGCAACAATGTAACATGAAAGCGAAACTGAACACCAACAAACCGCAAAATCTGCAAATTTACTGCCCCTGGGAAGCTGTTGCTGCCAGCTTTACAATTTCGCATCCACACTAAATTACTCAGCCAATACCTTCCTGCGTTCAACACATATCACTCCATTCCACCCGCAACAGTCCTCCGCATAATTTCACGTTTGTACAAAAGCTGCCAAAGTTCCAATCGCTGACCAGTAGCAGCCAGAGCAGCGAGTAACCCCTTCATGGATGGGATGAACCGCGAATGCAGCGTGAAACATCGGCTTATCCGCACACCACACCGTCGAAGCTGGTAAAAGCGACTCAGATGGCCCAGAGAACCCGTTGTTTGTCATTGCTGCCGGCGGGTGAGTGAAAATATGCGAGTGCGAAGGAGGATGGGTGGTAGATTTATGTTTATTACGCATATGGGTGAATGAAATCGGAAGGGTCGTAAGCTAGTGCAGTATTATTTTTATGTGGCTTGCATTAACGCTTGTTCATAAGGGCTCTTTGCACGAATAACCCATCCAAAAGCTTGAGAAATCATATGAAAGTATTACGCTAGTAACCCGCGATAGTTACCGTTCCGAAAAAGGTTCGGAAAATTTCAAATCCAACGTTAAACCATGGGATACAGCCCTGAGAGGGATGAAATTTGCGTGCAGTGGTGGATGCTGGCTTTGTGGAAGGAATAAAAAGTACATAATTCAAGCGAAATTCGTGCATGGTAAGCAACAATTGTTACTGTATATTTACTGCACTGATGCCTTTCAAGGATGGTAATTTTAATCAAACAGCCAACGCGGTCCAGTTTTCAGCCTGGCAGTGTCCGATCAGGGATGCCAGGGGGGAATCGGTTCAAAGTGTAATCATCTCTTAAATATGTTATAAACATCGTGTTCAAATTTTAGTTCGCATATATATATTTTGTAGATTCAATTTCATCATGGAATTAGAAATAGTATGATTGGTAGGATCCAACCATGTCTCAATTCCTAAGATATCAGTTATGAGGAAGCTAACAGGTATTGATGTCGGTACCACACGACATAATATCATATCTACATATATTTCGGGCCTGCTTCGCGATTTAGGCGTAAAAAACATTTTTTTATGTGCTTTACCGATTTTTTCATTAGTCAATTTTAAGGACTACATTACTACAGTTCACATCTTTAAGGTAATAAAAACAAAACTCCTGCTTCTAGCAGATTTCAATAAAGTTTCCAAAGGAATGTTTATAGAAATTCCTATTTTCAAATCTTATTCAAGAATTTCTTATTTGACCATACCTTCTTCTTCTTCTTCTTCTTCTTCTTCTTCTTCTTCTTCTTCTTCTTCTTCTTCTTCTTCTTGGCATTACATCCCCACACTGGGACAGAGCCGCCTCGCAGCTTAGTGTTCATTAATCACTTCCACAGTTATTAACTGCGAGGTTTCTAAGCCAAGTTACCATTTTTGCATTCGTATATCATGAGGCTAACACAATGATACTTTTATGCCCAGAGAAGTCGAGACAATTTCCAAACCGAAAATTGTCTAGACCGGCGCCGGTAATCGAACCCAGCCACCCTCAGCATGGTCTTGCTTTGTAGCCGCGCGTCTTATCGCACGGCTAAGGAGGGCCTCATAACATACACATGAACATACACTCCTGGCCAAAAGTTTGGGTTCTCTCTCGAAAAATGTTTTTGGCCGTATTTTTGCCATCTTACATCCGATTTCGTTTATTATTAGCTCAGTACATACAGTACAGTACAGTATAAAAATGTTGGAAGGCTCCATTCGATTCGACCTATTTTTCCATCACATTTTAAAATTACAGCTTGGCATTACTATGGGGCTTGTATTCAATATTGTATGCAAGAAAAAGTTGGATGTAAAATAAGAGGCTATTGGACACAACAATAAGGGTTCAAATATTTCCATGACGAGTCAAATTCAGAATTTTTAACTGTGTAGATTATGATCTCATAGTTTTTAATTTTTTATCTACTGAAATATTACCTTAAGATACCCAATTTTCCTAAATTTATGTTTTAAAAATATGTTGATTTTTCTCGAAAATGCGCCCACAAAATTGCGGAATAAAAAGTGCCATGGAACCCAATTTTAATCATCTTTGAGAGGCATTAATAAAATCTCGGCGGAAAAAAAAATTGTTTTATTTTTAAAAATCAAAATATTTACTAAAGTGTATGGTATGCATCGGCAAAAGTTTGGGTTCACCCACTATATGGTGAACCGGTCATAAGCTTCGGGTTAATTCAATTTTAGCCAATTATTGTCTGAAGTACAGTTTTTGATTTTTTGTTTGGAAACTCGCTTTCTTAAATATGTATTTTGCCTGAATTGAGATGTTTATTTGAATTCAAGACAAAATTTTCAAAACGACTTATCTGCTTTTGTAAACAAAGACTCAAACGACGATTTGACGAATCTGATAGCTCTCCCACGTAAACCAACACCACCAATAGGTAGGTGAAGGCATCTGCTACCTGTTGATGGTGTTGGTTTGAGTGGGAGAGCTATCAGATTCTTCAAATCGTCGCTTGAATCTTTGGTTACAAAAGCAGTTAAGTCGTTTTGAAAATTTTGTCTTGAATTGTTATACGAAGATTAATTTTCTTACAGTGCCCAAAACTCATTCTTAGGATGCTCGGGTCATATTAACTCGAATTTGATACAGCAATATCTTAGACATTTCTCAGCCAAATTTACATGTTAATGTACCCAAAATTTTCGTCAACTCATCAATTTTTCGAAACTGAACTCAGATTAACGATCGGCCACACCTACACTCTTAAATTGACGGTGGATGAATCGAAAGTTCGGAAATGAACGGAAATTGCACAATAAAACCGCGTAATTACGGTTTTTTTTCTGGAAAATGTGCGAAAACTATTTTACATATCATGGCAAACGTTATGCAGCCAATAGTCCTGCAGATGTTCTATGTTCTCCAAATCATTCTTGTATTCAGTTTTTTTATTTGAAGGGCTTGATTATCGTATTTAGTCATTTCTATCATTTTCGTATCAAAAATCATACGCATGGCCTTAAAAAGCTTGTATGGACATAATGGCTTACTATCGATTTTGTTCCAGTTTGTCAATTGGGCTGAAATACAGAATGATTTAGAAGCCTAAGAACATCCGTTTTGAACATATCTGAATTGTAAATCAAACGCATGGCCTCTAACCGCCTATATCACGGTGTCTTTTTCCGTAGAGGCTTATTTTCAAAACAATAAGTATTAATAAGTACACCCAAAAAACAAATCTGGCAATCATTGTATAAAATCTTGGCATATACAATTCTTTAAGCTTTTTATACTAATATTGTATTAAAATAATACAAATCTGTATTATTTCAATACAAAAATTGTATAAAAATCTTCCATGCCAAATTATTATACAGTTTCTGTAAGGTTCTTATGCAGAATTGTATTAAAATCTGCCACCCGCTGGTTGGGTGTAGGTTTCCTATCATATCTGAATTAGTTTTAACACGTTTTCGGGAAAAAAAGTAATATAATTGTTATTGTGCAGTTATTATGCTATTTTCACCCACATTGAAGTGGTAGGCTGTCGATTTTAGAATGCAGGTGTGGTCAGTAATCAATCAAAAATGTATGAGCTAACGATTGTCTTGAGTATATAAACATGAAAATTTGGCTGATAAATGACTGGGATTTTGCCAAGTCAAATCCTGGTCGATATGCCCCAAACACCTAAATGTAAATTGTTTTTGACACTGAAGGAAGGTTAACATTTTGACATTTTGATTTTTAAAAATAAAACAAAATTTTCCCACTAAAATTTTATCAATGCCTCTCAAAGATGATAAAAATTGGCTTCCATTCCACCTTTTATTTCGAAATTCTGTGGGCTCAATATTGAGAAAAATCAACAAATTTTTACAACATAAATTTAAGAAAATGCGTATCTTGAGGTAATATTTTAGTAGATAAAAAAATTTCAAAATTGATCGTTTCAAGCACCTAGAAGCAAAATCTACTCATAATCTATGTACTGAACTAACAATACCCAAAATCGTATGTATAACGGCAAAAATACGACCAAAAACTTTTTCCTATATTTTTCGAGGGTGAACCCAAACTTTTGTCCGGGAGTGTATACAGAATCGGCTTCGGGTACTGCTTTATGTTAAATAAAAATGACCTAAAGAGTAACCGTAAGGCAGTTTTTTTTTTCATTTTGTCAAATTTCTCAAAACAGCCTCTCATTCAATTGGCAAAAGATCAACTTTACCTGCCGGAACAATGTTTTTATAAAAAATTTAATATCTTTAAATGGAAACTGTTGTATTTAAATCCGATATTGCTTTAATATTCTATGTTTCTTCGATACATTTAAAAAACATAGTTGTAAATTTTGAGTTTTCATATTAAATAAACGTATTCCTCCGAATAGTTGGTGTTATTCCAGTTTATAATATTTTTTATAAAGAAAGTATTTGTTTTTTGGTTCTGGGTCACAATCTATTTTAATCACAATCCCCCGATATAACATTTTAGTCTACCCAGGAGTCTACTAGAGGAGAGCATATACTTTCGTGTAGTGGGTGTTTCAGAGATACTGATTTTTGAAAAATAATATTTCCCCATAGAGACACCGTGTATATGGATACAATGGGTTGCTATCAATTGTATACTAAGCGTATTGAACTGGTAGACAAAAGATTTCAATTCAAGAATGACTTGTAGAACATTGAACAGCTTCGAAAATATTGGATGCGTCAGGTTTCCTATCCAATCTAAATAAATCTGATCTCCGTTAATTTTAAATACGATCATGTACCTTTTCCTGCATAAATATCCCACATTCCATGGGATATCAGGTCACAATTATTTCAAATCTGTAAATAAGAGTAGTGAGCACAACTTTCTTGGAATATGTGGCTGACCCATCTTTATTCACATTCTTGAACAGAACTCGAAATACGATGGCTTTCATATTGCTCAGCACACGAAATCCAGCTGTAAGGCCATTAGACCTGAACCATAAAACGTAAATACACCTGCAGTTCGAATTATACATTTTAAACATCACCAGGGCGATATTTCCCTATTCCCACCACGTTTCTCAATAAAATAGATCATTCGAACTTTGGCGCGTGGATCAATCCGATTAGATCTTCAAACAGACAAAGGTAGCTCCAGCCTTCCCGACTCGTGTTCCTATGTCGATCTAATTACGCCATCCGACGATCATTGGGCTGTCCTCTCCACTGTTTACCCGGCTACCGGCAGTGCTTACCCGGCTTCTTTTTTAATAATGCGGGGGTCAAACGCAAAGGGGTGTAAGTGACAAAAAGTTAGTTTTGAGTAAATGGGTGCAAAATGTTTCAATATTTTTTCGCTTCATACAAATTGTATAAAAGTTGAAAAAACTTATTTTCTGTGAATTTCCACATGTTTTATAAACAACAGACAAACTATATCAACATATTGCCGCAAAGCTCCAGAACCAGAGCATTTAGTGCCGCAGTCATCTCAGTTTTTATCAAAACGTCATTTACACTCCTCTGCTTGTAACCCCCTCAAATATTTGGAATTTCTAAGAGCACCTCCACAGGAGTCCCCATCTGCGTCCCTATCGCTATTTCTGGGCCCTCAATAAGAACCCACTTTTACACCGGAGGTATCTAAACGGGAATGTAAAATAAGAACGCAACTCAAAATTAGCCGTGAGTTTCAAAATTTAGCGCCCCATACTGGGTTGCTATTTTGTGAAACGTCACTTTGGTATTGATAAAAAATTGCAGTAAATCTGTTTTTCTTTTGACGTAGAACTACGTCTGTCTTTTCTATATTGGGGTACACTTTAAAATTGCAAAAAATCGAAAAACGTCACGAAAATATGATAGACTTTGATCGTTAATATCTCAGCCATTTCTCGATGGATTTTCAACTTTCTTGGACCATTCGATCAACGAAGAGTCAACGCTTCATTCCCGATGTACACTGAAGTCGTTTTTTACGCAATTGTTTTTTACACGAATCGCTTTTTATTCGTTTTTTTTCACTCGAATTTCGGGATTTCTGCGGTTCATTCAGACATACTTTGGAATGTACGTGGGGTTTAACTTTGTTTTAATTCACGTGGCCCATATCATCCGCATAAAAAATGAGTCCAGTGTATCACAATATATACGTATGATAATATTTAGTATTGAAACTTGCTAACAGTTTAGGAATTGGTTTCGGTGAATCAGTCAATCTCATAAGTGCATTGCAAGCTTCTTCTTCCATAGCACTACATTACAACTGGAACTTGGCTTGCTTTTTAACTTAGTGATCTATAAGTATTTCTTTAGTTATTGATTAAAAGCTTTCCTTGCCCTTTCCTTGCATTAGTATGTATCTTGTGTGGTAAATACAACGGATACACTATGCCCAGGGTGTGAGAATGTTTCCCACCCGAAACATCCAAGATCGGATCGAGAATCGATCTCGCTATCTCCGGATTCTGCGCCTTTGTTCTCAAGGCTAACTGGGAACCTCAAGCCGGCATAGACGTCAAATTAAAGCAACTTACAGGACTTTTAACTCGTTTCTGCTAACTTACACGCGCGTTTTCTCTGTAAAGCATGAAGTCGTTTGACGACAGCTGCTCGCTTACGTCTATTGATGCCAGTAGAGAGGCTCGGAATCTTTCTTCGGCTCTTGGTGTCTGTTGGAGTAAATGCAAAGTCCGACTCCTCACGTGAAGGAATGATAATTATTATCAATAAACTCTCAAACTGTCAAGCAGCGGCCAAGGCAGCGCAGCGGTACACTATCAGCCAGATTTTTGGAATTATCATTTGATAACTTCGCAGGTGTGAAAAGTAGGCGAGTTGTTATTGGCGATAACTTTTCAAATCTTGCAACACAAAATTATTATTTTAATGTAAACCAAACTAATCTAATACCAATTTAATGTAAACAATGAAGCTCAATCGAATTTGGCGTTGTGTTTTGGTGTTATGTAGGGAAAAAAGTTCAAAAGTAGCATTCACCAATAAAGTTTTAATCAAGATACAATTATCGAACGATTCTTACTCTCTAGCGAGTTTTTATTAATTGATTAATGGATATGTGATCGCTTGAGAGTGTTATTCATCCTCGTTTATTTGAAAAAAATATTTTTATCATTTTTTTAAATGTTCGTCTAAAATCTCACTCAATCTCAGGAGAGCAGGATAAACAGCGAAAACAGATTCACCCTGGGTTTGAAACACGCTTGCTTTGGTATCATCGAACAGAAAAGTCGAAAACCTGTACATTACATTCAGCTACGTAGTTCAACGTCACCTTTGCGTACAACCCGATTGGGCTGCACCTTTGAGTTTTTCAGAACAATTTCGACTTAAAGACCTAATAACAAGGGAAATATTCAACTTTTTTAACTAGTGCCCCAGTTCAACTCCGCGAAGAAATAATTACAGTAATGGATCAGCTATAATGAGGAGCGATGCGCACCGGCGCCCACTAGAGTCCGAAATATTCATGGATTTCTCGCTAAAGAAAATTCCAATGTTTTTATTTTGTTATTATAGTTATTCCAAGGGAAGGTTTTCCAGAAATGCCTTAGAAGGTTCCTTTAGTAATTGTTCAGTATGTTCTTCAAGAAGTTCCTCCAGATAAATTCCCGCAAGTTTATCTTTTCTGCGTTCATTTAAAAATATGTTTTTTTTTTTAATTCATCTTGGATCCCTCCGGGAGTTCCCCAGCAATTTTTGTGTTCTTTTAAGAATCTTTAGCAGTTCTCCCAGAATAGTTTTAGGATTTCTTCCTCAAAACTTTTTTTGATTGGAAATGCCCTATATTTTTTTTGTGGTTTCATTTGAGAACTCTCCGGTTTTCTCTCCGAGACATCCTTCAGAGAGAAAAAAACTGTGGAAGCATTCCTGCTGGATTTTGTCAAGAGATTATTGTGGCAAAACTGGTGGGAATATCAGGAGGAATTTCTTCGACTGCAAGTATAACTCCACGAAAGAATTTTCCAGGAGGAAGGAAGTCCAGAAGGAATAACGGTGAATAAATTTACTACGACGGGTCTCCAGCCAGCCTTGCGATCAAAAGCGTAGAATTGCCCTCCTGAGATGGCGAGTTCTATTCCCGAACGGTCAAGGATGCTTTCGAGTAGGCTCCTTGGGCATAGTTGTCAGTTGTCACACAAAATACATGCGCATGAAATGGCGGGCACAGAAAAGCTTTCCCGAGCAGCACAAGTCAGACAAAAACGGTTGCAGCAACTTGATTGTGACTGAATCCAGTCACATATAAGTTACAATAACTTATGTGGAACATGTGTGCTGCTAGGGTTAAATTAATAACTGATGAAATGCTAATAGAATACTAAGTTCAGCAACTAGCCAAGTTCCAGTTGAAATGTAGAGCCATTGAAGAAGATGATGACTACTTTTAGCAACGCCCGGTGAGAACTCAATATGTTTACAAAGTCGCTATACCTAAAACAAAAACCATCGGTGGGAAGATGGGGCGCTATCCTAAAATAGCACTCGGGAGGGAGCGCTATAATGAGAATAGCGATGAGGACTCCCGTGGAGGTGCTCTAAGGGAAATTATCTGGAATTCCCGTGGATTTTTTTTTTGAATTTCCATGGCAAACTCTTTAGAATTCCCACCTGAAATTGCTCCAAACTTTTACGGGAACTTTTTTTTTCAGAATTTGCACGAGAATTGCATCGAAATTTCCAATGAGTATTTTTTCCGGAATTTTCAACGAATATTATTAGAAGTGTCCACAGAAAATGCTTAGAAAGCTCAATGAAAAATTCTCTGTAATTTTCTCGAGATATTTTTTTCAAATTTCTATGAGAAATTGTTTGAATTTTTTATGGGTACCTTTTCGGCATTTCCACTAAAACTCTTCAGAAATTCCACGGGTATACTGCCAAAAATTAATCTGCTGAACAGGTTCTATGGCCAAAAGTGTCGACCCGTTCGGCCGAATTATGCAAAACGGCTTTTTCGGCCAAATGAAATTAGTTTGGCCCAACGAAATGTTCAGTCGTATGCTCATTTCAGCCCAAATGATAATCTGGATCACTCGGCGGAAGACCATTTGTTCGAATGCCACTAGGCCGAATAACACGTTAAACCGAAAGTCATCTGGTCGAATTCCATTAGGCCGAAAATAGTCGTTTGGCAGAATAGGGCATTAGGCCGAAAACGCCATTTGTTGATTTGATTATATGGCTTTTTTTCATTTTATCATTGTGATTTTTTATTGAGAATAAGTTCATCACGTAGGGTCATAGAGCTAAAAATCGAAAAGCATTTTCAGCCAAATGACCCATTCTACCAAACGACTATTTTTGTCAAACAACTTTTTCGTTAAAATAACCAGACTTTCGGCAGTATGTCCATTTCGGTCAAAATACATGTTGGTTTTTTTTTCTTCTTTATTAAAGAGGCTTTCAGCTCTTGGCTGGTTCACCTCTGAAATACATGTTCGGAAATATGCCTTTCTTTCAAACGAAAGCCAAACGGCTTTTTAGGTCAAGAGACCTTTTCAGCCGACATTTCCAGGCAAATAACCTTTTCGCTCGCAGGTCATTTTCGACCACGTATGTTCATTCCGGCCAGATGGAATGTAGCCTGGATATTCTAAACTTCTAAGGGAAACTATTTGGAATTCCCGTAAAATATTCTTCGAAATTTCCATGAAATTGTTCAGAATTTTCACGGGGAGTTCTTAGAAATTTCCAATAAATATTTATTGAAATTTTTAAAGGAATATTCTTAAGAATTTTCACAAAAAAATCTTTAGAGATACCACAGCCATTTTTTCAGAGATTCTACAGAAAATTCTTTGGAATGTGTCCGTGAGAAGTTCGTTTCCTTCTCATTTTAACAGAAGATCTTCCAGAATTTCCTGAAAAAATCTGAAATTTCCAAACGAAATTTTAAAATATTTAAAAAGAAATCTATTCTATATTTCAACGGAACGTTTTTTCGAATTTTGAAGAAATTTCTTTGAATTCCATGTATTCTTTTGAGGGAAATTATTTGTATTTTCTGTAAGAAATTCTTCGGAAATTCCACGGGATATTGTCCAACAAGCTGAAGGATCGTTCGCCTTTCATTCGGCGGCAAGCCATTCGATCGAAAACCACTTGGCCAAATACCATGTTAAGCCGAAAGTCATTAAGCCGAATTCCATTTAGCCGAATTGAAGCTTTGACCCAAACGTATGTTACATCGAAAGCGGTTTGGTCAAAAGCGACATACGGCCAAACTGTAAATTTGATCGAAAAAGTCGTTTGCACGAAAATATTATTTGACCAAACGGGTATACGGCCAAAAACGTCATTTTCTGAACAGGTTATATTGTTAAAATTGCCAATCCGTTAGACCAAATAACCCTTTATACCTAACTTTGTCGACCAAATACCACATTAAACCGAAAATCGTCTCGAAAGTCCGAATTCCACTTGGCTGAAATGGTCGTTTGGCCGAGGAGGCAATTTGACTGAAAAAGTCGATTGACCTAATAGATCACTTGGCCAAAAATGCCGTTAGGCCTGATTTGTGTGGCGAAAATGGTCATTTGGTCGTCAATGTCATTCGGATGAGCGGCCAAACAACTTTTTCGTCAAATGACCAGTTGGCTGGGAGGCATACTGACATTGCTCATAATTCATAGTCAACTTGGATTTAGCATGAGTTTCAGCATTAGCACACGGAAAGATTGAATTGGTCGCATATTGAAAATTTATATTCCTCCAGAAGCACCTAAAATTATTTTTCTGGTAAATCTATTACAGAGTCATAGAATAAGCACCTAATGCATCCTAGTACCAATGAAAAAGTGGTAGACAATAGCCCAAAGAAACTATTAACGATCAGTGCTTCTATTAAGTGGAGTAAAATTAGCATTAGCATTAGCATTGAGCAATTCGCACAAATTCGTAGGTGGTACAAGCCAAGACTATTGTACGAGAGTAGCATCACTTTCATCCGTTACCACAGGTAATGATTTGGGACTAATCAATATCTCTTAGATGGAAGCAATGCACTTTTCCAATAGTCGTGATCTGTCCTGGCCACGTCCTTGCGAATGCTGAGGAAGGGGAAGGATGATTAGTTGGACACCTACTTAAGAAAGATGCAGAGAACTCTACGACCTCTCATAGGTGCCACGGGAGGTTTTGGGATTGTGTGGAAGGTTATAACAGTAGGAACCGTTTTGGTAGAACGTGAAACACAGAAAGAACTAAGATAGAAATACAAAGTAGGAAAGGGACGAGCCTGGAATTGAACCCACGACCTCCTGCTTATAAGGCAGAAGCAGTAGCCACTAGACCACCGAGCTCGTCTTTTCTATTAAGTGGAGTAAAATTGATGAAAAAGTCTGAAAAATCACAAATCTCATTTGATACACCTCTAAATCTCCATAGATTTGGCTGAAAATTGGTCAGAAGGATCCATTCAAGATACTCATCGAAATAGTGGGGTAGCACTTTGAATCTGGAATACTTTTAAAATGGTGAACAGGTCTAATGGGAACTGTTGACGCAGCCGAGGACCGATTCACTCGAAGTCTAAACATGAACTGATTTTGTAGAATGTAATCGTTTTTATTTAAAACTAATGCCACTAGCTAATAAAAGAAAGGATCTTTTTATCGTATATGCACTGTGATATTCTCAGGAAGTGCTTGGTTTAGAAAGAATTAGCCTTTCAATGTTTGTTTTTTAAAAATCGTGTACGCCGAAATCGCAAAGTAATCCCGACTTCTTTCACTTCGTTTGTTTGCAGATAGGGGAAGGTTCGGCACTTCATCCCATAGCTCCTATTTCCATCCCATCAAAAACAAAGCTTCTTCTTCTTCTTATTGGCATTACATCCCCACACTGGGACAGAGCCGCCTCGCAGCTTAGTGTTCACTTAAGCACTTCCACAGATATTAACTGCGAGGTTTCTAAGCCACGTTACCATTTTTGCATTCGTATATCATAAGGGTATGCCCAGGAAAGTTGAGACAATTTCTAATCCGAAAAATTGCCTAGACCGGTACCGGGAATCGAACCCAGCCACCCTCAGCATGGTCTTGCTTTGTAGCCGCGCGTCTTACCGCACGGCTAAGAAGGGCCCACAAAACAAAGCAATGAACAGGAATTTGATTTGATTCTTATTTTTTTGATTTTTTTCACTAGTGAGCACGCGAAAGCAAAAAGCAAAAAGAAGCGACGAGATTGGTGCTGTATTTCTTTGTTTTGTCTTTTTAATGTCAATAAATCCCGTACTACGTATGATCAAAATATAAAAATTTCTTTTAGTTGTGATGTGACAAATCACTTCAAATCTCTTTAAAATGCGGAAAAAAATAACTGTATAACAGGCACCGCTGGCTCCGGTAACCACAGACTGAAAGGATAACGTTTGAGAAAATTTACGAGCTTCTTTTTTTTTTGCGTATGAACTTTTACTGCCCCATTTCCATCAACTGGTCCCACGGCAAATAAACAATTTGAATTTTATTATTTATTTATTATTTATTCAGACTAAGGCCGAAGTGGCCTGTGCGGTATATAAGAGTCTTCTCCATTCGGCTCGGTCCATGGCTACACGTCGCCAACCACGCAGTCTACGGAGGGTCCGCAAGTCATCTTCCACCTGATCGATCCACCTTGCCCGCTGCGCACCTCGCCTTCTTGTGCCCGTCGGATCGTTGTCGAGAACCATTTTCACCGGGTTACTGTCCGACATTCTGGCTACGTGCCCGGCCCATCGCAGTCGTCCGATTTTCGCGGTCTGAACGATGGATGGTTCTCCCAACAGCTGATGCAATTCGTGGTTCATTCGCCTCCTCCACGTACCGTCCGCCATCTGCACCCCACCATAGATGGTACGCAGCACTTTCCTTTCGAAAACTCCAAGTGCGCGTTGGTCCTCCACGAGCATCGTCCAGGTCTCGTGTCCGTAGAGGACTACCGGTCTAATTAGCGTTTTGTAGATTGTCAGTTTGGTACGGCGGCGAACTCTATTCGATCGGAGCGTCTTGCGGAGTCAAAGTACGTACGATTTCCAGCCACTATGCGTCTCGAATTTCTCTGCTGGTGTCATTTTCGGCAGTCACCAGTGAGCCCAAGTACACAAATTCTTCTACCACCTCGATTTCGTCACCACCGATGCAAACTCGCGGTGGGTGGCTCACATTGTCTTCTCTTGAACCTCTTCCTATCATGTACTTCGTCTTCGACGTGTTGATGACTAGTCCGATCCGCTTAGCTTCCCTCTTCAGTCTGATGTAGGCTTCCTCCATCTTCTCAAAGTTACGTGCCATAATATCTATGTCGTCGGCGAAACCAAATAGCTGGACGGACTTATTGAAAATTGTACCACTCGTGTTAATCCCTGCTCTTCGTATTACACCTTCCAAAGCGATGTTGAATAGCAAACACGAAAGACCATCACCTTGCCGTAACCCTCTGCGGGTTTCGAAGGGACTCGAGAATGCCCCTGAAACTCGAACTACGCACATCACCCGATCCATCGTCGCTTTGATCAACCGTGTCAGTTTATCCGGAAAACCGTGTTCGTGCATTAGCTGCCATAGCTGGTCCCGATCGATTGTATCATATGCGGCTTTGAAGTCGATGAATAGATGATGTGTGGGCACGTTGTATTCGCGGCATTTCTGCAGTACTTGGCGAATGGCAAACACCTGGTCCGTGGTGGAGCGTTCGCCCATAAAACCCGCCTGGTACTGCCCCACGAACTCCCTTGCAGTTGGTGCTAGTCGACGGCATAAAATTTGGGAGAGTACCTTGTAGGCGGCGTTCAGCAATGTGATTGCGCGGTAGTTGCTACAATCCAGCTTATCGCCCTTTTGTAGATGGGACACGACACCTTCCATCCACTCCTGCGGCAAAACTTCCTCCTCCCAAATCTTGGTAATGACCCAGTGCAGCGCTCTAGCCAGTGCCTCACCACCGTGTTTAAATAGCTCTCCTGGTAGTTGGTCAACCCCAGGGGCTTTGTTGTTCTTGAGCCGGCCAATCTCCTCCTGGATTTCCTGGAGATCCGGAGCCGGTAGAATTATGTCCTGCGCGCGTTCTCCCAGGTCCATCACCATACCGCCATCTTCGTCTGCCACATCGCCATTCAGGTGTTCTACGTAGTGCTGCCGCCACCTTTGGATCACCTCACGCTCGTTCGTAAGAAGGTTCCCGTTTATGTCCTTACACATATCGGGCTGTGGCACGTGGCCCTTACGTGAACGGTTTAACTTCTCATAGAAGTTTCGTGTGTTATTAGCGCGGTACAGTTGCTCCGTTTCTTCAATTTGAATTTTATACGTGCGCTTTATTCTGGAACGCTACCGTTTATGAGTTGTATGCATACCCACAACAATTTCCATTGACGATATCAGTACGGTGGGCATCTGCTAATTTATGACGTTACGGTCATTTTGGGAGCAAAGCGGGGTGGGGTAGGGTTAGGTCCATTCATCATTGCGACTGTGGGAGCTTTTACGAGCAATAAACTCATCTCAATGACGACATTGTCTGCTCTTTTCGATTCAATTCATTGCCCCGAGCGACTAATCTGGTTCGTGATGTCCTTTGCTACGTGACTTGTTTCGGATAGAGAATATTTTCATCCATTGCTATGCTCATCTTCGACGAGGTTTGTTGTCTGATACAACTCATTTAGCAAAGTGTTAATTTGTTAAATAGATTAATGAGTGGATGACTTGAAAGCCACTTTATTACCATTTACACGAGTGGATGAATATTTTTGTAATTTGTAAAATCTTACCCGCCATGCTAATAAGCTTGCAGTAAAATATTAGGCAATCATATCTCGAGCGCCGATCAATACTGTGGAGAATCTGCCATGCATTGTTCTTGCCCGGTTGAAGGAACGTGATACAATTTATTTTCGTTGATATAAATTGTGCACTATTTATAACGATGATGTCTCAGTTGTACAAGCCTGTTTATGAAAGGAAAGATAAATTATACTCAATTTTGCGATCACCCTCAGTAACAGTATACAAATTACAAACAAACGGTTTGCACGATACAACAAAATTAGCGGTGGAAATAATATCAACAAATTGAAAATCATTTACAATTCTACGAACCTGAAATGCTAAATTTGATATTTTGTTACGCATACAAATTCGAACATTTTAAGTTATACCTACATTGGATAAAATTTTCAGAAGCAAATCACTGAATGATTCATAAAAATCTAGAAGTAATTCGTGAATCATTAAAATACCTGGATGCAGTAGTACGATGCAGTATCAGTGGTTGGAACTTAACAAATACGTATTTCTTCCTCAACAGCAAGGCAATCATCATTGGCTTATACTTGACTCGAATTGAATAAAACAAGTTATTACATTATCTTATCTTGTTCAACTACTCTAGTTCGAACTTTCAAGAAAAATCTGCACGATAATAATCATTGAACGAGAAGAAGAATGCCAATACAAGGGTAAACCTCTAATCATCCTATTGATCTTTCGATTGTAATCTTACCTATTATAAACCATGACAAATTCGTTGAGGTGCTCTATGAAATTCGTTTCCACTTAGCATTCTAACCCCGTGCGAACTTACATCGCTGTTTTATGCGAACTAACTTTATTCATCATCTGCTGTTGAAAAGTTATTAAAAACGCTGCACCTAATC
Source organism: Armigeres subalbatus (assembly GCF_024139115.2). Taxonomy (NCBI): domain Eukaryota; kingdom Metazoa; phylum Arthropoda; class Insecta; order Diptera; family Culicidae; genus Armigeres; species Armigeres subalbatus. Next base: position 310,572,964 of record NC_085140.1, read on the forward strand.
AATTCATATACAATTTTCGTAAAACCTGTATCCCACAGAAAAAAGGTTTATCCTACATATCTGCCGCTCGACTGATATAATATGATTTCCATTACCTATAGGTTGGTCAGCCGATCGTAAACGCATAGAAACAGTCTATCAAATTCATGCAAATGGAAATGCAATCTACAAGTGCTTTCCATTTGATTTGCATTCCCACTCTCCCAGTGCACTATAGGACGGCTCCATATAGTACGTTGACCAAAACTGACAGATGTAAATTACCGAAAAAAAAACTTTTTACGTCCTCTCTGATTAGGATATTTAGGTTATTATGCATTACTCAAATTTGCAATTTCAAAACCTGGTATTTTTATTTATTAAAAAAAAAGTTACTTTTGCAGCGTCTCCCTCCGACGCGCTTGTGATTCTGTTGCTGACAGTAACTTTGTGCTATCGCCAAGCGATTATGATTAGCACTTTGAAAAAAATACGTATCAGGTCAACCTTCACTTTATAAAATGATGGTCTATTTATTTTTCATAATGCGCCTTTCTAATCACTAACAGCAACAAAACCAAAATCAGAATCTCAAGAGAAATTTTCACTTAGCGCCATCAATGCGAATAAATTTTGGCAGCATCCTTCCCTTGTATAAAATGATGATTTATTTTCTGTAATGTGCATTTCCAATCACTAACTGCAACAAACCCAGAGCCAGAACCATGCCAGATCTAAGTAAAATTAGATTAGATTAGATTAGATTAGATTTTTTTCTTAGATTTTACTTAGAGTGCTGCTGACGCTGACGACAGTCACTCGATAGTTTGCCGCTGAAACGCTGCAGATGCAGGAACCACCGTCATCGATACTGGGACCGCTACCGAGCCCATCATTCTGTCCGCTCTTCATATCCATTGTGCACCCACCGTGGATTCTCGAACATAAACGACGCGCGGGCGCGAGACACGGCTCGTAACTTACTTCTTTCTGATGTCCTTGTTGGAAATGCATGAACGGTTGATTCTGAAATTTTACTGGGTATGGCAAGAATTGAAATTTTCTAAAGTTTATCGTAATAACCTTGAGTTTCAATGAAATTGACAAATTGCTGGAGAGTTTCCGAATCGATTGATATCTAAAAATCATTGAAAGATAAAGCACGATAAAGGCGCTATTGACATACAAAATCTTACATGATTTCGTGACGGTCCTCAATTTTAGATTCTGACTTGACACCCAGTACCTACGGGTAAGAAATTGTCCAACTTCAACAAATTCCTTCTAGAACATTTTTAACATTTTCGCACGCTGTTTCACTATATGCAAATTGTACAGTGAATCCATCAATTCCGGTAGAAGAAATAAGTTTGGTCTCCACATGTTCATATTTTCGCCTATTGTGCCAAGTACAGCTCCATAGAACCACCACAGTATCCGCACGCACACAAACATGCAATTGATATCGTGCTTTATGGTTTTTGTGGTTCGTTTGATGATTTTTATATTTGCATACAAGCAGTTTTATGCGAGCAGGGAAACGGATAGTATTTGTAATAACTTGTATTTCAATTTGGTCGAATGGATGCTCACGCGAAACCACGAGGACTGCTAATTGGCGAACGTGGCTGCTAAATGGTATTGGAAATTCGATGGAATAATAAATACAGTAAAGTGGAAATTATAAAGAAAGGGCTGATAAACTTCCACTAGAATCATTTATATCTTTTTTCCGGGAATTATGTTTGATGATGTAAGACACACTTTTTGGCATTTCTTATTTATTTTTGATCTTGAGAATAGTCTGAATTACTTTCTGCAGAGAATCTAAAATCCGCTGGTTCAGAGTGAAAACAATAGGATCTATCCCTCGCAAAAACCGCAGATATTTAAAATTCATTTTTTAATCTTGTACAATTTACACCTCTTATGAAATAAGGAGTGATTCAGATAACGAGCGGAGCTTGATGTCACACGCAAAAAAAAGCGTCCCCGAATTCGTGAACCAGCAAAAATATACCGTGATTTAATTCATGGATTCGGGAATACCACACAGTTAAAAAATCTGAAAAGAACACGAAATTAAAAACATAAACAACAACACAGTTACAATTTGGATGAATTTCCCGTGGAAATTCAAATAAATTTCTTATGGAATACGAATGAATTTCCTCTGGAAATTCGAATTTGTGTGAATGTGTGAATTTGAGTGAATTTCCTCTGAAATGCGAATAAATTTCCTCTGAAAATTCGAACGAATTTCCTCTGAAAATTCGAATGAATTTCCTCTGGAAATTCGAGTGAATTTCCTCTGGAAATTCGAGTGAATTTCCTCTGGAAATTCGAATGAATTTCCTCGGGAAATTCGAATGAATTTCCTCGGGAAATTCGAATGAGTTTCCTCGGGAAATTCGAATGAGTTTCCTCGGGAAATTCGAATGAGTTTCCTCGGGAAATTCGAATGAATTTCCCCGGCAAATTCGAATGAATTTCTTCTGGAAATTCGAATGAATTTAATCGGGAAATTCGAATGAATTTCCTCTGTAAAATCGAATGAATTTCCTCTGGAAATTCCAATGAATCTCTTCTGGAAATTCGAATGAATTTTCTTGGGAAATTCGTATGAATTTCCTCGGGAAATCCGAATGAATTTCCTCGGGAAATTCGAATGAATTTCCTCGGGAAATTTGAATGAATTTCCTCGGGAAATTCGAATGAATTTCCTCGAAAAATTCGAAAGAATTTCCTTGGGAAATTCGAATGAATTTCCTTGGAAAATTCGAATGAATTTCCTTGGAAAATTCGAATGAATTTCCTTGGAAAATTCGAATGAATTTCCTCAGGAAATTCGAATGAATTTCCTCAGGAAATTCGAATGAATTTCCTCAGGAAATTCGAATGAATTTCCTCAGGAAATTCGAATGAATTTCCTCAGGAAATTCGAATGAATTTCCTCTGGAAATTCGAATGAATTTCCTCTGGAAATTCGAATGAAAATTCGAATGAATTTCCTCTGGAAATTCGAATGAATTTCCTCTGGAAGTTCGAATGAATTTCCTCTGGAAATTCGAATGAATTTCCTCTGGAAATTCGAATGAATTTCCTCTGGAAATTCAAATGAATTTCCTCTGGAAATTCGAATGAATTTCCTCTGGAAATTCGAATGAATTTCCTCTGGAAATTCGAATGAATTTCCTCTGGAAATTCGAATGAATTTCCTCTGGAAATTCGAATGAATTTCCTCTGGAAATTCAAATGAATTTCCTCTGGAATTCGAATGAATTTCCCATGGAAATTCGAATGAATTTCCCATGGAAATTCGAATGAATTTCCTCTGAATTGGAATGAATTTCCTCTGGAAATTGAATGAATTTCCTCTGGAAATTCGAATGAATTTCCTCTGGAATTCGAATGAATTTCCTCTGGAAATCGAATGAATTTCCTCTGGAAATTCGAATGAATTTCCTCTGAAATTGAATGAATTTCCTCTGGAAATTCGAATGAATTTCCTCTGGAAATTCGAATGAATTTCCTCTGGAAATTCGAATGAATTTCCTCTGAATTGAATGAATTTCCTCTGGAAATTGAATGAATTTCCTCTGGAAATTCGAATGAATTTCCTCTGGAAATCGAATGAATTTCCTCTGGAAATTCGAATGAATTTCCTCTGGAAATCGAATGAATTTCCTCTGAAATTCGAATGAATTTCCTCTGGAAATCGAATGAATTTCCTCTGGAATTCGAATGAATTTCCTCTGGAAATTCGAATGAATTTCCTCTGGAAATCGAATGAATTTCCTCTGGAATTCGAATGAATTTCCTCTGAAATCGAATGAATTTCCTCTGGAAATCGAATGAATTTCCTCTGAAATCGAATGAATTTCCTCTGAAATCGAATGAATTTCCTCTGAATTGGAATGAATTTCCTCTGAAATTGGAATGAATTTCCTCTGAATTCGAATGAATTTCCTCTGAAATTCGAATGAATTTCCTCTGGAAATCGAATGAATTTCCTCTGGAATTCGAATGAATTTCCTCTGAAAGTCGAATGAATTTCCTCTGAATTCGAATGAATTTCCTCTGGAAATCGAATGAATTTCCTCTGAAATTGAATGAATTTCCTCTGAATTCGAATGAATTTCCTCTGGAAATCGAATGAATTTCCTCTGGAAATCGAATGAATTTCCTCTGGAAATCGAATGAATTTCCTCTGAAATTCGAATGAATTTCCTCTGGAAATCGAATGAATTTCCTCTGGAAATTGAATGAATTTCCTCTGAAATTCGAATGAATTTCCTCTGGAAATTGAATGAATTTCCTCTGGAAATCGAATGAATTTCCTCTGGAAATCGAATGAATTTCCTCTGGAAATCGAATGAATTTCCTCTGGAAATTGAATGAATTTCCTCTGGAAATTCGAATGAATTTCCTCTGGAAATTGAATGAATTTCCTCTGGAAATTCGAATGAATTTCCTCTGGAAATTCGAATGAATTTCCTCTGGAAATTCGAATGAATTTCCTCTGGAAATTCGAATGAATTTCCTCTGGAAATTCGAATGAATTTCCTCTGGAAATTGAGATGAATTTCCTCTGAAATTCGAATGAATTTCCTCTGGAAATTCGAATAATTTCCTCTGGAAATTGTCGAATGAATTTCCTCTGGAAATTCGAATGAATTTCCTCTGAAATTCGAATGAATTTCCTCTGAAATTGAATGAATTTCCTCTGGAAATTGAATGAATTTCCTCTGGAAATTCGAATGAATTTCCTCTGGAAATTCGAATGAATTTCCTCTGGAAATTCGAATGAATTTCCTCTGGAAATTCGAATGAATTTCCTCTGGAAATTCGAATGAATTTCCTCTGGAAATTCGAATGAATGAAATAGAAATGGAAATGGAAATGAATTTTCTCCGGAAATTCGAACGAATTTTCTCCGGAAATTCGAACGAATTTTCTCCGGAAATTCGAACGAATTTTCTCCGGAAATTCGAACGAATTTCCTCCAGAAATTCGAATGAATTTCCTCTGGAAATTCGAATGAATTTCCTCTGGAAATTCGAATGAATTTCCTCTGGAAATTCGAATGAATTTCCTCTGGAAATTCGAATGAATTTCCTCTGGAAATTCGAATGAATTTCCTCTGGAAATTCGAATGAATTTCCTCTTTTCGAATTCAAATGAATTTCCTCTGGAAATTCGAATGAATTTCCTCTGGAAATTCGAATGAATTTCCTCTGGAAATTGAATGAATTTCCTCTGGAAATTGAATGAATTTCCTCTGGAAATTCGAATGAATTTCCTCTGGAAATCGAATGAATTTCCTCTGAAATTCGAATGAATTTCCTCTGGAAATTCGAATGAATTTCCTCTGAAATCGAATGAATTTCCTCTGAAATTCGAATGAATTTCTTCTGGAAATTCGAATGAATTTCCTCTGGAAATTCGAATGAATTTCCTCTGGAAATTCGAATGAATTTCCTCTGGAAATTCGAATGAATTTCCTCTGGAAATTCGAATGAATTTCCTATGGAAATTCGAATGAATTTCCTATGGAAATTCGAATGAATTTCCTCTGGAAATTCGAATGAATTTCCTATGGAAATTCGAATGAATTTCCTCTGGAAATTCGAATGAATTTCCTCTGGAAATTCGAATGAATTTCCTCTGGAAATTCGAATGAATTTCCTCCGGAAATTCGAATGAATTTCCTCCGGAAATTCGAATGAATTTCCTCCGGAAATTCGAATGAATTTCCTCCGGAAATTCGAATGAATTTCCTCCGGAAATTCGAATGAATTTCCTCCGGAAATTCGAACGAAATTTCTCCGGAAATTCGAACGAATTTTCTCCGGAAATTCGAACGAATTTTCTCCGGAAATTCGAACGAATTTTCTCCGGAAATTCGAACGAATTTTCTCCGGAAATTCGAATGAATTTCCTCCGGAAATTCGAATGAATTTCCTCAGGAAATTCGAATGAATTTCCTCAGGAAATTCGAATGAATTTCCTCAGGAAATTCGAATGAATTTCCTCTGGAAATTCGAATGAATTTCCTCTGGAAATTCGAATGAATTTCCTCTGGAAATACGAATAAATTTCCTCTGAAATTTCGAATGAATTTCCTCTGGAATTTTGAATGAATTTCCTCTGGAATGAATTTCCTCTGGAAATTCGAATGAATTTCCTCTGGAAATACGAATGAATTTCCTCTGGAATTTCGAATGAATTTCCTCTGGAATTTTGAATGAATTTCCTCTGGAATTTCGAATGAATTTCCTCTGGAATTTCGAATGAATTTCCTCTGGAAATTCGAATGAATTTCCTCTGTAATTTCGAATGAATTTCCTCTGGAATTTTGAATGAATTTCCTCTGGAATTTCGAATGAATTTCCTCTGGAATTTCGAATGAATTTCCTCTGGAAATTCGAATGAATTTCGTCTGGAATTTTGAATGAATTTCCGCTGGAAATTCGAATGAATTTCCGCTGGAAATTCGAATGAATTTCCTCTGGAATTCCGAATGAATTTCCTCTGGAATTTCGAATGTATTTCCTCTGGAAATTTGAATGAATTTCCTCTGGATAATTCGATAATTCCTCGATAAATTATTAAAATTCATATGTGGAAATTCGAATGAATTTCCTGAGGAAATTTGAATGAATTTCCTTTGGAAATTCGAATGAATTTCCTCTAGAAATTCGAATGAATTCTCTTTTGACAAATTCTGACAAATCTCCGGGGAAATTGATGAAAATATTTGAGAGCAGTTCAGAAAAAAATAACAAAAAATTGCAATGAAATTCGATAAATTATTTAAGCAGAGGAATTATAAAAATTGAAGTAGAGGAAGATAGAGAGAATTAAATAATTTGAAAAAAAAATAGATATTTCCTCACCACCAATTAAAATGTTTCCGTTTAAAGTACAGGAATGCCGGAAAGATTTTCGGGGAATAAAACGGAATAAAAAATCTCCACGGTGTCTTCACTTGACTTAGACCTCGATGAATGGCGTATTTTACCACAAAAACCTTCACGCACTGCTTCCCGCTCTATGTTTTCTTTTCCAGTGCAAAATATTCATTACCGCCCAAATACAAATAGAGTTCTTACTTCACAGTTTAGTGTTCTGTTAGCATTACCACAGTTATTTATTGAAACATTTTCTATTGCCGCCAATTGCATGAATATGTATCTTGTGTAGCATAAGTACAATGGATGCACTATGCACAGGGAGCCGAGAATGTTTCCTACCCGAAAACGTACTAGCCAGGACCGAGAATCGAACACGCCATCTCCAGATTGGCAATCCTACGTCTTTGTTCGAAAGGCAAACTAGAGACTAAAAAATACAGTATGGGATTTGATAAAAAAAAAAAGTACAACGTCTTGCCTCAAATTTTTATGCTTCACACAAATATCTATCATCAGATATATTTACTAAGGCATTGAACACTGACTGGCAGTCTCTACAGTAGTGTTATAGAACCATTAAGCTAAGAAATAATAACTGGCACCTAAAACCAGTCAGTTTGCACGAGCCATAAATAACTGTCTCAAATTCCCTTTTAATCGTCCTCTTTGAATTGTGAGGCTCATCATTCAACAAACGCCCATATTAAATGAACTATTGACAAGAAATAATATTGTATGAAACCAAACTTCGGGCCCTCTATTTACACAACAGTTCACTGGAAACTTTTCCACTTCCACAAGTCGTCCATAGCGCTCGGTAACGCCAACCGGCCTCAGCTTGGAGTGGATCAAGATTTGCTTTCTCTCTCAAAGAAGAACTCAAGAGGGTTCTCTGTTTCAGCACCGCGTTTGATTAATTTACACCAAGTTTTGCGTTTGCATTTTCCATCCGAATGCGAACGGAAGAATTCGCTTGAGTCGGTTCCGTAGGTAGTAAGCCACCACGATAATCGAAAGGAAGCTCGGCAAGAACTGTAGCAAATTTCCGCTTTCCACCGGTAGTAGTCGGTAACTGTTGAGAGTTGAATGTTGGATGGTGATTGCCCGCAGGTGTATTCTTCCGTAATTGAAATTTTCTGTTGAAGCGAAATCTGCTCGGTAGATTTGGTCGTGGCTGGGCGCACGAAACAGACTCAAGTGGAGCGTCAGTATTTGGCGAGATGATTTCCTTTGTTTACCGAATGAGCAGAAGATTGTTCGGTAGAAGTATTAATAAGGGCAAAGTATGGCAACCGTATAAAGTTTTGATAATGGTGGTGGCTGTGCTATGTGGGATTATGTATTTATATATTCTGTGAAAAGAGCTATCATTGGAAAATTACCTTTCAACCTTTTAAGATGGGCCATAGGAATTTCGTCATTGCGCAGAATAACTGATAATTCGGGGTCCTTTAAATTCATCCTGAACAGGGTTCAGCAATTATCGTTCTTCTACGTACGTACATCTTACATCTTTCAATGTTCATTGGTATTTTGTTCTGGACTCATACTTCAAGTAGACTGTATAGATAGAGCTACACATCAAGATCATCAAATGCACTATCGAATACAAAACTTGAAAGAGGAAACAGTTTCGACCGGATTTTTTTGAATTACTTTATGCAAAAAAAAAACAACTTGAAAGATTTCCATCCTGGATAATTGCTAGCTATCACTTTAACTCTGTTGAGATGCAATCCAAACGCTTGTTTACAGATTCATTTCCGCCCCTACGAAAGGTATGGGCGACCCAGCCCCACTAAAGCTTTAATCGGCCTTTGGTGACGCCAAGGATGAAGATCTTTGTTTGAGATTCAATTGATAAGGTCACCAGGCTTGAGTTATGTACCGCAGGCATCGATTAGCTCCTGTAGCCTTCGAGGGTTTTCCGCAACACATGTTTCACGTGTTTAACATCGAAGATTTTACGTTGCAATTGAAAATTTGGATTTGAATGCGTTGACTAATCTGCCTGTTCTTCCAAATGAATCATTTGTTTGAAAAACTGCATTAGTCCATTTTACACTATTTCGAGAAAACAACAAAAAACTGGTTTTGAACAAATTTGCACCGAATCTTTCGATTTCTTCGATACAGATCAATAGTTTTTAGCAAAACTCAAAACCCTAGTGCACTTTCAGTGCAAAAAATGTACGCAGTACTCCACAATTGCTCTTCAAAGTACGTGGACATATGTTACATATGTTACATATGGAGGCCCATATACAGATGTGCTCGACTTGCAGTTAGCGGTAGTGTAGTTTCTCAAACAAACGAAAAATTTTTCATACATTCCTGAACAAAAAAATTTTTTTTCGTGTTTTGTGCCAGAATACGTATTTTTGGAAATATATAAAAAATCTCATTTTGGCCAAAAATGTTACATATGCAGTTTCTCAAACAAACGGTTCAAATGTTTCTCAAACTCGCAAAGGCAGTCCTTGTCTTCTTGATCCGTACACCTATATCGATCCTGGTACCGCCACCTAACGCTATTCGGCTGCCAAGATATTTTAAGCTTTCTACATTCTCCACTGGTTTCCCAGCTACTGTCCAAGTGAAGGGGGCGCCATGTTCATAGCCAATGATTTGGTTGGTCGCTGCTGACTGCACCTGCCAATGAGAAGCGTTCGGCAAAGTCGTTGAGCTTACTTTGCATATCCAGATCCCCGTTGGGCTAGGAGTCCCCCAGCTCGGAATTGTTTAAGTGCTTCATGGCTATAGGCTGCCATAGCGGCGAACAGTTTGCATCACGGACCGTGATTCACGGTCAATCGCACCTACCAGATTCTCGTCGATTGCGCTGAAGAACAGTAGCCAGTATTCTATTATATTTGCCTCACACCAGCTACGACCCGGATGAGATCGGTATGATCCCGTGCATTGTGTTCCGCCAATCATCGCACATAGTTTGTTATGACTTTTCGGTCTTTATCTGATGGGTTCTAGCCCAAGCGCTTCTCCGTCCAGTCTAGGAAATTTTCTTGTGATAAATTTTCTTGATTTCCCAGGAGCATGGCGTGATTGTATTCGCCATATGATAAACGAATGCATAGAAGGTAACTAACCACGCAGTTAATAAATATGGAAGTGTTTAATAAATACTGAGCATCCAGGCAGCAATGTCCCAGCTGTGCTATGATATACCACTAAAAAAGAAGAAGTTAAATTATACTTAGCAAGAAACTTTACTGCGTATTTAAACAATTTTGCAAATAATGGCAGCATAACAAGATTAAATCCATTAATAGAATAGTTTATAGCATAGCAAACAAGAGTAGGTAGCGAATCGCGAGGCGGGGGATTATTTCAACTTACTATCGACTCGTTTCACGCTGTGTAACTCGACAGCACCAATTATGCATTATTAACATAATTTAACGCTGAATGGCAAACGGTGCTTGGTGGAAGGAAAGAGGCATCGTCATCATCATCATCATCGATTCCATCGACAGCAACAGAAACAACAGGCCTATTTTACCCCCTGTGATGCCTGTCCTATTAACGGCCTACGGTGACGGTGTATTCTCCCGTCAAATCGTTCCAGTTTTACCGGGATTATTTGCAGCGGGAGTACAGAATTCATACCTAGTTATGATGATGAGGGCAAAGCAACAACGGTGATGGGCGGTGGAACATGACTGTTTGGCCTGGCGTGCCACTAGCATTGCACCTTGCGGCAGGAGCATTGACTCCGATCCGACGGAGTTTGGCTCGTTTATCATCAATTAATTATCTCGAGTTTCCACCTCACTGAGCAGCGGGGATTACCGCCTTTCATGTCTTCCGTGACGTAGCCTTTGACGCGAGACCGTCCCCAAAGTGCGTCGCAAACCTCGCGCAAAAGGCAAGTGTACGAGATGATTCACTTTTCTGCTCCTGCACCAAATAGCGATACAGTAGCCGGAGTGGCAGTTATTTACTTTAAAGATTTTAATTAATCACTTAAAATTTCGTAATCGCTGTAATTGGAGATTACAGTGATTCAAAAATAGACGTTTCGCTATTTTCATAGTCATCCTATGTGCGGATCAGATTTCAATGTCATTTCGCTTTGCACATGGTCTAGAAAGTTTGAATGGGAGTTACTTTGGACAAAGTGTTTTGTTCTGCTAAGTAACTTTCAATGAAGTCGTCTATTGGTTCTTTGAGGTAACTTGTAACTTTGAGGTAGCATTGTGATATCCAACATTATTGTGTAAACATGACTAACCGAATCTAGTGCTACTGTTTATATTTCATACATACTCAAACGAGAATACGTCGAAAGTGTTCATTCCCAATAACCGACATAAACATTCGTAGGATAGCAAGTCGTTGGGGTTACGTTACAGCAGTGATCGCATAGCGATTTTTCTTTCAATCCTGTCGATCCGGAGGAAAGGACTCCAAACCACGGCAGCTGTTTCTGGAATCAAACGAGCTAAGGCGAATCGGAAAATTAATCCATAAGTTTTTTACTCGCTTTATCAATACTATGACTAAAATGTTCTCGGAAGTTCAGTTCCGAGTCGAGCATAATACCAAAGTCTTTCATGACGTTTGTCCTTTCCAGTGGTTTGTTATGCCAATAATGAGCATAGTTAGAAATCTGTGTATTGATTCGAAAAAAACGAAGAGTAAGTAAATGAAAAAAAAATCGAAGACAACCAGAGTTTGCAATTGCCATCAAACAAGCGAGTAAAGTGCGTGTTTTGGTCGTCGCGAAAATGATAGATTATCTAACTGGTGTTTGGTGGCTCATGTGCATGTATTGCGCTTTGCTCCGGTAGAATCAAGCGCGATCTTCAATAGGTTGCAGTAGCCGTCGAGCAGGCAAGTGCAGTGCGTGTTAAGGTCGTCGCGCAGAAGTTAAGATATCGAATCAGTCTTCGGGAAAATACGTTAAACACACGTTGCTTTGCCGTTTTTGTATCATCATGAATATCCCAAGCAGCACAAGTCTGATGAAGCTGGTTACAGCAACCTAATTGTTACTAAATCGGGTCACACATAAGCTACTGTGATCTATGTACAACATGTGTGCTGCTCGAGATACGACACCAAAAAAGAAATAATTAGTCGCTTACCAAGGCGATTACCTTCCCAACTAACATACTATTCCTTTCCAGTGCGCTCATGGAGATGCAGAGGATTCCTCGGTCTCTTGTAACAATGAGTGTCGAACTAGTTTTCCTCCCCTTAACCTAATTGACTGTGAGGACGTAGCCGGCATCGTTATTGGTTTTGAATTAATGAAACTCCGAAGCATGTACAGTAAGAATAGCTTTCTAGTCCCGAGAAAATTGTGACCTGTGCATTATTTGTTGTTTCTCGACCAATCACGACTAGCAACTATGATGGCCAATGTGATACCTCTATGGAAATGTGTATAAATAATGGAAGTCTCTACAAATCCTAGGAAAACCGTTGAAAGTGGAAAAGCTTTGATACCCGTTCAAATTTCTGAACCTTCATAAATATTTATCGAAGACTCTGAGAAATCATATGGAGAGCTGTGACAATTCCTGAAAGTCAGCAAGAATTCCTATAAGTCCATGTTACTTTTTGGCCTTTCATGTACCCCAAAGTATACGATTTTTCAGAAGGCCTAGAGACCCTTAGTGTTATATCCCAAGTAACAATTTTCATGCTTGTTAGATTTATTTAATTCTTATAGCGGATTTATGACAGCAGTCACCATGGCTAGTTGCTCAGATTTATTGGCGATCTTATTGCTATCAATAAACCTCTAATAAATCTGTTCGAAAAGCTTCAAACGTCAAATGCCGACTGGTCTTGTTAGCAGCTCTACGGTTGTAACGAAGAGCATAATAAGTCCAATTTTCAAAGCTTGATCAAAGCCATAATTTTGGGTCGTAATGTGGTCAAATGAACAACCCCAATAAGAATATTTACATTGCAAAGGGTTTATAACGGTGTTTAATAAGAGCAACATTTTTCTGATCGAAATCTATGATAGCCATATTGGAAATGGAGAACCATCTTCAAGTAAGTGAAATTTATCACTGGAATTTATGATTAGACGGTGTTTTCGCCGTAAAAGAACGTTTTTGGTAAAGGATATAAAAAACAATCATATCCAAGTGTAATATCAATTAGTTTAGTGAAGATTTACGTTATTGATATTATAATAATTTTAAATTCATTGCCCAAAACTATATTATTTTGCGGGCGCGTAGTGCTTAATCTCATTTTTGCACTAGCTTTCACCATGAAATCGAGCGCGCACCTCATTTCCATGAAAGTACATTGGAGAAAAAACTTAAAAAAGTATTATTTTGTAATCATCCTTATCATGATTTTCATCAACACTTTATTTTGTTATTATTTGTTTGCAAGATTTTGTTTCTCTTTTTTCAAAGCAAATTTTTGACAGCTGCCGCAGCCAAATTCCCTTTTTTTGCGGGCGGCTTGAAACGGATTTTTATATACTCTTATAAGAGGTTTATAGTGGTAATCTAGAGAGGGCCACATGGACATATCTTACTCTTATAGTGGTCATCAGAAGGTAATCCTGTAGTAATGGGTTTTATTGTCAGTTCTTGTAATTCGATCTTGAAACCCATTTCTAGAGCGGAATAAAACTTGAAATGTTACTTGGGATATGTGCGTGTGTGTAGGGTTAATAAGTATGGAGGTTAATAAGTCGAAAAACTTTTATCTGTAATCGACAAACGGCATAACATTACAAAATTCATTTGAAGGAATATGCTTGCTTCAAATAAATGCTGAATCGCTTCGAAAAATTTGATACGCTATGTGAATTTCTACGAATGCTTCCTGTGACGGTGGATGCGCTGCTAGTTGGTGAAACTTGGATTAAGAGGACCGATCTAAATTTTATAACATCCAAGGATAAAATTGCGTACACTCATGTCGTGCATCTTCGTCTGGAGGGCTTTCTATTTTTGTCAACAAAAAACTTATTGAATTTGCCAACTCAATGGATTGTGGGTGCCCACTATATTGGTTTGAAACTAAGAATCAAGCCTCGCGCATTTCTTACTGGGGTCAATCAACAATACTTCTTTTCGAGGAGTTCAAACGTATCTGCAACTACAGGCGTTGTACAATATGATGACTACCAATACTGAAGTTACTCGTCCAAGCAGTAACAATATCTTGGACCATGTTATTGTTAATGCTGAGAAGTTCCATCAGGTTTCTAATTATACTTAGACAGCAACTCGAGTGATACATTCTCACATTGTACCAAACTAAAATAGTAGATCTTCCTAATCTTTTACAAAAGTTACCACGAACTTCAAAAGACTGGATGAACTGTTTCACACGTTCCTAAACACCTTCGAGTTTAGATCACTGTAACCCAATGGTCGTATATTAGCAATCATTGCGCAATGCTTGTATCTTCGCCAATTGCAATCGAACTGCTGTCCCTGGTTCAACTTGGAAATATGGGAACTGAGTAATGTTTCCAAAATTTGTATCAGCGATGGAAACGCAATCGACAAGATCAACCTTTAAAAAATAGGGTAAGACGGTATAATATGCCCCCCCCCTAAGGCCACTCCTCGATAACTTTTTACTTTTCAACGCAATTTATGCAAACTTTGTGTTATTTGGTAGTCCAGGAAGTCGCAAATGCATTGCCCGTAAGTAGTCATATATAAATATTACAGATAACACGTAATAAAACTTTTTTGAGAACTCGTAAAAAATGGATTTCAAAAAGTGCCTGGGCAATACGCCCCACCTTAACCAAAGACGTTTCATAGCCCTTCATTAGTATTTTATCAATCACATAATAAAAAGGTTACAAATTCTTATGTGCTTGACAGTAAAAAACCAACATAAGTCCATTTAAGCAGGTTGGAATTACATTTCAATATTGTCCATACAATTTGGAAGCAACTGATGCAAGCTCGCCGCGCTTATGTCCAATTAGTAAGGGCATATTGTCCTGCCTACACTGGGGCGTTTTGACCAGTGAAACATGTTTTTGGAAAACGTTACATTTTTGAAGATGGAAGCAATTTTATATTATATTAACCACTGAGAAAAGTTATTTTGTTGCCCAACTAAGTGTTCCAGTGCAAGTTTTGCGGACAGTATGCTAGCGTCGCTCCAGAATGTCGAGCAAACAAACATTAAAAGCTACATCAAAACTGTGACTTTTTGTATTTTGCAAATATTTTCATTATGTAATACAAAAATACTCCCATATTCACATAGGATGATGGTTTTACAAATATTTATAGTATCAAAGCAGCCTACTATCGGAGAATCTTATCAGCTGATAACCTTAAAGCTCTGTGGTCAAGAATACTCGTTGATTCTTGTTTGGTAATAAACCTAATGTGTGTGTGAGTCATCTTCTACCCCTCACCCAGTTGGGGGTGTTGGTCAAGTAGTACTACGAATAATTTGATCAGATCTCATGCTCCGTAATGGTGCCCTTTTTGTTACGAATACTAGTACTACAAAAGGGATTCACTTTTGAAACAAGACAAGTTTCTTCAGCGAGTGTAGGGAATATGATGTACTAGTTGTTCATAACAGGTACAGCAAAACATCACAAGGACGCCCTAATTCGTACTAACTACTCAGGGAATAGAAGGTAGAGAAGAGCCACCGTTGCTTACTAAAGCGTGAACCGGATACCTGGGACTCCCACAATATCCGCGCCAATAGAAGCAAACGATGCCCTGTACGTATTTAGTAATACATTTCAGGAGTTTGATTTTTATATGGCGAAAGTAAATAATTGGAACGTGCTCACCATCCTCTTTTACTTCCAGTTAAACTCTGTATTAATTTTCCGTGCAGGTATGCCATGAAGCTTTCTTCAAATACTCGAGCTTCATTGGATCTTCCGTCGATCGATTATTCCACATGTTGCATTGTTGCTTCTTTTGCCAGCTTCAATAGAATAAACAGTTTGTTAGGGTCCATGGTCCATGGTCTAGGGTAGCATTTAAATCAGCTCTCTGAGGGTTTCTTCCGCTAAATCTTCTTGCTGCACCAGGTCAACGTGGCAAAGGTCATCGGTGGTATGGTGTTATCTTCATCTTCGGCATGCGTCATTTTTCTAGTTTCGTATAAGTCAAGACAGCATATGCTTCAACATCACGGATACACTAAGCGAACAATCAGGATAGACAGCCAAAACGGGAAAAAATAGAGCTGTCAAAAATTTTCACATCCGCCCGTCGCACGCGGCACACTACGATTTTTTTATTGATTGGTAATAAACCTAATAAGTGTAAATCGATTTCACTTATAGCTAACGTTGATGAACTAATAGATCCGGCAAAGGTTGTCGATGCTTTCAATGACTTCTAGCTAGCACTCTGAAAACCGATGGCGACGTTAATAAGTTCAGCACTATGGAAAATTGTAATTCTTCCTTTTTCCCGGGACCTACCTCAGAAATCGAGGTTCTATCGATAATCAACAGTCTAGACGTATGAAGGCAACCGGGGTTGATGGATTTCCAGTAGCAGCTTTGAAACAACATTCGGCCCTTCTGTCCTCTATATTAGCAGCTTGCATCAACGAAAGCATATGTGTGACCGATTATCCTGCATGCCTTTAGCGATTGTTAGTATATCCCGAATTCAAAGGAGGTGATCCCATGGATGCTAAAAATTACAGACCCATCTCAGTTTTACCTGCAATAAACAAGGTCTTCGAGAAGATACTTTGTAATCGACTTGAAAACTTCTTCGAGTACAATGGAATGATGTACAAACACCAGTTTGGATTTCGACAAGGAGCTTGCGTGTTCTATGGACCAGAAAAGTTGTAGTGGGAGTGTCTTTCTAGATTTTATCAAATGCTTTTGATACAATTAATCATAGTATGCGTGCTGTTGAAAAAAAAACTGTCCGCGTATGGCATACGTGGTGCTCCTCTTATGCTTCTAAAGAGCTATTTGACTAACCGAAGACAACGAGTTGATAGACGGATTTAAAAGTAAGGAATGTCCGGTAACCTGTAGAGTACCCCAAGGTAGCAACATGGGGCCTCTATTTTTCTTTACATATGTCAATGACATCTCTAAATTACGACTAAAAGGGAAGCCGAGACTATTTGCCGACGATACGACAATTTCGTATAAAGGTTCATAAGCTGTGAAAGTAGTTCAAGATATGAGGCAAGATATGATTCTGATCTCAGCCTATTTAGAGAATAACCTTCTAGCACTTAATCTAAGGAAAACTAAGATGATGATCTTCAGTTTACTTAGGAAAGATAGAGAAACTTGTCCAAATCTGGTAGTCAACGATACGTTAATTGAGAAAGTACCCGAATACGAAAATCTAGGAATACATATCGATGATCGACTTAACTGGAACATGCACACGCAGGTGATTATCTCTAAGTGCACTTCCCTGTGTGGAGTACTACGAAGGTTATCCCAGTTTCCTCCAACTCACGAGCTAATGAAAATATACCATTCATTTATGCACATCCGCTACCAATACGGCATTGCTGCTTGGAGTTCATGTACCAAGGGTCACTTGAAACCTCTTCAGATTCAACAGAACCAGTGGCGTAGTCAGAAAATTGGTCTGGGGGGGGGGGTTCTAAACATATTTTTCGAAAAAAAATGTCTTCCAAAAATTTTGTCTTTGAGGGGGGGGTTATACCCAAAACCACCCCCGTGGCTACGCCACTGAACAGAACCGCTGCCTCAAAGCTATATTAGATTTACCATATCGTTTCACGACATGCGACTTGTTCTATCTGCCATATCATACGGTATCACCTATATCATGGATATACATGCTTCAAGTTGGCATCTGCATGTACAAAATTATTAACGATTCTGATACCCTCCACAACTGGTCGTTTAGAAGTGCCCAACATAGGTAAGGGTCGTTTGGCCGAAACTTATTCGGCCAAAAGTAATTTGGCCGAACAAATCATAAGGCCGAAACCTATCTGGCCGAAAGTCATTTGGCTGAACGAGCCATTCGGCCGAATAGGTCTTATGGCCGAATAGGTCATATGGCCGAATACTCTAGTAGCACACATGTGCAATGTCTCATAATTTTCTTCATGTAAATTATGTCCATCTTTACGAGCCTAATGCTCCTTGTTCTGAAACAAGTGTTGCATTCGTGCTGGGAGTGCATTATGGTTGCCGTGGGGGCAACCATACGAGAACTCCATGAGTCGGGATTTTTATTCGCTTCAATTTAATTCTTCTGTCTCCGCTGATGCGGGGCATAGAACAAATCGGCACCGCGCACGATGACCCGGTGTCGGTGTAGTGTTTCTACCGAGGCACATTATTTGCTGCGGTGGTCACAGTGGTCGGCAACAGCATATGAAAAGTGCAATTCTTTTCGTTTGCTGATACAATGGAAAAATGATTAATTATATTCATTTGTAGAGGATGTTTTCGAGCTTGAGGGAGCTCGGTTAGTTCAGTAAGAAGGAGTTGAGTTTTGGAGTGGAGCCAGTGTGGTTCACCAATCAGTTGTTAGATTAAGTTAGAGAGTAAGTGAGTGCGTTCAGTTAGCCAGTGCAGTTAAGTTAAGGCAACAAATTAAAATATAATGTACTAGCGAAACAATTAAATAAAGATTGTATAACTGGACAATATCGAGTTTCCTTAGTTTGGAAAAAGTGAGAAATTCAGACTGTGGTGGCTAGTGTACGCTACACATGTTCCACATAAGTTACTGCAATTTATATGCGACCATATTTAGTCACAATCTAGTTGCTGCAACCATTTTTGTCTGACATGTGCTATTCGGGTAGGTCATATGGCCGAATAGGACGAACAGGACATTTGACCAAACAAGTCATTTGCCCGAATGAGTCGTTCGGCCGAATATGTCATTTGGGCAAATAGGTCATTTAACGCCTCACTTCTCACTGCGAAAGAGTGAAGTAGGAAAGGAGATGTCTCACTGCTCATTCCTCATTTCTCTTTTCTCACTATAAAAAGTTAGAAGTGCAAAGTGTGTAGTGAGACGCCTCACTTCTTATTTCGCACTACTCACTTTTCACAGTGAGAAATTAGGAGTGAGAAGTAACGGGGCAAATTGAAATTGGAAAAGACAGTGTGCCATGAGCTACAAAAGCTCACGTAGCATCGATCCAGTGCGACTGGGAGAGCGTGTCTCATGAGACTCATCTCATGCGCTTATGCTTAACTGGCGTTACTTAGGCGACGATATTATTGAATGAAAATTTCCCGACCAAGCTGTTTTACACACCTCTGCTGTTGTTTGCAAAGGTTTACCATGGCAAACAGCGCATGAGCTAATCGCATTGAGCATCATGAGACTCGCGTGCGCTAAATTGTATGTGCGCGTAGCAGTCGTTGCTCAATCTCATCCTTTTGTGTACGCGTGCAAGATGTCAAGATGTGTAGAGGTAGACCTGAGGTAGACACCTTAACAGTGGAAGACATAACCTCTAACTCGTCGAACCAGGATGCGGACGCTTTTATATCGTGTCGTTTTCGTGTTATAATTGAGGGAATAACTTTATCATTAGAGGGAATTTCCGTACATGGTCATCGTTACGTTACCGACGAATCCAACTGGCTTAATTCCTGGCGGGAGCTTCAACCTCAACACGCCACCATTCATCACGTCCCACATCAGTAAACCCAGGATTGATCCTGCCATGATACCATGGAATACCTGCCATGATAGGGGCGCTAGCTTAGCCTTCCTCTGTTTCATGGATCAGTAATCGATTCCAAAAGTAACTTCCTTGAATCTTGTGCAACCCTACCTGTACTCCAACCGAAGCAACTGCAGAATATTACAATGTTACGTCTATTATCGACTCCAATCCGTTTCGCTGGAAGGTTTTTCTCGTCGTTGCCCAGCATGACGTCCAGCTTGGCTAAGGTCTCCAGCAGCGTTTACCCTCTCAGATCCATCTTTTGAACCTTTTTAAGCACATCTTTTAAGCATAAATTTAAAAAGTTCTGTTTTTCAAGTTTGTCCAATCAATTGCTCGATTTTGAATCAACATAAACATCAACCGGCCACATGTTCAGTATTTTTTTTCAGTTTTTTGGTTTTGATTTTTGGAATGGTCAGAGGCTTCATAAAATATGCTTTTTTTCAGAAGGTTGACCTTAAATAAGTCAAAGAATTAACTGTTACAATAAAACGATACACGTTTATAACGAGAAAATTCATTTTAACTGAACCTGTTATGAAACCTGAAACATCTGTTTTATTAGAGAACTCATTCGCGTAATATAATGCAAGTACAGGAACCGTACATTTTTGGGTTTCTTGCCCTTAGATGTGTACTGCCGCCAACTGCCCATATACATATGTGCTCGGCTTGCGGTTAGCGGCAGAGTACATTCAATGCGTTCTCTAAACAAACAGTGATCCATTTTTATTCCATTTGACCCATTGTAACCCACGAAACTATCTATTTTTAATGCTTCAGTATACCACAGACTTATTTAAATCGTCATCACAAAAAAAAGTTATTCAAATAAATATAAATCGCTTATTTTTTAAAACTTTATTTTCGTGAATTTTTATTAATGTATAAATTCATCACGTAATGTAGATCGATTAATTTATCACCAAAAACCATATTTTACATATATTTATTAAATTAATGATTTCGTGTGTGTTACTTCTACGTGAAGTTAAACGATTTACAATGATATGGAAATGCTAATATCATCTTCCAAACTTGGACGTACATGTTCATGATAGCATTAGAGGCGAAAGTATAGAATTGATAGTTCCGTTAGGATACGGCAGGCATGAAGAATGTTTTTATAGAAGTCGATTTGAAAGCGAGCGGAGGGCAATATTTGTGATGGCACATATCACACGACCTTCCTTCTGCCAAGCTCCCATATGAAGGGGCCAGTGGAGATATATCAGCTTCCACACTGATATTCTTTCCTCCCCTTCATGCAGGTCCAAGTTTGGAAGATGATATTAGCATTTCCATATCATCATATATTTATGTTTCGTGGAAATGTGGTATGTGATGTTGATTTTAAATGTGTACAATTTGATATAACCCTTGCTTATAAGTGACCCCTAATGCACGTAATCTGAATATGGTAGGGGAGAACGGTCCAAAATGCACCCCTGGGGCAAAATGGCCTCACTCTTAAAATCACTCATATAATCTGTTGTAGTACATTTATGAACGAATATTACCATTACAATTCATAATTAGTTATCCATCATTGAGCTCCATTGGAAAAATTTGGCAAAATCCCTTCATATTCACTCAAATTTAACGATTTGCTATTTTTCCACCACATCCGTAAGATTGTAGTTCAATCCATTAAGAAAAAACAAACAACCATGCGTTCACCATCATTTTACATGCAATTGAGTCATTTTAAACCACCATTCGGGCGTTTTGCCCCAGGCCAATTTTAAAAATATTTTTCAAATGCATTAAAAAGTCATGAAAACCTTATTGTTTTGAATAGGAGATCATTGTAAAATGTAGCTGGGTTTGTAAATTTTGCACCTGTACGTTGAAATGGCTGGGTATTTTTGTTTATATGGGCGAAAACATCGAAAAAGCTTAAGGGGTGCATTTTGAATCGTTCTCCCTATAAAAGATTGTCTTTAAATATTTTAACTTTCATCATATTCAGTTCAATCAAAGTTTATTGCCTATTTTCCGGGCATTGGACCACACGATTAATTTAAAATGTTCTGAAAACTCAGATGTGAGTACCAGTACATTATGTGGAAGATTTTGGTTTGATAAATGTATTGGAGGTAACCACTCTCCTTCGATGGGATTCGAACTCACATCCCTCAATACGCTAGGCTGATGCTTTTAACCAACTAAGCTATGAAGGACCTCCGTTGGCCTTCGTCATATTATCAATTCAAAAAAAAATATTCGTTTCCATTTCGATCGGTTTATCGATTGTCACACTCACAAGGAGCTTGATCTTTTTTCTCGCAACTTAATCGATTCTGAATGAAAAAAAAATCATCAAATATCTAGTTTTATTTAGAAATGCTGTCGTGAAATTCTCATGAACTGAAGCTTGAAGGACCAAAGCATTCTTAATTGCTTCCAGGAAGCTTCAAGTCCGAGAAATAACTTCAATCTAAAGGCTGAAACACTAAAAAATAGATTTAGGTTTCAGTTTTATACACTTCCCTAATAGAATTGATAAACATTGAAAATTAAGGAAGAGTCAAAGTGCTGAAGGTGGATTAGCTTGTTTTTATAAGATTGATATCTTCTGGAAGAAGCGTCTCTAATAGCACATAATTCACATAGCAAAAATCGTCACGGCACCAAACGACCATGTTTCATAAATCCTTCAAATTCAAGCATACATATCCCAATTTGGCTAACCCGAGTGAAACTGGCTGCCGACAGCAGTATGCTCGTCACGCCATGCACGACTGGGTCATTTGTCTGGCATTAGGTACTCTGACCGTAATTTTCAAAAGCTCACGCAGCATCGTCCGTCAGTTATTTCCTGGCGACCCAAGCATCGTCTGCCTGTAATTACGGTTCTTTGTTGGATTTATCTGGAAATCGCACTCAAAAAAAGGGTTTTCACAAATTCATGAGCATGCTTGTCGCCAATTTATTGTTAGATTAAGACTTGTGTTACACCGAATAAAAATCCTTGCATCTTGCTAGGAACATGAATATCCAATAAATTTGAGAAATCTTGACCAGATTAAAGTTTTCCGTGCCACCATAGCGTTTTATTTAATATTCTTTTCTGCGGAGGAAATTTAGTATCATTACGTACATCCGCAATCCACTTTTCGTAATGACCCTTCCGAACAAGCCTAGAATTGAAAACAACACAAAAACATCTTATCTTCAACTCCACAATGGCTAACTTCGGTCATTTGTAAAAAAGCATCATGCACCCACTTCTAATCTCTGATTATATTAAGTCTGAAAATTAGAAACGCAAAGCCTTTCAACATTCCACCCTGACCAGACAGTTCAAGCTCAAGTATTCCAACAGCCTCGCATCTCTTTAAACAAAAACACGAAAACCTTGATTGGACTGGGGATTGTGCGGTCCTCCGACGAAATGAAGGTCGATGCTCTTGTGGAAATCAACCATTCAGAACGGACGAACTCTTTTTCTGCCAACCACCGACCCAAGAAAAAAAACGTTCCACTCTCGCCACAACTTCGCACATGGTTGACCCGAGGCGTGTAAATAAGATTAAAACTTAAAGCTTTTTCGAATACCGCTGAAAGACGCAAAAGTACGCTTGCAAAAACGTGCGCTGAAAATTGATTTTCCATTTTCCTCGCCCGGCCTTCTGGTCTCGCAGGAGCCACGCGCAAAGACGTGAAGATTTTCCACTTTATTTCTGTTTTCGGCGCACGGCGGCCCAAATGGTACCGGGTGGGGCAATTCCCTGTGTGAATTTTGGTTACCCTATGGTCGGGTGGCTGAGCATGGGAAAAGCGGAGATTTTTGGACGGGTTGTTAGCGTGCAGAAACGGTAGATACTTCTTACACTATTCATAAGCGAAGGGAAATGGATATTGAATTGCACTGTGGCTGTATTTTAAGAGTTGGAATGCAAATATTTGGTTAGAGTAGCGCTGTGGAATAACATTGAATGCTTGTTTATAGGGTAAGACACCCGGAAATCACCCTCGCCCCTGTTTTCGCCCACCAATTTTGAAATCTTCATTTCACGAAAACAAGTTGTTGTCAGCGCCGTAGCGTGGGGTTGGCCGGGTTGGCCCCACCAAGGGCGCCAGCCCTCACGGTATGGGAAACAGAACAATTTTATTCGTTATATGGCAAAATAATAACAAGCTGACCATAAAGTCTAAAGGTCTATGGCGGAGAAATTAGAAGAAATCTAATCTTTCTTCTATCTCAAATAAACAAGTCGAATGATTTGGTCTTAACTTTGACTGCCCTTTCGGTTTCTCTGAGCCTTTTGGAACTGTCTACAAGGGGCCAAGAAAAAGTCTAGAATACTTATACTTGTACTTATTCAAAAAGTTATTTGAAAATTGTAGATCGGATTGTTGCCATTTTCGGACACAAACTGCCACCAAAATTGTAAAAGACCTTTTGCGCTAATGACTTATATCGGGATGAGGTAAAGGTAAGGATGGTGTAGATTTAAGACAACTCTCATTTCATTCAGAAAAACTTCATTTAGTCCGAAAATATATCATCATGGACGCATTTGACCTGGCGGCATTACGATAAGCAGTGATAATGTGCCTTGATTAAATGACTACTGATTATGGATCGACTGTGCGTTTGAATTATATTTATTGAACGGCTGCTTAGTCTTGCAATTATTACAATGAGTTTTTTTTATTTACCCGACGTTTCAACACGGAGATTGTGTCTTTTTCAAGGGACAAACAACAAAAATATTTCCTCCTTGAAAAAGACACAATCCCCGTGTCGAAACATCGGGTAAATAAAAAAAACTCATTGTAATAATTGCAAGACTGAGTAGCTGTTCAATAAATATAATGAAATTACTACTTTGGTTATCATTTATCAAAGCTCTCATAGATTAGCAAAATTTATCCGCAATACATACAACATGTGCCAAGGCATGTGCTATCAAAGCATTCATAGCCTCATTTCCTCACTTCCTGGCCCTCCTGCTTCCGATGACGATTCGGACTACTTCAAAGTTGGATGTTATTGGCCCAACATCCATATCCATCCATTTTTTGTTCTTAAATCCGATAGCGATTTCGATCATCGATCGATCCACTTCAGAGTTGGATTTTCTTGTTCCAACCATTGGACATTAGTATATGATTTGTCATGATTTTGATGTATATGTATTTGCAAGTACGTCAGTTCCTTCCACTAAGAGCAAGAAACAGCCGTTAGGACACTATGATCTGTAAGTAAATAACTTTCAACAATTTTAATGATCTTGCAGCCTGGATGTTCCAACAGATTTCATACGAGGATCCAGAATTGTCCACGAGTCTACCAAGTTCTTACCATATTTTGCAAATTAGTGTAAAAGGTCACAAAATTTAAAAACTTTCCAGGGACATACCGCCTAATATATTGCTTATTATATGAAACATCTTCAATCCACTAAACTTTTTAATCTTATTGTTCTACAAGATGAGCAAACATAGTGAAGAAAATCTCGTTAATAGAAATTTATAAAACTTTAAGGTGAGATTCAAAATGTTATTGGATTGTGAAATATTGCACATTTTTCCTTAATACGAGAGGGGCGCCCTAAAGAGATTTCTCCAAGGGCGCCGGGAGTCCACGCTACGGCTCTGGTTGTTGTAAACAGTTGAAGTTCAAATTTTTCCATACAATTATCAAACAATTATAATAATACTTGAACTTCAACTGTTTCCAACAACTAGTTTTCAAAAAATGAAGATTTTAAAATTGGTGGGTGAAAACTGGGGTGAGGGTGATTTCTGGATGTCTTACCCTATAGAAGTTTTCAAAAAATCTACACAAAAATCTAATTTCATTTTTTGTTATCCGTGGCAGTAACAAATTAATGGCACATATTAATCGTGTTGCAGAAGAATCATTTTTATTTTAGAGAAAGTTCTATCTAATGTAGGGTCATGCACTAATTCGTTCATGGCGCTAATTCTCGTCATATCAAATCCGTATTCCTTAAATACTAGCGAATGATAATTCAAATCAACGAACTTATCATCACATGACGAGATAGAAAAAAAGTGTACATTACGATCCGATGCAATTTAAGTCGTAATCAGGTATTTCTGGCTGGTAATTCACTTGAAACAACCTTTGCGATTAATGTATTTGCACCATTACCTACCTTATCAGTACGATGAAGGAAAATCTAATAGCTTTTTCACTACACTACAACTTTTTCACAGCACTTCACTACATTACACTACAACTCAATTTCACTACACTCTTTTTACACAAGTTTTTCACAACGCACTAAATGAAAGATAAAGTAACCTCTATCCACTATTGGTATCGTTACCCTATATCTATCTAACTACCGTAGTTGGCTACACGTTCTCCTTACAAGCGGATGGTCCTGCGACTCCCTGCCCCTCCACCAAACGCCAGATGCGTAGCCCATATGGTGGCGTTTTGGAGAACGCGCCTCACCGTCACGACTCGGAGACATTCCTCCAACCAGTGCACAGTGGCTAAAATCGTGTTCTTAGCGCGTTTAATTAATAGTAGGGGAAGATGGTCGGCTACCGGCACTGGTTGGTTGTCGGCACTCCGACATAACTTATGACAGAAGACAGTTACGAATCTTCTGACAAGTATCATGTTTGGGTAATATCAATACGATGCTTTTGTGCCCAGTACCAAACCAAACAGTCGCTTCTGTTTCGTTTTACTATAACTAAATATTTTTAAGACAAGTGAAAACCCACCCAAAAGTTTTTTTTATAATTTGATTAGTGTTTTACAGTGGTGTAAATTGATCAAAAAGTTAATTTCATTATAAAGTGGATGATTCCTAATTTGTGATACAATATTGAATGTCACCGAATTACGCAATCAATTTTTTTTTTCAAAATGGATGCTAAATTCAATTGTCGGCACCCAAATGCAGTCGGTTGTCGGCACCCCTTTTTGTTAAAAAACTGCGTATGGGCTCGTTGCCCAGTGTTCTCGTCGGGGAACTAAATCCAGCTGTCGATCGAGCATCCTTCAGTCGAGGTCAAGGTTCGGCTTGTAAAGGGTCGATAAATGCTGATCGGAGAGCGAGGGACTCACTCTCTATCGCCTCTATCGGTTACCTATCCAGTTGCTGGTGCCTATGCATAGTATTCCTACTGGACGAGTAAACATGCCGGACGACGTCTTCACGGTAACTACTCCAACTACATTGTCGTTGCCAGGATGAAGGGATTGTATTCGCCCCATACTCCACCGCATCGGAGTGACATTGTCGTCTTGAATCACGACCAATCTTCCTATTTCCACCGGAACTGGTGGTTTCCAACGCTTGGTTCTTGCTTGAAGTTGGGATAAATATTCCCGGCGCCATCGGCGCCAGAAGTCTTGGAGCTTTCGTTGCATAAGCTGGTATTTATCAAGTCGATTGAGAGGAATGTCTTCAAGATTGGGCTCGGGTATTGCTTGAAGTGACGTTCCAACAAGGAAATGCGAGGAAGTCAACGGTTTCAAGTCTTATGTCTGCAACTTATTTCTGGCTCCTACAAAGTTGGTGCCGTTGCCGGAATAAATATCGCTGCATTTTCCTCTCCTTGACACAAACCGACGTAGAGCTTGGAGAAAACGTTCAGTGGAGAAATCTGTGACCCACTCCAGGTGCACCGCCTTGGTACACATGCAAATGAAGAGAGCGACGTAGGCTTTTACTGCTTCAAACACTACTCGTACCTTGGTGGTGGTTGATGCCTCTTTAACCACCGGATGATGCGGCAAATAGTATCGTTGGGCCGTTGCCTGAGTAGTCTGGTCAATTTTCCTCATGTGACCCATGGCGAGATATTCATTCATGAATGCGATGTATTGTTCTCTTAAATTGGAATCTCGTGCCAATCTGCACTCTGTTCCCTGAAGCCGTCGGTTGGCGATGGCCCAAGATTCGCCCAAGCTCGGACGAATATCTTCGTTCTTTGGCAGTGTAACGGTGTACCGACCGTCCTGCTCACGATGAACTGTGTGCTGGTATAGCTCCTCACAGCATCGCTCCTCCATAGAATATACCTTTTCGAACCAAGTTCCTCACATTGCCAAAACCGCTCCAAAAGCAAGTCCAGACCTTCGGAGGTTGAAATATTGCAGCTTAGTTGTAAAGAATTGGAAGCAATTGACGTGCCTCCACAAACGACCCATTCAAGTACCGAGTCGTTGAGTGTTGGTAGCTGTTCTCCTAATGAAATCCGTCTGCCTGTCTCAAAGAAGTCGAAGAACGACTCAATCCCGAGCACGATGCCCAGACTCAAAAAAGGCAGGATCCGCCAATTCGATCCCACTTGGAATTGACCAGTCATCAATTTTGACCGAAATTGTTGGCGGGTTAACTGTTATTATTTATTTATTCAGGCTAAGGCCGAAGTGGCCTGTGCGGTATATAAGAGTCTTCTCCATTCGGCTCGGTCCATGGCTACACGTCGCCAGCCACGCAGTCTACGGAGGGTCCGCAAGTCATCTTCCACCTGATCGATCCACCTTGCCCGCTGCGCACCTCGCCTTCTTGTGCCCGTCGGATCGTTGTCGAGAACCATTTTCACCGGGTTATTGTCCGACATTCTGGCTATGTGCCCGGCCCACCGCAGTCGTCCAATTCTCGCGGTGTGAACGAAGGATGGTTCTCCCAACAGCTGATGCAACTCGTGGTTCATTCGCCTCTTCCACGTACCGTCCGCCATCTGCACCCCACCATAGATGGTACGCAGCACTTTCCTTTCGAAAACTCCAAGTGCGCGTTGGTCCTCCACGAGCATCGTCCAGGTCTCGTGTCCGTAGAGGACTACCGGTCTAATGAGCGTTTTATAGATTGTCAGTTTGGTACGGCGGCGAACTCTATTCGATCGGAGCGTCTTGCGGAGTCCAAAGTATGCACGATTTCCAGCCACTATGCGTCTCCGAATTTCTCTGCTGGTGTCATTTTCGGCAGTCACCAGTGAGCCCAAGTACACAAATTCTTCTACCACCTCGATTTCGTCACCACCGATGCCAACTCGCGGTGGGTGGCTCACATTTTCTTCTCTTGAACCTCTTCCTATCATGTACTTCGTCTTCGACGTGTTGATGACTGGTCCCATCCGCTTGGCTTCCCTTTTCAGTCTGATGTAGGCTTCCTCCATCTTCTCAAAGTTACGTGCCATAATATCTATGTCGTCGGCGAAGCCAAATAGCTGGACGGACTTATTGAAAATTGTACCACTCGTGTTAATCCCTGCTCTTCGTATTACTCCTTCCAAAGCGATGTTGAATAGCAGACACGAAAGACCATCACCTTGCCGTAACCCTCTGCGGGTTTCGAAGCGACTCGAGAATGCCCCTGAAACTCGAACTACGCACATCACCCGATCCATCGTCGCTTTTAACAACCGTTTATCCGGAAATCCGTTTTCGTGCATTAGCTGCCATAGCTGGTCCCGATCGATTGTATCATATGCGGCTTTGAAGTCGATGAATAGATGATGTGTGGGCACGTTGTATTCGCGGCACTTCTGCAGTACTTGGCGAATGGCGAACACCTGGTCCGTGGTGGAGCGTTCGCCCATAAAACCCGCCTGGTACTGCCCCACGAACTCCCTTGCAATTGGTGCTAGTCGACGGCATAAAATTTGGGAGAGTACCTTGCAGGCGGCGTTCAGCAATGTGATTGCGCGGTAGTTTCTACAATCCAGCTTATCGCCCTTTTTGTAGATGGGACACACGACACCTTCCATCCACTCCTGCGGCAAAACTTTCTCCTCCCAAATCTTGGTAATGACCCAGTGCAGCGCTCTAGCCAGTGTCTCATCACCGTGTTTAAATAGCTCTCCTGGTAGTTGGTCAACCCCAGGGGCTTTGTTGTTCTTCAGCCGGCCAATCTCCTCCTGGATTTTCTGGAGATCCGGGGCCGGTAGAATTATGTCCTGCGCGCGTTCCCTCAGGTCCATCACCATACCGCCATCTTCGTCTGCCACATCGCCATTCAAGTGCTTTTCGTAGTGCTGCCGCCACCTTTGGTTCACCTCACGCTCGTTGGTAAGAAGGTTCCCGTTTATGTCCTTACACTGTTACCGAACGGTAACTAGTTTGTTAATTTGTGTGGGGTTGTAGGGTTTAATTTTGTACAGCTAGGAACCAACGGGCAATTCAAAATTCGCTCGTTTGGCTGCGGTGACGACGGTTACCAACGAAAAATGATAACGGGTGACGAGGAAGAATAAATGCGAAATGGGTGGCTATGTGGGCGGATGCAGCGAGAGTGAGCACCGAGTGGGGCTGGGAGATTCCGCTCGGTGGAAAGAAGCGACAGGAGTTTTTTAAGTGTGTGATCGAACGATGGTGCGGTCGTGTTTCGGTGAAAAGTAACCTCGATTCCTCGTGCATATATCTGGGAAATCTGGTTGAATTGCAACCGTAATCCGTTTGAGTGTACGGTCACCTGTACCGCGAAGTGGAAATTCGTTACATGGCAAGGACACTTTTGAAGTCGCCGTTTATCGACTCCCGCCAACACATTCCGTCCAAGCCTTAGTACACCATCGCCTCTCGAGATCCACCACCAACCGGCTGCTAACGAGCCGCCATCCAAGCCCTTCCTCGCCTTCGCTGGCCGTAGGCCAACGATCGGCTGCCCTGGGGCCGATGTCAAGCCCGTGGCGGAACGCCACCCCACCGCCGCGTTGCACTACGGCAACCTCACCTAAGTCGGTCGCACGTGGATTCTTCATCGACCCCGTCGTTAGGTCCCACGCCACCGTCTGCTTCCTGGAAGCTATTCTACGCCGCCTGCGACCTTCGACTGGCCCCACTGTGCATCAGTGCAAAGCTCGTCATCCTCGATTGAAGCTATTCTTTGCTATCGCAGCTCCTCGACAGGCCACCAGTCGAGCGTCATCCCGCCACCATTCAACCATTCAACCAAACCAACTTCTCGGCGCACCACCGTCGCCGCTTCTACGTCCCCGCCGTCGGCGGCTTTCGACAGGCCACCGCCCGACCTCCGCTCAGCTGTGCGTTCGTTGGCCGCCCGCCATTGGCACCTTCCCGCTGGTATCGCGCCAGCGAAGTGTACGAACGTTCACCGTCACCCGTAGTCACCGAATAAAAAGTGTAAAAGGTAAATCAATATTTTTTATTAGGACCACCCCACCGAAAACTCTCCCTTCCAAACAACGCCCTGGGACCCGGGAGAAAAGAGGCCTTGAGTGCCCACCCCGGAAGCTGCCGTTGGCTCTAGACCAGCAGCTTGGGGCTTAGGCACATCCCCTTCTGGGACGTAGCAGGACTCCCGGGGTCAAATATAGTTTCAACACATATCAGGCTGTGGCACGTGGCCCTTACGTGAACGGATCAACTTCTCATTATTAGTGTGGTACAGTTGCTCCGTCTCTTCACGGTCTCGATCTTCCTCCTGACGCTTTTTCCTCCGGAAAATCGAGTTTTGTCTGTTCCGCGCCTGTTTATATCGTGCCTCGTTCGCCCTCGTGCGGTGTTGCAACAATCTCGCCCATGCTACATTCTTCTCTTCAACTAACTGCTCCCATTCGCCGTCATACCAGTCGTTTCTCTGATCCGGGGGCACCGTGCCAAGTGCAGCGGTTGCGGTGCTACTAATGGCGGATCGAATATCTCTCCA
Source organism: Armigeres subalbatus (assembly GCF_024139115.2). Lineage (NCBI taxonomy): Eukaryota > Metazoa > Arthropoda > Insecta > Diptera > Culicidae > Armigeres > Armigeres subalbatus. Next base: position 310,604,135 of record NC_085140.1, read on the forward strand.
GCCATCTTCAAGAGACGCTGCGCCTAGCTGCTCTTCCGTTGGGAGTGCCACTTCCAGCTGCTGCGCGTATTCTTGGGCTAGTCTACCGTCTTGTAGCCGCCCAATATTAAGCCGCGGCGTCCGACTTCGACGCGTGTTGTACACCGTCGAGAGTTTTGAGCGCAGGCATACTGCAACGAGGTAGTGGTCGGATTCAATATTCGCACTGCGGTAAGTGCGGACGTTCGTGATGTCGGAGAAGAATTTACCGTCGATTAGAACGTTGTCGATTTGGTTTTCCGTTTCTTGGTTAGGTGATCTCCATGTGGCCTTGTGGATATTTTTGCGGGGAAAGAAGGTGCTTTGGACTACCATTCCGCGGGAGGCTGCGAAGTTTATGCATCGTTGGCCGTTGTCGTTCGATACGGTATGCAGACTATCCGGTCCGATGACCGGTCTATACATTTCCTCCCTTCCTACCTGAGCCTTCATGTCACCGATGACGATTTTGACGTCCCGCAGTGGGCATCCATCGTATGTCTGCTCCAGCTGCGCATAGAACGCTTCTTTCTCGTCGTCGGATCTCCCTTCGTGTGGGCAGTGCACGTTGATGATGCTATAGTTGAAGAAACGGCCTTTAATCCTCAGCTTGCACATCCTTGCGTTGATTGGCTGCCACCCAATCACGCGTTGGCGCATCTTTCCCAGCACTATGAAGCCGGTTCCCAGCTCGTTGGTGGTGCCACAGCTTTGGTAGAAGGTAGCCGACCGATGCCCGCTTTTCCACACTTTCGAAGTTGCGGGGATGTAATTCATCGTAGATCATCCTGTCGCAACCTGCGAAACCTAGCGACTTGCAGTTCCATGTTCCAAGCTTCCAATCGTGATCCTTTATTCGTCGCCTAGGTCTTTGGCGATTATATCGAGTCGCATTATCTCTTATATTGTTCGTAATGATTGGTTTTCCAGGTGGCTTATTGGGCCTGCGCAAACCTCCTGTCTCGCCGGAGGGCCGTCGTGTCAGGGCTGTTTAGCGTCCCACCTAACACCAGGACTTGGGCTTGTGCGCTTTGAGCGGCACACGGTCGCTTTGGTGGAGCCTACTTGCGGATACATGCAGCTTTTTATAGAGGTTTAACAGGGCCCACTGTCAAACCCCACCACATCCTAGGCAGGCGCCACAACTCGCAGATGGCCTGGGGAGGGATCGTCAAGCCCTTGGACATAGTCCCTGCTGCCCCGGGTTAATTGTTACCTTGGGTAAAATAAGAAAATCCATTTCTCGCGAGAATTGAGAAACTTGAGAAACCATGGCTCGATTTCTAGTTCTTTCATTGTTCTTTTCACCAGAAAACAAAGAAAGCCACTAGAAAACATCGGTAAATTGAAAAATCGCTATTTCAATGATCTAGAAGGCAGAAGTGATATGCTATGAACGGTCTTTAAAAGAACTATCGTAAAAATTGAGTTTAAATCTATTTAAATGATAATGACTTCTAAACCAGTTTCCATTTGAATGTTGCCAAGTATTTGCCATAATTCCGCAAGTCCAATTAACCAAGTCAAACCGAAAAAGACTTCCCAACCTACTTCCGTCGACAAATGAAATTATCACTCCCAGTCAAGCACCACTTCCACTATCATCGCGAGCATCCCGCAAAGGACCGGAGAGGTGCAAATTGCTTAATAAATGCCAATATCCTCTCTCGGCCTATCGTCGTCGATGCGCCATCATCGTCGGGCATGAAAGTCGGATAGTCATCATAAGAACCGCCAGATCGTCTACAATGAATGGCATGAGTGGGTAGTGAGCGGCAAAGCGTGGGAACCACCATGCCGCCGCCAATGTCGTTCCGTTCCGGCCAATCAAAACAATCCCGACAAACTGCGATAGAAGCCAATTTCTCCTTTCATCTTCAGACCATGAGCCAAGTGGCTGACGGTTTGCTCGGATGCTGTCGTTTGAAATTGAGTTGGGTCTTGGGTTTGCTCTGGTCACATTTCCAACGTAGGTGAGCGGCGGGCAGGGTAAGCATTTTGCTAACAGCAGTGTGCGTTGAACAAAACATAATTTGTAGTAAGTACATGAACATATATCACCAATTAGCATAATCTACGTGGATATACCATATTCTAGCGATCATCAACGCTAAGGTTACAATCGAGTTTCAACTAGTCAATTTGGCTGATTTAATCTTTATATTTTTTTTGAAATGGTAAATACTCGTCTAAAATTTAAACAAAAACGTTGGAAACAATGGTTAAACATGTTTTTAAATTCATCAAAAACCTTTTCTTTTTTCCTTTGCATTATTTCGAACATAACATAGTACATCTTATTTAAGTTCGAAGCACGCATCCATGAACCTACTCGTCTAGTCGATCAATTTCGCTTCTCTCTCAATCTACACTGAATATGTGTAGATACTGATTGTTGGATGATGTCACGCTTTCATCTTGCCCCAAAGATATGTGTGATTCATTCCACCTAGTGTCTCCATCAATCAACTGCGAATAGCATTCATGGTCTTTCACAACCCCTCCATTTATCATCTGGCAAATCGGAAACATTTACGTAAAGGAATATCCGACCGAAGGTCCACTTCGATGCCAAGCCAAGGGCAAAGGAAGTAATTATTCCAGCCCAAGACGTATTGGCGCGCAATTGGAATGACATTTATTACGTCGGGATGAGAAGTTTGTCACGCAATTGCCTCTGAGATAGCGGGCAGGTCAATTGTTTTGCGACACGAATTGAAGATATATTCTTTCAACACACCTGTAGAATTCACCACTTGCTTTATGAACTAAACTCAGGCCGATTGCCAGAATGTAAGAATTTTTAGATTAATCCTTTCAATATTCGTATAACCAAAATATGGTTCACTCAAACGGTACGCGGTACGCGGTACGCCAAACATCGAGACAATAAATTACTAAACTAATTTTAAGACCAATATTGAAACTGTCGATTTAATTTGAATTTAAATCAGGACGCTACTTGAGGTACAGTCAGGCATCCATTGCTCCTGGCTTCTAGTTGATATCTTCTTCTTCTTATTGGCATTACATCCCCCCACCCGGAACAGAGCCGCCTCGCAGCTTAGTGTTCATTAAGCACTTCCACAGTTATTAACTGCGAGGTTTCTAAGCCAAGTTACCATTTTTGCATTTGTATATCATGAGGCTAACACGATGATACTTTTATGCCCAGAGAAGTCGAGATAATTTCCAATCCGAAAATTGTATAGACCGGCACCGGGAATCGAACCCAGCCACCCTCAGCATGGTCTTGCTTTGTAGCCGCGCGTCTAGTTGATATATCCCTGGCAATAATTATAAACCCATCGCTGTTTTATTTTTTATACAAAATGATCGTGTTTGGGGATCATAACCTCATTTTCTAGCGATTCGATGAAGAACATTAATTAATGATTGCTATGTGTATGCATGTTTCAGTTGGAAAGAATTATAAAGCCATTCCACTTGTATGGAGCCCCATATAAAGTTTGTTTGTTTGTTTGTTTGTTTATTGTCGTCAATCATGTTTGTAGACCGTTTGATACAGATTTAATCTAATAATAAAGTTCTCCGTTAGTTAAAATTACTAAACACTTTTATCCGATATGAAAATTATACACACCAAGCATTTACTGAGTACGCAAGTATTGTTTCAATTTAGTCTTAGATGTAGTGAAATCAATAACATTGCAATGCTTATTATAAGCAGCCATCATTTGATTTATGGGTCCGAATTTCGCATAGTTTGTACGATGATTACTACAGGCAAATAAAGTTCGACTTCGCAAAGGTCTTTGTGGGATATAAAAATTTAATTTGGATAATATTGCATCTGAGTCGACCGTGTTCGAGATAACATCATTAATGAAAGATAGCATCGCATATTCCCGTCGCTCCTTCAATGTTTGTATACTAATTAGCATGCATCGTGCTTTATAAGACGGGAGTTTAAGTTGAGTCCACCCCAACTTGCGTAGTGCATATAATAAAAATTGCTTTTGTACCGACTCAATTCTTGTGCCATGCGTGACTGTGTAAGGTGACCAAACTATGCTGCAATATTCAAGTATCGATCTGACATAAGCAATATATAATGTTTTTATAGTGTATGGATCGTGGAAGTTGTAGCCAAACCTTTTTAATCCTAACATATTATTAGCTTTGTTTATAATAGTATTATAATGGTCAATGAACGTTAGCTTAGAGTCTATAATTATGCCAAGATCCCTAACTCTATCACATCTTGTTACCTTTTGGCTACCTAAAGTGATTGTCATATTTGGAATATTTCGTTTTCTGCTTATAGTAATTAAGTTGCATTTCTTTATATTGAGCTGTAACAAACTTTTTATACACCAGTTATGAAATATCTGGATCTCGTGTTTGAATGTGTTCATGTCTTCAGCGTCTTTGATCTCAATAAAAAGTTTCATATCGTCAGCGTAAATCAATACTTTTAGATGTTTTAGAATGAAGGACAAGTCGTTTACAAACAAAATAAACAATAGCGAACCTAAATGAGAGCCTTGCGGGACTCCCGATGTGGTATGAATAGCTACAGATTGCTTTCCTTTGAACCTAACTATTTAATTGCGACTGGTCAGATATGCTTCAAGCCATTTACAGAGTCCAGGCTGGATTCCCATTTTTTGCAGTTTAAAGAGAAGCATTGGTATATCAACTCTATCGAACGCTTGACTAAAATCCGTATATAAAACTTCAACGTGATTTCCTCTGTCCATGGCTTCAAGAGAATAATTCACAAATTCCAGTAAGTTCGTAGCTGTCGACCGACCTTTAAAGAATCCGTGCTGGCTTGTAGTGATCCTATTTTTTATTTGGTTGAATATTTTCTCATTGACAATTGCTTCGAGTAATTTTGGAATGGTGGAGAGAAGAGCGATTCCGCGGTAATTGTGGATGTCGGATTTTTTGTCAGACTTGAAAATCGGCACCAGAAAGGAAGTTTTCCACGGTTTAGGAAATTCTCCAGATTTTAATGACATATTGAAAAGCCAAAACAAAGGAGCAGTGAGCTCAGCTGCCATAGTTTTCAAAAATACGGGGGGAACACCATCTGGACCGGTACTCTTTGTTACGTCCAATTGTTTTAACGCGTCCAAGATGTCAAGAACATTAATTTGGTCGACGCTTATATCGTTTGAGAACTCAGGATAGAAATCAAAAAACGCGCGGTCACGGTCCTCCTCTGAGTGTTCAGAGTAAATTTCACGGAAATACTCAGCAAACAAATTGCAAATCTCATCAGAATTAGTACCCACTTTGCTGTCTATGTACATTATTGAGGGGAAATTGTCAGTCTTTAGTTTGGTGTTTACATATTGGAAAAATATTTTGGGACAAGATTTAATTTCCGCTTCAGTTTTTGCATTATACTCATCAAATGCTGTGTGCATACCCGTATTAAGTTGATCGCAAATGTTCAAATAATTTTCCATACTACTTGAATTATTAATTTTTTTGTGATTTCTATGCGCTTTTTGCTTTCGATTTTTAAGTTCTTTATTTGCCTATTGAACCAAATTGGTTCTTTTGTAGAAAAAGAGCGTCTACGTCTTTTAACTGGAACTTCTTCTTTTATTATTTTGAACAATTTACTGTAGAATAAATTAGCAGCATTTTCGATATTATCTTGATTCCTCAAAGTTGTTTGCCAATCAATTATGTTTAATTTATTTCTAATGTTCTCGTAATTAGCTGCTTGATAATCCAGAACTTCCTCAATTTGATAGTCATTAGGTGGGGAAACATCGTGTAAAAACAAAGAGTATTCGATTGCCGTGTGAAACACTTCATTTCTCCATAATGGTATGAGTGATTCGTTCACACTAAAGTCATCATAAATGTTAGTTAGCAATAGGTCGAAATGTCAGTTCTTTTGATTTTTCACATGGTTGACCTGATTAAGTCCCAAGCTTGAAATTTTGGCAAAAATAAAGTGCAGAAACGCAGTGGCTTCATAATTATACCTCTAGAAATAGGATTGGCCGAGTTTTGAGTTCCAAGAACATGTTGCCATCGAGAATTATCCACGATGATATGAATTTTCAAAACTCTATTTGCGACAAATACATTCCGTCATTGGAATTCATCCAACCCAACAGATTACGCACGTAGAATCGGTACAAAAATATGCATCCAGAGGAATAAAAGCGCTTCTCTTCAAGGGCGTAGCCAATGGAGGGCAGGGGGGCCGTCGCCCCCCTAAATTGTGGAAAGATTGAACGGGTACTGAAATGAATTCCCTCAAACATGTGCACTTTACGATCCAATCATATACAGAAATAGGTGGTTGAAATTCAAAAGATTCCCAAAACTTATTAGGGCATCCAGGATCCATAATATATGAAAGTTCAAAACAACTCGAAACATTTCGGACTCAAGAATTCTCCTTGAAATCCTTCTAGAAGCTCCCCTGGGAACTTCTGAATTCCTCCGGAAAGTTATCCACAAATTCCTCTGAAAATCGTTCGTTCGTTGTGGGCTTCGTGGCCGTGCGGTTAGCGACGTCAATCGTCTAGACGCATGTGCTTTGGAGTCTGGGTTCGATTCCTGCCCAGGTAAGGAGAAAACTTTTCGTAAAGCGAAAAGTTCCCCACTGGTCCATTAGGTGTTGTGTAAATGTCCTGTCCGTTGTCTCATGCTAGATGTTTAGTGTTCAGTCTGTGCGACCTCTGGTCGAAGATGGTGATCCTGTCTTTTATTATAAAAAATCCTTCTCATGTAATTGTAATTCCCCACTAATTTTTTTTTTAGGAAATTCTCGAGGAAATTCCTTGAAGATTTCTTTTCTTCTCTCCAAGATTAACTTCTAGATATTTCTTCGGCTATTCTCTCTTCAGGAAGAATCCGGCATTTCCTTTAGGCATGCATTCGAGAGTTCCGTCAAGAATACATACGGAATTTCTTCCCAAAATTCTACCAAAAGTTTCTTCAAAAATATATGACGGAAATCCTTCGATTTAGCTCCATAATTTCACTTGTAAAACTATAAGAAATTCCTTCGGAAATTCTTCTAGGAACTTCTCCGGGCATTCCTCTCGGAACTCTTCCTTTAATTCCTCCGGGATTACTTTCAGGAAATTTTCCGGGAATACCTCCAAACATTCAAAAGCGAAATCATCTAGCATTCCAATCTGGAATTCTTTTCGCAATTACTTCAGAATATCCTTAAAGGAATCCTCTAGAAATATCTTCATGAATTTCTCCTGGAACTCGTCCAAGTATTTCCCCAGAAATTCTTACAGGTATTTTTTCGGGAGTTTCTTCAGGTACTTCTCTAGGAATTCCTTCAGGAATTTTCCCGGGAGATTTTCCGCGGAAGTGTACTAGAATTCCTTTTGGACTTCACTCGGAGTTTACTCGGATATCTGCCAAGAGTTCTTCCAGAAATTTCTTCGGAACAATCCGCAGGGATTTTCTTCGGCAATTCATCTGGGAATACTTTCAGGATTTCATCTGGGAATTTCTGCATTAATTCCTCTTGGTATTTTTCTGGGAATTCCTTCAGACATTTTTTCGGAAATTCCTTTAGGAACTTCTCTAAGAATTATTTCAGGACTTCCATGTGGGAATTCCTCCGGAAGTGCTTGTGGGAGTTCCTCCGGGAGTTCTTCCAGGAGTTTTTCCAAGAAATTCTCCGGTAATACCTCCAGGAACTTTATAGGGAATTCCTGGACGATATTTGGCAGGAATTTCACGGGAAATGGGATTTCGGAAGTTCCTTCAGAAATATTTTTTCTCTTCCTCTAGGGTATTCCACCGGATGTTCCTCTAAAGTTCCACCAGTAGTTCCTTCGGGAATTCAATCAGGCTTTCTTCCACAAGCTTCTTTCCACAGGCTTCTTTCTACAAATTCCTCCAGAAGTTCCTCGGAGAATTTCTCTGGGAGTTCTTACTGGAATTCCTCCGGGAGGTTCTTTTAAGAATTCTTCCAGGAGTTCCTCCTGGGATTCTTACGGACGTTCCTTTGGGAGTTCATCCTAGAATTCTTACAACAGTTCCTCCAGGATTTCCTCCGGAAATTCTTCCTTCCTTCAATAATTTCCTCCAGAAGTTCCACCGGCAGTTCCTCTGATAATTTCTCCGGAAATTCCTATAGAAAATCCCCCGGGAGTTCCTCCGGAAATTACTCTGGAAGTTCCTCCGGGAGTTCATTTTCAGAGAAACACCCGAAGAAACTGCCGGTGAAACTCCCGGAGGGATTCTCGTAGAAACTGCAGGTGGATCTCCCGGAGGAATTCCCGAAGGAACTGCCGGAGGAGCTCCCGTAAGAACTCCCGGAGTAATTTCAGGAGGAACTACTAGAAGAATTCCTAGAGGACCTCCCGGATGAGCTCCCAGAGAAACTATCGGAAGAACTTCTGGAGGAATTTCCAGCTTAGTTTCTGAGGAAAGCCTAAATGATTTTCTGAAAAAAGCCTGAATAATTTCCTGGAATAGCTTCTGGTGGAACTCCCGGAGGAATTTCCGGAGAAACTCCCGGATGAATTGCTGGTGGAATTCCCGGAGGAACTCTCGAAGGAATTTTCTGGAAGAATTTCTGAAGAAACTCCTGGGAGAATTTTCAAAGGAACCCTGGGGAAACTACCAGAAGCATTCTCGGAAACAAGAGAATTCATCTTACAGACAAATCTCGTCTAGCTGAAACCTTTGTTGGGGGTTGTAGCTGGACCATCAGAATCATCAGAGGACCTCCCGGAGAATTCCCTGAGGAGCTCGCAGAGAAATTCTCAGAGGAGCTTCTGGTGGGAAATCTATATAAATTCCTGAAGAAGCCTAAATATATTCCAATTCTGCCGAAATTCCCGGAAGAATTTTCAGAGGAACTGCCGATAGAACTACCGAAATAATTCTCGAAGGAAATCCTAGAGAAATTGGAAATGCCGGTGGAACTCCTGGAAGAATTCCAGGAGGAACTTTCGGAGAAACTCCTAGAGGATCTCCCAGTGGAAATATTAAAGTTTCCACCGGAGTTCTTTCAGGATTTCATTGCGAATTAACCTTTTGTCTGTGCTCTGGGGTCAATATGACCCCAGGCCACTTTGAGTGGCTGCCATTTTTTTAGTTTTCAACCGATTCTCCTAATTTTTGGTAGTTTGGTAAAACTCGCCGAGATCTGTCTCCTAGGTGCAAATTCGCTCGAAAAATCTTGAAAATATGCGCTACAGTGTATTTTTTTCAAAAAACTTACGTTGTCTGTGCTCTGGGGTCAAATTGACCCCAAATTGAAATTGCTATAACTATTTTAATGTTAGGCCAATTTTTGATTTTTGGGGCTGTTTCGAAAGATATTTTAATCATCTTTCAGGTCGTTACTAAAGATTGACTATAGGTAGGCGGGTACATCGCGGGGAGGGGTTTTCGTAGAAAAGGGTACAAAAACAGTGATTTTTCATGCTTATTTTATTATATCTGAGAATCCTACCCATTTTGAACTGCACCTTTTCAAAAAGGTTATGCAGGAAGGCGTCTGCTTTGACATGAGTCATTGATTAGTTTAGCGCTTGGTCGCTAGGTGGCGGTATATTTGAATTCATTATTTTAGACTACTCAAGTAACTCCGATATATGGAATTTTCTCATTGTAAATATTCTTATCGCACAATTTTGAAATTTGTAAAGATGACGTCTGTAACAAAGTTCGTCTGGTGGGAATAGACTGTCATGTGAGGGAATAAATAATAAGGAAATTTACAAATAGGCGGCGCTAGTGTACTTGCAATATACTTGCATATATGAAATATTGCTTTAGCTTGACATCCCTCATACCTACACCCAAGTTGTATTCGGCAACATTGTTCAGGATGTCTAGCACTACAAAGCAGTGCTCAATATAATGAGCACTTCTTCCCATTTTTTAATTTGTGCGATAAGAATATTTACACTGAGGAGAATTCTATATATCGGAATATCTTGAGTAGTCTAAAATAATGAATTCAAATATACCACAACCTGGCGACCGAGTTCAAACTTATCAACGCTTCATGCCAAAGCACATGCCTTCCTGCATAGCCTTTTTAAAAAAAGTTGCAGTTCAAAATGGGTAGGATTTTCGGATATAAGTAAAATAATCATGAAAAATCACTGTTTTTGTACCCTTGTACACTAAAACCCCTCCCCGCGATGTACCCGCCCACCTATAGTCAATCTTTGGTAACGACCTGAAAGATGATTAAATTATCTTTCGAAACAGCCCTAAAAATCAAAAATTGGCCTAACATTAAAAAAGTTATAGCAATTTCAATTTGGGGTCAATTTGACCCCAGAGCACAGACAACGTAAGTTTTTTTGAGCACAGACAGAAGGTTAATCTAGGAATTCCTCCGAAAATTCCATTGTTGATTTCATTTTCGGTATAATTTCTGTATAAATTTCCGATGGAATTCCTGGAGAAATTCTTTGAAATTTTCACAAGAAATTATTCGAAACAATTCACGGAAAATTGTATGGAATTTACACAAGAAATTCGAAGATTTTTCGTGAAATTCTCAGGAATGTTTACTGGCAATTCTGCGGAATTTCCACGGAATATTCTTATTCTTAAAAATCATGGGAAACAACACGAAATTATTGCATGGAATTCTGCAGAACTTATAAAGAAGTTCGTGAAGATTTTCTTGGAGTAAATAATGGTGGAATTTTCGGATCAATTCCCGGCAAAATTTATGGTGGAATTCCTGAAGACACTGCCGAATAAGTTGCTGGAGGCATTCCTAAAGAATCCCTGATAGAATTTCGGATATAATGCCAGAAGCAATTGTCGAAGGAATTCCTGGAGAAAGTTTAGAGAAGTTTAGAAAGATGTATGGTTCTAGTTTTCTTAAACTTATGGAAGAATGCATAAGACAAGACTTATGGAAGAATGCAGGATTTTTTTAATAATTGTTATAGCCGATTTTGTATTCTTTCTGAATACTAAGTTCGTTAATATTTTTCTCACTTTATTTAAAAATATCTGATGAGCAATAAATCACGCATTTTTAAATCCATTATTGTTTTAATCATTATTGTTTCGATTTAGTTTGGATTTGGTTTCATGTGTTAATATTCATGTGTTTGTATAAAACTACTATAAAACTACGATTTAGAAGACCAAAAAAGTTGCCCCCCCCCCTTCTCGAAATCCTGGCTACGCCCATGCTTCTCTTAGTATTTTAAACAGTTGAGTGACTAAGAGTGCTTCACTAAGTTCCAGATTTGGTACCGTTAAAATCTTAATCGCTACCACTAGGGACTTCGAGAAGAGCAGACGAACCATAGTTTCCCCATTTAAATTCAGGGATCCAAGATAAGCCCAATTGCCGTAAGCTTTGGTAGATGTTTCCGAGAAACTTGTCATCTTGTCAGTCATATTGAGCTAAGAACTAGTAATTCCTCCTTGAATTCCATCCTCATCTACCGTTAACGATAATGACTGGTCCCAATACAGATGCTTTCCGTTAGTATCTGACAACGTTCACAACTGTTGCATGAACAGCTTTGTCGTAGTAATTGTTGCGCCAAACCAACCAACCATGAAGATGCAATTTTCGAAAGTACATTTCGCTTAATTGTTTGTTTGCTCCGAATCCATCTGAGAAACATTGAGCATGAATTCATCAGTGGCGTAGCCAGAAAATTGGTCTAAAAAAATTTCTTCTAAAGATTTTGTCTCTGGGGAGGGGGGTTATGTCCAAAACCACCCCCGTGGCTACGCCACTGCATCTTTTGTTGGCAGCAGGTCAGTTCGGGAGTTTTCACAGGAGAGTTTCGAGCTGGGTTTCCATCAACGCTTGGGATTGCCTCAACCTCAAACGTTATCTCTACGGCTTCACTCTTGACGCTGCTTGTGCGATCCAAGAAACTAAAAGACCATATCCACTTTGTTTCACGTTACCCGTACTCGCTGACTCAACCGTTCTGATAGAAAATTGTTCTTCGAGTCTACTAGAGTCCGTGCTGGAAGCCGATTCATTCCTGTTGTTATCTTCTTCAACGACGATAGCAGTCGCCAGCAGTACCTAAGGCGAGATTTGCTGAGCCGCACTAGCGACTTCTGTTTTAGAAAAAAACATCTTTGATCTGAGAAGATATTTAACCTACTTACTGCGTCATGACTATCTTGCCTAGGAATAGTGTCTCGTTTTGAGCGTGCTTCTTCCCCGACTTAGAGCATAGTTGTGTGTGATGTCGTCTTCTTAGCATTCCTTCGCTAAGTGTCCTGGTTTTAGACAATTGCGACATAAGGAGTTTACGCGTAGCAGAGCCGGTGAATTCCAGAGCTGGCTGCATAACGTCCATCCGTTGCTTGTAGGGTGTTGTAACTGGTCTTCAGTATCGTGGGCCCTGGTTACTGCTGCTCCTTATTGGTTAGGATCCTTAGGATCAACCGAACGCGTTAGAAATAAATCATGAACGTTATTGAAAAAACTCGGGCATGTCAGAATATAGTGCTCTTTGCCAGCCAAAAACTCTTATCAGCCTCGGCAGATTATTGGATCGAGTCAGACAGACAGCAGGTTGGTAAATTTTTGTTTCTTTCTTTCTGTGAATTTTGACCGACATCAATTCTTCACATGTCATGATATTTCCAGCGCTAAAGGAGTAGCAGGCAAGGGTGGGGTCTAAAAACAGCGTCTTCAGGTCCAACCTACAAACCATCGGCAAGCAGAGAATACTATACATAATAATTAACGAAGAAAATTGTATCTAAACACTTGGTTGGTTTATAAAAATAAGCCGGTAGACAGAACAGGACAATCGAAGGACATCAATCACAGTAGGGAGAAGTTGTCTTCCGCGGTATGAGTCTCCATCGATAAACTTTGGCCGGGTAGCCAACTGTGGCTGTACGGATGTCCAAGAGTTTAGACTCTGGTTGAGTTGCGCTGTTCTCCGGAGTTCAATCACTGCAGCCAGATAAGAAACACAACCCTAGCAGCACACATGTTCCACATAGGTTACTGCAACTAAAATGTGACCAAATTTAGTCACAATAAAGTTGCTGCAACCATTTTTTCCCTAATTGTGCTGCTCGGGAACCTTAACGCATAACATCGATCCATAAAACCAACCGAAAGGGGAAACTTTTCAGAGAGAAAAAATAGCAGAAAGCGAGGCTCACTCTGAAAGCGACAGTTTTCGTATTCCTGCTACACAGGACTTAGCCGGTTGATATCAAGAAGAGGAGACAATGTTGGGGAAGATGCGGAGATATAAACTCCCCCCACCTGCTGACCTTGTTGAGATTATAGTTGACGAGCAGAAGACATACCATCCGAGTTGGGGTGCACGGGTAGCCTGGTCACTGAGGACTTACAGGACTGGAAAGACCAGGAAGGCTCGCACTCCTCCGTGACTGTGATTTATACTCGGGTTGGGGTGCCCAAGAGGTCCAAGCTGGATCTATATCTTATAGTATAATCCTCCATCTTTGAAGAAGCAGATGAGGACAGATAGGATAGCGGTATCGTCAGCTAAGGTATCTCGTAGTGGGAGAGAGGAACGTCATGCTTTGGACATCGACAGAACACACCGTCGAAATTATGTAAGAATCGGGTGTGGCCGGTGCGGTGGCGTGAGATGACTTGCTGGCCCTTGAGACTTGTCATGTCGTTCCAGAGTGCTGTGGATCCTTTGACCTTCCGCAATTTCTTAGTTCTGGAAGCAGCTCATTGATTTCCATATCCTGGGGCTGGGTGACGACCTTTTTAATCCAGGCTCTAACGTCGGCCGAGGGAACCGATGTTGTGAGGCCTTGGTGACCGACTCCAGCCAGAATGTCCGCAGTGTCGTTCCCAGGCACCCCACAGTGTCCGGAAATCCAGGCGAAGGTTGTCGACTGTTGTTCGCAAGCGAGGATGGCCTGAATCCATGGGTGTTTCGGGTGGTCTTCGGACTTCGCAATGGAACTGTTTATGTTGGCTGTGGTGGAGTGCCAGCTCCTCGCTCCATGCCAGTGGACCCTTGCCACCGAGGGATGACAGACGCCGGCCTTCGTGTGTATAATCTGATCCCCTTGAACAAGGAGAAGGTTCCTATGGTTTCCATGTCTGGTGGAAGCGTATGCGGCAGCTTTCGGGCACACGATGGCAAAATGGGAGGACACCTGCTTCGTTGCAGACAGCTTTAGCGGGTGTGGAAAGAAGAAGTCCGGAAGCTATGCGGAAGTATTGGTTAAAGACTGGGGAGAGTATGTTGACAAGCTCACGACGTGCTACACAAGTCAGTTCCAGTCCGTTCAACAGTCTGCTGTCAATCAGCACTTGGTCGATACGACACTGAGTGGCTCTGTTGTTCGTCCTATACGGTCTTGATAAAGTTGAACCTTGATCTGCAGCCGACTTCGACCGCTTAGAAATAAGGGAGGAAGGTCAGTCCTCGGTCGATGGAGACTCCAAGGACCTTGACGAATTTCCGTCCACCGATGAACTGTACTAACCGCTGCTTGGGTTCGGATACGCGTTCGCCACGGAGTTTCTCCCACTACCACAAGCAAGATATCGTCCGCGTAGACGAAGATGTAGATGTTGTTGGGAGGCCTAATCCAGCAAAATACGTCCGGGAGAAAAACGTGTTGGCGGACACCAAGTTCTCCGTCAGATTCAAGCTTTACATGCAACCTACGCTTGACTAACCTCTCGACGATCTTTGATACACAGGATGTCAGCGAGATATACCAGTAATCAGCGGCATCGCGGGAGAAGATACTGTTTTAGATCTTAGAATAACGTGGCTGAGCCGTCACTCATCGAGAAAAGTTTGATTAGTCCAGGCTTGGTTTACCAGAATACTATTTTGACAGTAGGGGAAGATTTTTCAGCATCGGATACTCTATTCCATCCAGACCAGTAGACTTCCCCTTACTTCTTGCTCGGCGAACAAGAAGGGCTGGTTTATTGGGGAACCTAGCAAGTCCGGTGGGACTCGAAAGTTCTGCAGCGTCAGATCCCTAATGACTATGAATCTTTGAAAAGCGTTGCGACGATGATGAACCTGATGCGAGTGATGCTAAATTCTCCCCGAGTGTATTGGCCACATCCGGCGGATCGGAAATAGTACGGTCTTACGAATCGATGTAGATGTAGATGGGGGAAGATTTACGCTTGCCACTTAGCGCATTGACTTTCCTCCATAGTTCGGTGGTGGATTGGGCTAAGCAAGTCCTTATTTTGGCGTCTTGGATGACCGTTCGGCACTCATAGTGTTTTTGTTTGTAGTTATCCAATGCACTTACCTTTCTCGAGTGCCCAGGTAAAAGCCTCCTGAGCCCTCGAAGGGGATTTCTTTCTGGCATTAACAGCACTGCGTTTTTCGTCCTGGGCCTGGCCAAGAACTGGTCTTATCGTCGTGGCATCGAGGACGATCTTGGAGAAGTCGGGAAGCTTAACCGGGGTTGGTAGTTTGCTCTAAAGTGCGTCGAATGCTGCCATCAAAGGACTCCCAGCCGGCGGCATCAGAACGACATTGTGGCCTCTTGGAAGTGGTGAAGTGACCTGAATTGGAAAATAGTTGCTTCCATAGGTCGAAAGCAACCTCCCAATTTAACATGGGAAGGAGGGGCCGGCTGATGGTGGTCATTTCGATGGCGGTGGCCGAATGGCCATAAAAAATGTGGGTGAACCACCATTTAGGGGAACTAGATGCGCTTCCTCGGAAACTTCGAGTAGGGCTACACCACAGGGGTCCGACTTTGTACCTCTTCAGGTCGAGTGGTGGGCGTTCATATCTCCCAAAAGAAGAAAAGGAGATGGGGTCTCACTGATGATGTCACTCACCTTTTGTTTGATGGCGGAAGGTGTTTCACAAGAAAGATAGACATTCACAATACTAATAAGAATGCCACCTCGGAGACGGACTCCAACGGTCCTCACGAAACTGAAGAACGTCATAGGGGATCACCCGGAGGATCCATATCACCACAGAGTGGATGGTATTAGTACCTACCTTGTAGTAAAGTGTCCACAAAGGCTGTAAATTGGTCTGTATTTGGTCCTTAACGAGAGCATGAAGCTCAACTGCAGATTCCTTCATCAAAATCTAAAAAGGCAGAGGGTCGATGAGGCTTTTGGGTTCACCTTGTAAACAGCCCTTCGAATAGTATAGTTTTTCTACTTCGTACTCAATTGGCAACGCGCATGAAACACCGCGGTCAAAAGTCGTTGAACCTATAGACTAATTCCGGATGTGTCTGGTCAATAGGATAATAGCATCAATATGAAACATGGTCAGATTCATTTTCACCTTACACAAGTGTTTTCTGAACATGGTTGTTTAAGAAAGTTTTTGCATTGATTTAGATTTGCACAGTCTGCTGGTGGGAGCACCGCGATTCAAAATTGAGAGAAACGCCATGCTCCTTGTGGATTCGATTCCAAATATCCTCATAGATAAGATGTGTCGCGTCGTGAGTATTTTGAATACGTTGAACACAGTAGCTCAACAGATCATGTTCAAGCTGCAGATTTGGTGGTTAATTGAACGACCAATAGCTACAGTATGGACTAATGTGACGCTGTGGACACTATGCTCGCCCTGGTAACAAACATGCCGTGGGTGAGCTTCGGTGGCCTCTATATAATTATGCGGAGGTCATTGCAACTCATAAGTGGCAGTTCTTGCTTGGGTGATTTTCTCCTGAGTGAGTTAGCGCAAAATAAATAAATATTCATGCAATGGCGGGCATAGAAAGGATTTCAATCAAAAACTGAGGAAATGCCAAGATAATACTAAGTTGAAAAGCAAGCCAAGTTGCAGTTGGAATATAAAGACATTCTAAAGTGCGTACAATTCAGACAGACAAAGTAGCGTACAATGCAATATAAAAAAAGGAGTGGCATTTTTTTTTTATTTCTTTATCAAAGTGATTTTTAAATTATAAATAAACTTCCTCACTAAATAGATGTGGCAGATAATGCTGCCGCAAGGTTTTCCAGCGGATGATACTTTTCACATTTGTTATTACCTTGTTGTCTATGAAACATTCTCCATCACTTCATCATCAATCCGAGCTCACGCATCCTGGGTAAATTGAAACAAATTTATGATAGGACTGATCATCCACAATCAACCACATTAAGATCTCTCTAGAGTTGGCAGATAGGAAGGTCCAGAGAATTTATTTCAACCACAAGAATGATGGGGATCTGATAAGGCCGCTAAATCTAAGAACCATTAAGATGAATAGAAAATTTAAATTATTGTGGTCTGCCACAAAATATTCCGCCCTCTCCAGAGCTCTACATTATTTCTAGGAACTTTTGCTCGGATTTGATATGATTATGTTCCAATCGATTGCACATCTTGATAAGCAGGTATGATTTAATGTTCTAATTGAAAACCATCTATCATCGTATGACATTTGATTTATCTTCTTCTTCCTGCAAAAAGATTGCTATGACAGGCATATTTGTATTTAGGAGCACGAAGTAATTTTGATGCTATTTTATGTTTGTTAATACTTAAAACAGGAGAGCAGATGATGAATGTTTCTTCGTTTCTTCTGTTTATTTTTTAGTTGGTTGATAAATCAAAAATTATTTTTTAGGTGAGACGATAATTCGAAATTGTTCAAATCCAGCGCAAAATACTCCCGATAAATAGAGTGGGTACACCCACTATCAATAATTGTTTCCACTTTGATCATAAGCGATTAACGCGGTATCAGCTCATCTACTTTAATCAACTCATCTCTCCAAGCTCGCAATTCATCCTCATCTAATTATCCTGAGTGGCACACGAGTGGTTCGTTAACTTTACAATCTGATTCCCCATAGCTACTTCACTCCTCCTCATTATCCTTTATTTATCTTTCTTACACATCGTTACAGGAGTGGTTCAGCGTTGTGATAGCCCTGCTCACCGCATTCCTACTGCTCAGCTCGTCAACACTGGTTGCCATTACGGTGCTGGTCACGACGGAGCTCGGCCCTCGGAAGTTGACCGCAGCCACCAGTAGCCTGGCCACCGGAATCACCGGAAGCATTGGGCTCAGTTGGTTCCTTCCGACCCTGTGCGCCACATCGACGCCTCTAGTCTACAGTGTCATGTTCGAAACACCGGACCACTGGTGGCACACGACAGATTCCTTCGGTTTCATCCTGTTCATCGTCATCGAGTCGCTATTTGTGATATTATTTCTACTGCTGTTTCTGACACTTATGAAGAAACTTTTGTACCTCGCCAAGAAGCACGATAAACACAACACTTCAATTCTGAGAAGGTAGGTGGCAACGATTATCTTCATCCACATGTACGGACGTGAATTCGTGATGGAGCTCTGTCGTGGTGGAACGGCAGACGGTGACGGGACCGCTGATGGCCTTTCGCTATTAAAAGCATTTTATTACATGTTGAGAGCGCAATTGTGGCATCTGTGACAGAGCTGCAAATTGCCGTTTTATTCGAAAACATCAACAGTCCCTCTGTTATTGTGTGCGGATGAGGAGGAGGTACAATCCAATGGTTTACGTTCGAAACTATTTGTGCAATCGTTTTATAGCTGGGACTATGGAATTTTATGACTACAGCTGTCGGATACATGCCTGCAGCAGAGCCAATTAGAGTTTGCACATTGCAAATGATGAAGCTATTAAATCGGAGCAAAGGCAATCATTCCTGTCAAATGGTCTCAGCAGTATCAAGATTGCTGGATTAAGATATCATGCTGATCCATTCTTACGATGATTTCAATAAAGAAAACACTGATTCTCAGTTTAGCGCGTAATTCCATTAGGGTTGGTTAGCAAGATTGATTATTATTATAACCTCAAGCTTTTGAGAATTATGGATACGAAACAAAAGTGCTCACCAGTTAAATATAATTATGGTACGGGTGCATGCTTCATTCTTCATGCTGCTCATGAAGAGAAAACGCCCTACGAAAATGGTAATTACATATCTCTACATCTAAACAAGAATAGAACAAAAATTACTACACTCAAACAGGTGACATTCAGCACGCATTCAAAGTCATCAGCCCATTACAAATAAAAATAACGATAACGGTGTGAACTAATAGGATGACAATGTCCTTGAATAGCAGCAAGCATCGACTCTTGGTAGGTATCATCAGAGGGAATGTTTTAGTACTGTTATTTCTAACATTTGAAAAGGGCGTAACTGCCAAAGAATATCCCTATATACATCTGAAGACGAAAAATCAGAAGGAATCAATTTTAGTTGTTACGCCCTTTTCAAATGTTGGTCTATATTTGTAGTATCAACATTGAACTTCAGCTTGGTACATTGACAATCAAAAAAAGAATATAATCTCATATTCCTTATCTAAATATATAATAATTAGTTTACATTTCCTTTGATATTTGTTCCGAATGCAAACTATTTGCAAACCAAACCATTAGATCAGCTGTGTTTATATATGCAAAAAGTTGGTACATTTTACGAGGAAAGTTGGAAAATTGCCAAAATGCAACGGTTTCAAAAGTTCTGTAGAAAGCCATTAAGCTCAAACTGAAATCAATCTAGAGTGTGACGCTGCAATCAACTAAATTATTCAACCCAATCGACTTTTTTCTATTGTTTCGGTGAGTTATATCAATCGATTATTTGAACAAGTTGATTCAAAAGAATAAGATTGCTAGTGTCGCTCCTAATGTCAAACCGATGATATTGGTAGAATGAAACATATACTACAACATGATACATAGTAAACAGCCAGGTTTAGCTTATAGAAGCGTAATCTGATAAAACATTATTAAAGGCTACAGCGCCACTAGCGTTCTAGTGCCGATTAAAGTCACTATAGATATAAAGTCTGGCGGAGTGAAAACCGTAAGATTTTCCAATCAGAAAAAATCTTGTTAGATTTTGGCAGCCTTTGAGAAAGCTCAAGCTCTCGCACGACTATTAGCTTTGATAAGTTGCTTCACAAAGCAAAACACTTTTTACACATTTCAAGCGCGAAAGATCAAATAAAATGTTGCTCAACTAGTAAATCGCAGAACAAATTCCTTTACGTTTTTCTTTAGACTTAAGGTTTTCTATGTATTTGGAATAATTTTCCATTTTATTTATCAGCATTATCTCAATACTCTGCATTGCTCCAAGCAAATTCGAAGCGTCATGTTCGATTGGATCCCGCAAATGACAGTTCGATTGGTGACCTGTCAGTGTTTTCGCCGGCACATTTTGTTTTAGAAACCGAACGCTTTCACATATTTTGTGCATGCATTGCCGAGTGTCTGATCATAACAAACATGGGTCGGCGACATGGCTGCGAGTCTGACAGTGAAATAAGGATCTCTTCCCAACTCTTAACCAGCATCTAACGACTTTTTGTGGCAAAACGCCCTATGACGCACCACGCGCCTCCATAGTCCATATGCATCAACGTACTATGAGAACCAAAACGAGTCCGCTTATATTTGCCATAGGTTTTGCTGAGTTTTTCGACAAGCGGACTTCTCAACTTTTTTTTAATTGTTGAATGTTTTAGCAGCATTTGTTTTGTTGAAGCATATTACGCTAGATACAATTAAAATTGATCGTAATATTAAACAACACTAGCACAAGCAATTCATTGAACCGGATTTTTTTTAATTCATTAATAGGAATCTTCTTTCCACACCAGAATGAAGTAAAGCAAATCCTCATAGAGACATTGTATGTGCTTTCCTCCATTGGATAGAATTAAAATAAAACAAACCATGATAAATACGAAACCCGTTTTCTCACTTTATCACTTTATTGAGACCAAAGGAAGCCAAAAAGAAAGCCAATCCACGTGCCGGTTTAAACTTTATCCTGATTCCACACTGGCAGCTGCAGTTGGAACTGCAAACAAAAAACAAGTCCAAAAACTGAAAAGTCCAAGTTTAAGGCAGTTGATTCGTTTTTTTTTGTTTGCTACGTGACATACACAACATAGTCGAACTTTTTATCCACCACACTCTTCTCATCATCACGAACCGCATCCCAGCTTTTGCAATAGTGTGGCACGTTGGTGTAGTATGGGAAAGTTTCATTTTATATCTTGTGAGAAAGGCTTTTGTCCCGTAGTTTTCTCATACAGCGAGTGTGAGCTGTCGAACTCTATGTTATGTCGGAATTTACGACTCTGCTAGAGATATTCAAGGAAACACCAAACTCTGGAATAAAGGATCGTCGTTTGTGATGTTCTATTCATCTATGCGAGTTACGGGGGAGGATGGCTTAAAATGCATCCCTCTGCTTGTTGGTGTTTTATCCAAAATGATTTCAGATTCCTCTTTTCAACATGAGCCACTACACTCATTTCACTTTCTTTATCATTTTCACTGTGCTAGCCCGCGGCTTCCCATAGCTCAAATCTTAGGGTTTTATTTTGACTAGAAATTTGCTCAAACATATAGAAAATACGAGTAATTTTATCTATTGAATCCCACTAATGTCTTTTGAATCATTCTCTCCTACGTATTGATATTATTGTAGTTTGTTGCGCCACTACATTTCATTTTGAATGCACAATAGATTGTGAAAATTATCAAAACATGGGATAGCTGCCTTTCTGTCCATATATTATACAGGGAAATTGGAATAGAAAAAAGGGTATTATGTGTATGTAGACCGTACCATTCGTAGTTGTTAGTCCGTAATTGGCTAGGGAAGATCAAGTTAGATGAAAGTTTCTAGAAGTCAGTTAGTTTGAGCTAACTATTTTCAAGATCAATAAAAGTCAACGGAAAAGGAATGGAAAGTTATTGTAACTAGCCATATACGGTAACTAATGACACAATCTTCGGGCAGGACCACCAGAGCATCATTTTTTCAAACTCAAACTTGACTCGATCAGTGTTCTGCTCCAGTTTAAACTCATTTAAAAAAATGAAAAATATGAATTTTTACTTGATGGGATAAAGGGTAAAGTAATACTAAGCCGAATAGTGATGGTTCTAAACCCCTACCCCGTCTGAGAAGGGAGGCTCCCATACAGAAAAACACAAATTTCTAGATAACACGAGAACTAATCAAGCAAATGGAACAAAATTTGGCATGTGAAAGTTGTTGAAGACAATAGATGTTTCTGTGGTGATTTGAGATCGCCCACCCCTTTTGAAAAACATTTTAATAGCCGTCTTCTAAATAAATTGTAAATGTGAAATCAGTGAAATAATCAATTTTGTCTAGACGAAATTCGTGGGGTCTGCTAGTATTGAATAACAAAAAAGTGATGATGTTATATCCAACTAGAGCTTAACCAGGTTTTCAAAATTTTTTCTGCTGAAAGAAATCTGCATCATAGATGCCAATTTATTTAGAAACAGTACAATCATTATTAGATTTTCCAGTACAGAAATCAGGGTGTTAGGAAGTAGTTGCGGCTGCACCCACAGTCTGTCGCAGCTCAGAAACCCTAATCGCATTGAGAGTGACTATGTACGTACAAGTTCTACCTAGTAAAAAATGATTAAAATTTCGATCGACACCATCTTTTTTGATAAACAATATACTTGTTAGATAACTAAAGTTGGATCAAATGACACTGAAGTATGACGTATTTCCCGTGAAGTAGGAAATCGTTCATTTCACTTTTTCAGATCACTTTCTGCTAATGCAGTTATTTTATTATTCCTTTCCTTATTTGGTAGGCCCTTTGTTTCTTAACCGCTACTGTGTCATAATCTGATCTGGTATTCTGCTGTACAGAATGCACACAGAATCTATTTTTAGACATTCGTTATTGTTGGAGGAATGCCTCCGAGAAGAACAATTTGTTAGTCGTCATCGGGCACCCGTGTTGATAAGCCGCGCACCCCAAAACGGCAAGGACTTGGTGGAGGGGCCGGGTATCGAACCCATGACCGTCGGCTTATTAGACGAACGTGCAGCTAGCTACGCGAGACCCCCGAGCTAATGCAGTTATCTTCAAACAGGTTGTATACCAACTATGAAAATACCAACTATGCAAGATAATTATTGTAATAAATATCCTTCCTCCATCTTCTCAAAGTTACGTGCCATGATATCAATGTCGTCGGCAAAACCAAATGACTTGACGGACTTCGTGGAAATCGTACCACTCGTGTCAATCCCTGCCCTTCGTATTACTCCCTCCAAAGCGATGTTGAATAGCAGACACGAAAGACCATCACCTTGCCGTAACCCTCTACGCGTTTCGAAGGGACTCGAGAATGCCCCTGAAACTTTAACTACGCACATCACCCGATCCATCGTCGCCATGATCAACCGTTTCAATTTATCCGGAAATCCGTGTTCGTGCATTAGCTGCCATAGCTGGTCCCGATCGATTGTATCATATGCGGCTTTGAAGTCGATAAATAGATGACGTGTGGGCATGTTGTACGGCATGTTGACGTACGGCGAACACCTGATATGTGGTAGAGCGTTCACCCATAAATCCCGCCTGTTACTGCCCCACGAACTCTCTTGCAATTGGTGTTAGTCGACGGCATAAAATTTGGGAGAGTACCTTGTAGGCGGCGTTCAGCAATGTGATTGCGCGGTAGTTGCTACAATCCAACTTATCGCCCTTTTTGTAGATGGGACACACGATACCCGAGCAGCACAAGTCAGACAAAAATGGTTGCAGCAACTTGATTGTGACCGAATCTGGTCACATATAAGTTGCAGTGATCCATGTGGAACAAGTGTGTTGCTAGGGTACCTTCCATCCACTCAAACCTTGGTAATTACCCAGTGCAGCGCTCTAGCCAGTGCCTAACCACAATGTTTAAACAGCTCTCTTGGTAGTTGGTCAACTCCAGGGGCTTTGTTGTTTTTCAGCCGGCCGATCTCCTCCTGGATTTCCTGGAGATTCGGAGCCGAAAGTCGCATGTCCTGCGCGCGTTCTCCAAGGTTCATTACCATACCGCCACCGTTGTCTGCCACATCGCCATTCAGTTGCTCTTCGTAGTGCTGCCGCCACCTTTGGATCACCTCACGCTCGTTAGTAAGAAGGTTCCCGTTTATGTCCTTACACATATCGGGCTGTGGCACGTGGCCCTTACGTGAACGGTTGAATTTCTCATAGAACTTTCGTGCGTTATTAGCGCGGTACAGTTGATCCATCTCTTCACGGACTGGATCTTCCTGCTAGCGCTTTTTCCTCCGAAAAATCAAGTTTTGTCTGTTCCGCGCCCGTTTGTATCGTGCCTCGTTCGCCCTCGTGCGGTGTTACAGCAATCTCGCCTATGCTGCATTCTTCTCCTCAACTAACTGCTCACATTCGCCGTCATATCAGTCGTTTCTCTGATCCGGGAGCACCGTGCCTAGTGCAGCGGTTGCGATGCTTCCAATGGCGGATCGAATATCTCTCCAGCCAGTTTCAAGAGACGCTGCGCCTAGCTGCTCTTCTGTCGGGAATGCCACTTCCAGCTGCTACGCGTAGTCTTGGGCTAGTCTACCGTCTTGTAGCCGCCCAATGTTAAGCCGCGGCGTCCGACTTCGACGCGTGTAGTACACCGTCGAGAGTTTTGAGCGCAGACATACTGCAACGAGGTAGTGGTCGGATTCAATATTCGCACTGCGGTAAGTGCGAACGTTTATGATGTCGGAGAAGAATTTGCCGTCGATTAGAACGTGGTCGATTTTATTTTCCGTTACTTGATTAGGTGATTTCCTTGTGGCCTAGTGGATATTCTTGCAGGAGAAGAAAGTGCTTCGGACTACCATTCCGCGGGAGGGTGCAAAGTTTATGCATCGTTGGCCGTTATCATTCGATACGGCATGCAGACTATCCGGTCCGATGACCGGTCTTTACATTTACTCCTTTCCTACCTGTGCGTTCATGTCGCCGATGACGATTTCGACGGCCTGCAGTGCGCATCCATCGTATGTCTGCTCCAGCTGTGCGTAGAACGCTTCTTTCTCGTCGTCTTGTCACCCTTCGCGTGGGCAGTACCCGTTGATGATGCTATAGTTGAAGAAACGGCCTTTTATCGTCAGCTTGCACATCCTTGCGTTGATTGGCTACCACCCAATCACACATTGGCGCAACTTACCCAGTACTATGAAGCCGGCCCAATGCTGGGTAAAGCGTATCATTGATACTTCGCGTACCTGAAGGAATAAAATAGACCCCATCTCGCGGTCCTTAGCCTCTTACCCAGCAACTCCTATCCCTACCTCCCCACGGTGCTGGCCGGGATACGAGCAACCTTAGGGAAGATCGGGTAACCAACCCCGGTGGGAACTATGGTTGTATGCTGACAGGAAAGGGGGGGGGGGTTTGCTCCTCTGCGGAGGTGCAAATCTTATTGAGCGTGTGTTCTCCATGTCAGGATCGGCTCACAACAGCGTCTGTTCTCCATGTTAGGGGCGGCTGATCATCATCCGAGTGCCAGCGAGGGACTCTAAGTGAAACTGTGCACCATGGTCCACCGGAAATAAGGAGGAATGGTCCTCCGGAAATTTAGGGGATTTGGTGTCAGGCCCTGCAAGCCAGCCTTTAAAAAATCATAAGCAACGAACAATCAACAAGAGAGTACGGAGCGGAACCATCGGCGAAGACCACTGCGACGAAAAGGGACTAGCGATTGGAAACTCGGTTCGTGGAACTGCAAATCTCTCAACTTCAGCGGGAGCACACGCAAACTCGCCGATATGCTCAAGGACCGTGGATTCGGCATCGTAGCGCTGCAGGAGGTTTGTTGGAAGGGATCAATGGTGCGAACGTTTAGAGGTAATCATACCATCTACCAGAGCTGCGGCAACACACACGAGCTGGGAACAGCTTTCATAGTGATGGGCGATATGCAAAGGCGCGTGATCGGGTGGTGGCCGATCAACGAGAGAATGTGCAGGTTGAGAATCACAGGCCGGTTCTTCAACTTCAGCATAATCAACGTCCATAGCCCACACTCCGGAAGCACTGATGATGATAAGGACGCATTCTACGCGCAGCTGGAACGTGAGTACGACAGCTACCCAAGCCACGACGTCAAAATCATCATAGGAGATTTGAACGCTCTGGTTGGCCAAGAGGAGGAGTTTGGACCTACTATTGGAAAGTTCAGCGCTCACCGGCTGACGAACGAAAACGGCCTACGACTAATTGATTTCGCCGCCTCCAAGAATATGGCCATTCGCAGCACCTGCTTCCAACACAGCCTACCGTATCGGTACACCTGGAGATCACCACTGCAGACAGAATCACAAATCGACCACGTTCTGATTGATGGACGGCACTTCTCCTACATTATCGACGTCAGGACATATCGTGGCGCTAACATCGACTCTGACCACTATCTGGTGATGGTTAAACTGCGCCCAAAACTATCCGTCATCAACAATGTTCGGTACCGCCGACCGCCGCGGTACGACCTAGAGCGACTGAAGCAACCTGATGTCACCACTGCATACACGCAGCATCTCGAGGCAGCGTTGCCGGAAGAGGGTGAGCTCGATGGGGCCCCTCTTGAGGACTGCTGAAATACAGTCAAAGCAGCCATTAACGACGCAGCGGAGAACAACGTCGGGTATATGGGTCGAAGTCGACGGAACGATTGGTTCGACGAAGAGTGCAGACAGATTCTGGAGGAGAAGGACGCAGCGCGGGCGGTCGCGCTGCAGCAAGGTACCCGGCAGAACGTGGAACGTTATAGACGGAAGCGGAGACAGCAAACCCGCCTTTTTCAGGAGAAGAAACGCCGCCTGGAAGAAGCGGAGTGCGAGGAGATGGAACAGCTGTGCCGTTCTCAAGATACACGCAAGTTCTATCAGAAGCTCAACGCATCCCGCAAAGGCTTCGTGCCGCGAGCCGAAATGTGCCGGGATAAGGATGGGAGCATCTTGACGGACGAACGTGTGATAATCGAAAGATGGAAGCAGCACTACGAGGAACATCTGAATGGCGCTGAGAGTACAGGCAGTGAAAGTCAAGGCAGTGGAGGAGATGACTACGTCAGTTCAGCGGACGATGGAAGCCAACCAGCCCCCACCTTGAGGGAAGTTAAGGATGCCATTCAACAGCTAAAGACCAATAAAGCAGCTGGTAAGGATGGTATCGGAGCTGAGCTCATCAAGATGGCCCCGGAAAAGCTGGCCACTTGCCTGCACAAACTGATAGTCAGAATCTGGGAAACCGAACAGCTACCGGAGGAGTGGAAGGAAGGGGTTATATGCCCCATCTACAAGAAAGGCGACAAACTGGAGTGTGAGAACTTTCGAGCGATCACCATCCACAAAGTGATATCCCAGATCATCTTCCGTCGTCTGTCACCATTAGTGAACGAGTTCGTGGGAAGTTATCAAGCCGGCTTCGTTGAAGGCCGCTCGACAACGGACCAGATCTTTACTGTACGGCAAATCCTTCAAAAATGCCGTGAATACCAGGTCCCAACGCACCATCTGTTCGTTGATTTCAAGGCGGCATACGACAGTATAGACCGCGTAGAGCTATGGAAAATTATGGACGAGAACAGCTTCCCTGGGAAGCTTACCAGACTGATCAAAGCAACGGTGGATGGTGTGCAAAACTGTGTGAAGATTTCGGGCGAACACTCCAGTTCGTTCGAATCGCGCCGGGGACTAAGGTGATGGACTTTCGAGCCTGTTGTTCAACATTGTGGTAGAAGGTGTCATGCGGAGAGCCAGGTGTAACAGCCGGGGTACGATTTTCAACAGATCCAGTCAATTTATTTGCTTCGCGGATGACATGGACATTGTCGGCCGAACATTTGCAAAGGTGGCAGTACTGTTCACCCACCTGAAACATGAAGCAACAAAAGTTGGCTGGTGGTGAATGCGTCAAAGACAAAGTACATGCTTGTGGGCGGAACCGAGCGCGACAGGGCCCGCCTGGGAAGCAGTGTTACGATAGACGGGGATACCTTCGAGGTGGTCGAGGAATTCGTGTACCTCGGATCCTTGCTAACGGCTGACAACAACGTTAGTCGTGAAATACGAAGGCGCATCATCTGTGGAAGTCGGGCCTACTACGGGCTCTAGAAGAAACTGCGGTCGAAAAAGATTCGCCACCGCACCAAATGTGTCATGTACAAGACGCTTATAAGACCGGTTGTCCTCTACGGACATGAAACATGGACAATGCTCGAGGAGGACTAGCAAGCACTCGGAGTATTCGAGAGACGGGTGCTTAGGACCATCTTTGGCGGTGTGCAAGAAGACGGTGTGTGGCGGCGAAGAATGAACCATGAGCTCGCCCAACTCTACGGCGAACCCAGTATCCAGAAGGTAGCTAAAGCCGGAAGGGTACGATGGGCAGAACATGTTGCAAGAATGCCGGACAGCAACCCTGCAAAGATGGTGTTCGCTTCCGATCCGGCAGGTACGAGACGGCGTGCAGCGCAGCGAGCGAGATGGGCAGACCAGGTGCAGAACGACTTGGCGAGCGTGGGGCGTATCCGAGGATGGAGAGATGCGGCCTCGAACCGTGCATTGTGGCGTCAATCTGTTGATTCAGTGTTATCTGTTTAGATGTTAACTAAATAAATGAATGAATGAAGCCGGTTCCCAGCTCGTTGGTGGTGCCAAAGCTTTGGTAGAAGGTAGCCGCTCGATGCCCGCTTTTCCACACTTTCTGCCTGTCCAGCAAATCTCCTGCAGCGCTACGACGTCGAAGTTGCGGGGATGTAATTCATCGTAGATAATCCTATCGCAGCCTGCGAAACCTAGCGGCTTGCAGTTTCATGTCCCAAGCTTCCAATCCTGATCCTTTATTCGTCGCCTAGGTTTTTGCCGATTATATCGAGTCGTATTATCTCTAATATTGCACGTACATAATTATTGCTTTTCCAGGCGGCTTATTGCGCCTGCGCAAACCTCCTGTCTCGTAGGAGGGTCGTCGTGTCAGGTCTGTTTTGTGTCTCATCTGACACCAGGACTTGGGCTCGTGCGCTTTGAGGGGCACACGGTCGCTTTGGTAGGGCCTACTTGCGGATACATGCAGCTTTTTATAGGAGTTTAACAGGGCCCACTGTAAAACCCCATCACATCCTAGTCAAACCCCACAACTTGCAGATGGCCTGGGGAGGGATCGTCAAACCCTTGAACATAGTCCCTGCTACCTGCTGGCCGGGTACATACAGCTAGTAAATAAAATAAATGTAAATCAATGAAAAAAATAAACCCATCTTTCCAAAGTGCTATTTTGGACCATTCTTAAGTTATTGTTTTTATTATCTTCCATAATGGCCGAAAACGGCATCATATGCTTGCTTGTAAATTCAGTCAAATTTAATTTAATCTCGAATGTAAATTCGTAAGTTGGGATTAGCTGCAATTTTACACTTCGTTGAATTTTCAAAACTATTTGTTACATACACCATACAGCTTTGCTCGCAAAAAGTTAGCTGAAGCTCAAATTGTATGTCAACAACACGAAAATTCATGTTTCACAGTTCGTAAATTCTAACTTTATATTGTCGAGTCAAGTACGAGACACTGAAGACGGCCTTACTGTTGAGGTCGAAATACGTATCTGTCAAGATACAATTAAGTGGTGGAATTCAATGGGATTGTACAAACTCGTCTTATGACAAATGAAGATATTCCACTAAAAAGCTCAAAATAATTTTCTTTTCATATTATGTTTTGTTTGATATTTATAAGAAAGGTTGCATAGAAATATTTCATGAATATTACCGTTATCTATTTTAATTTGAATACACCCAGTTCTTACACGGGTGGTTTTTAGTCGATTACGACCTTTAGCGTTAATGAAACCCCATAAAAAAAATTAAAAAATCAAAGAAAATTCAGGTGGTATTTAAAAAGCTATGAAAGTTCAGGTTAACCGGAAAATTAAAGAATACCAACCGTGTAAAAAAAATATTGGGTGTAATTTTTTAAGTAAATTTAGTTCCATTCTTAGAAAGTGTTTCGATCAAACAAAAAGTTTTAAAATATACGCGCATCTAAAAGTGCCCCATTTCAAAATGATCTGTTTTTTACCTACAGAAAAAAAAATTGTATACATTTCTACATGACTCTCAACCATCCGGTGCTAAAACAAATTTGGTCCTTTCCAATAAAGACTCATTTTTATGCTGTTTTATCAAGCGGAATTTAAACTATTAGCAAACACCGACCACCACCGTCTGCGACGAACTCTGCTTTCTGCTTTCTACCTTAGGAACCCCCTACTCCCTATCCCAGCAACATTTTGACAGTCCTTTTAACTACAAAGTGTGTGTTCTCTGTTTCCTTCCGTTTGTCGTTCACAGGATAGGGCTCCTGTACCGGACCGCCATGCTGTTCGTGGCCAATGTGCTGAGCCACACGTTCTACTTGGTGTACTTGAACAGCGAGGACCTGCTCAGTGGTTACGCTTTCAGTGCCAGCAGTATTATTTTGGTAAGTAAATTACAACACCGTCGTCGTTGCCGGCCCGGTTCGGACTGCAATTTATGGCTTGTCCTTGAAAGTTAGTGCTACCAGAAGGGCTGGCCATATGTAGCAACACGGGTTCGGAAAATGATCTTCGAGGCGAGTCGGGTTTTGCCGCTATAAATTTTACGTCCACAATGTCAATGCCACGTGGGTATTGTGCGGTTGTTGGGGTTTGATGAATGTACGTAAAAATAATGAGTTATAAAATTGCTCAGGGTTGAAATGTTGAAAAGAATATGCGAATGTGAATTTATTGCTTTAAACTATTTGTCCGTGTGTCGTCTCCATTCCACTAAGCGTCACCAGATAATTCTTGAATATGCTTGTTTCTTTCTATAACTTCTCAAGCTAGGAATCTACAAAAAAAGAAACAAAACGTTCAGCGATTCAGATATTTTTCTCTTGATTTAATTATCTTTATTTTGGTAAGCTTTAGCCCTGTGAATTGTACGCAACTTCTTTTCGTGTATGATTAATGTGGGTACATGAGCTATTGGCTTTAGAAGCAGTAACGCATAATTCGGATGGTGGAATTTCAAGCATCTGGTTGACCATGTTTGATTCACCTTTTAATTTTTCTTTATTCTTATACTTATATTCTACCCTTTCCGGTAGCACTATCCCGAGCAACACACTTGTTATAAAGGAGTTTCTGTGACTCATGCGACCAAATTGGGTCAGATAAGAGTTGCTGCAACCAAATCTGATAGAACTGTGCTACTAGGGATGTTATAACGATGTGTAATTTATAAAATATAAAACAGATATATTTGGATTTACAATTTACACTAAATGACACGTCATTATTCATATATTACTACAAATTACATTTCTCATGGTCTTTATTGATAATTGATTTGGTTACGGCGAACTAGGGGCCATCCACAAAGTACGCAGGGCTGGTAGCGATCAATGCTGTTCAAAATAGTGACTTTAGTGACCAACGATGGCGAAAAAAGGGACCAAATAGTGACATTCAGCTGCAGAAAAAGTGACTAAATAGTGACTTTTAATATCATTTGCATTTGTCACTGCTCATGGGTTTTATTTGAAAATGATAATTTTCAAAAATTATTTCTCCTCCTAATATCTTTTGGTCAAAAAACATCAATTTGAAGGGGCAATAAATTTAAAAAATTTTTTTACTAAAACATTATTCAACAAATCCGATGAAAACGAAATTGTGTGCTTATTTAGTGGCCTTATTTTTTATGCACCATTTAATTCCATTACTTTGCTATCTTCACAAGTATAGGTATTTAGACCTCAACAGTAAAGACGTCTTTAGTTTCTCAAGTCGTGTCAAGTATGAGACACTGATCAAAGTTTACAAATAAATAAAATAGTTCGTCTTATGTCAAGTGAAATCTGATAAGTTTGTTTTATTTGATTCTATTTAATATTTTTTAATTTTCCTCCCCTTCATCACTGGAAAAGCACAACTTTGGAGGCAAGTCATACAGAATAATGTGCAATGATGTTTATTATGGATTTTAACTTATTCGGAAAATCTTCGCTTGTGTGTAAAAAGAGCACTTTTTTATGACAGAAATTTATCTAATTAATTTTTAGAAATAGATTTAAATAGCTTATAAATCTGAAACCCAAGAATAATTTCAAAACCTTAAGAATTTCCTCAGGACTTAAAAAAGCCTAAACAAGAAGTTTAAGCTACCATTTACCAACTAACAAATTCACGATTTTTCTCGTTGGAATATCCAAAGTTTATGCAGTTTGAAATGTTTAAATTGTCATAAGAATATATTTTCGACAAATTATCTGAGCAGATGTCGAGAGACCATTCATTTTGCTCCTTATACGGAAACATTACGGAAAATAATCTTTATATGGTAAATCTTTACACAGCTGCAGCTCGGCAAAAATCCACGCAGCCGTATGTCTAGCAAACTAAATACTGATATCCCGGCAAAAATGATGTGATTTTCAGCAACTTTGACAGAAATCTCAGCAAGTCCTTTGCAGTATCAATCAGAGGTGCCATTTTTTCCATCTTGATTCAAAAATTTATATTTTTATTTATATTTTTCAAAATATTTAGGTATTTGTTATAAAAAAAACTAGAACGCTTGAACACTAATCTAATGGGCTTGCTCTAATGCCCTCGCTCACTAATGATTTCCTCGAAACAACAGGAAGCGTATCTAAAATTAAAAAGATCAATCTAAATAGGTGCAACATTTTCATTGATAAAGTGTAGAATTCAACAGTTTTTAAAAGAGGTTTTATACATAGCAGAGTCAGCAATTGGCTTTGTAAATATATTTAGATTCTCAACATCTAAAGACAACTCCGAGATTCACAGCGAATCTGGAGTCACGAAGAAATTCCAAACAGCGTTCGGGGCAAAAATTACTAAGTGGTATTTTTTCCTAAATTCGTCATTTCATGTCCGTCATGAATAAAACATCTTTCGACGGATGAAGTTCAAATTTTTCAACAATTTTTCTCATTCCACGACGATGTTCACGAAACATAGTCAAAAGTTTCAAAATAGTTATAAATAGTGACTTTTTCCCAGAAAAAGTGACTTTAGTGACTTGAAGTCGAAAAAAGAGACTTTTTAGTGACTAACCCGAAAAAAGTGACCAAGTCACTAAAAAGTGACCCGCTACCAGGCCTAAAGTACGTCACGCTCCTAGGGGGGAGGGGAAGTTCCGAGCAGCGTGACGACTCTTACAAAAAAAATAAAATTTTAATACAAAAAGTGTGACGAAGGGGGGAGGGGGGGTTGAAAATCGCCGATTTTTGCGTGACGTACTTTATGGATCTTCCCCTATATTAAATATAAATAGTTTCAGTTGTCAAAAGACGAGTTAGTACTATCTCATTAAATACCACTTGATTGTAACTTTACAGATTATTTTTTCGACCACACCAGTGAGGCCGTCCTTCAGTGTCTCATACTCGACTCGACACAAGCACAAACAGAAAACCAAATATTAAACTTTAAGAATCAGGATCAATTCACTTCCTTTCAATCCTTATCTTCGCAAAACTGTATTTACTCCAAAGACCTTTTTATTTTGAATCACATTATTTTATTTCTAACCTACCAAAGGCAGATAGGTTTGTGCTGTTCATCCACTGACTGATATAATTGAATACGACGGCAGCCACCGCCGGCAGTCGTAAATATCAGAACAAATCAGAACCCTCGTTAGACAGAAATTCAACCGAATGCTCCCACGATACATGGTTTATATTCAGAGTAGGAAGCCCTATTCTAGCATCATGGCATTTGCTTGTTCCCTCATACCTCAATAACGGCGGTGCGCTACAGTCACATACCTACTAGCTCCACGACGGCGACGGCGTTCCGGATTTCTGGCTTTCCGATCGAATAACACCATTGACGAGACTTCCAAGCGCCTGTACTAACAGGATTGCTTACGACCTCAGCAGCCTGTATAGAGAGCGATAGTACATGAGTTATATTTTTTGAATTTTTATTGAAAGGGAGGAACGCGCTAAAATATTTCACATTAGGAGAGAACGGTGCAAAATGGCCTAACTCATATATATACCTACTAGTATAATCGTTAATACTACATTTCTGAGTGAACATTATCTTGACGGCGGGTCCTGCCTCCGTATGTGCTTTATCTTCGAAGCATTCACCAGCAGTTCAACTCTTGTGGCTTTTTATTTAAGACGAGTGTACAGATCTTACATCTTTCAAATGTTCTGCCGACAATGTCCATATTATCCATGAAGCAAACAAATTACTGGATCAGTTGAAAATCGTACCCTGGCTCTCCGCATTACACCTTCTAGTGGAATATTGATCAACAGACACTCCATCACCATGTCATAACGGCGGCGGGATTCGAACGAACTGGAGTGTTCGCTCCAAATCTTCACATTCGGGAAAGCGGCTCTTGTCCATTACTTTCTATAACTCTATGTTGAACCTGATGTTTACGACATTTTTGTAGGATTTGCCAGTAAAGATCTGGTGCGTCGTCAATGGAAGCGGCTTGATAACTTCCCACGAATAGTGAATGATATTGATGGTAAACGGCGCAAGATGATCATAAGATATCACTTTGTAGGCGTCATTTGGGATGGTGATCGCTTCTCACACTCCAGCTTGTCATCCTTACTGTCGATGGGACATACGACCACTTCCTTCTACTCCTTCGGTAGCTGTTCTATTACCCAGATTCTGACTATCAGTCTGTGCAGACAAGTGTATTCTTAGCATTTCCTCAATTATTATTTGAAAGCTTTTCTATGCCCACCAATGCATGAGTATGTATCTTGTGTGGCAAGGATACACTATGCCCAGGGTGTCAAGAAAGTTTCCAACCCGAAAACATCCTAGACCGGATCGAGAATCGAATTCGCCATTTCCGCCAATTTGCAATGCTAACTGGAGAGCCAATAATTCAGCCGTTTATCAACGGATTGTGGGGATTTTGGTATGAATCGAAAAGTTAACTCTCTAAGATTTTATGCAACTATTGTTAACAATTGATTCAATGCATTTAACTATTGGAAATCCAATTTTGACAGGTAGTGTTCAAATTTCACTTTTACAGTAAATTGCCTACATTTCGGCTATATCACTCCGCAATGAACACGCACAAAAAAATGAATTTCGCATCCACTATGGAACTATACGCAATTCTACGTTCATTTTACGGTAGTGTCTTTAATACAACCTTCTACTTTTTCTTTAAATCATGAAACTTGAGATGTTCCAAGACCTTTTCTCCAGATTGGGGTTAATGTGACCGGATTGATCATTGCTTCGTGAATTCATGAAGGTTGAGTCATCACACGACCTGTTTTGACTCAATAAAGCAAATGTCCATTCCGTGGATCCTCAAGATCGTGCCCGATATCAGCGGATTGATCCCGAGTTGCCAAGGAACATGAAACCACATGTCATAAGACGAGTTTAGCACAATTCCACCACCTCGTAATACTTTTACATATACGTATTTCGACCTCAACTGTAAGGTCGTCTTCAGTGTTTCGTACTTGTAAAGTCTTTCGTATATGTAAAAGTATTACGAAGTGGAAGTGGTGGAAATAAATGGTAGTACAATAAACTCGTCTTATGACAGTGAAAACATTCCACTAAAAAAGAGCTAAATTATTTTTCATGAAACCACTATTAATATTTGATTTTAACTATACTTTAACATTTTTTATTCAATTGAGCAAATTTTTCTTACGTGGGTTTTCTGGATAAGGTGGCCGGATTTATCCCAAGGAACCAAGGTCATGAGGATTGGGCCGTCACACGACCTGTTTTGACTCAATTAACCTTCCGGGACTCGCACCGTAGTAAAAAGTACAACACATTGAGTAGAAATGAGATATCTTTATAGTCAGTTGACCAATTTGCACCAAACCACCACGTATTCCTCAAAAAATTAGTCCTTCATCAATTGAAAAGATAATAAAAGTGATTTGATAGAAGGCTCGGGTAAATATAGCTAAATAAAAGGCTCAGATGCACAGGGAAAAGTGGCCAATATTGAATTATTTATTTATTTCTTTTCTTTATCATTTCTGATAATAACCTTGGACTTAATTCGCAGTTCTCATTCACCTATGACGTAGGTGGCCACCAGGCGGCCTTCCGGATAATCCGGAACGTCCGTAAAAATTGTCATTCTGGAAGGTTCGTCCGAGAGCAGCCCAATTTTTTTCTAAACCATTTCTGATGAGGATGTTTGAGCTAAAACACATTCCTCACAATGCTATGACCACAGGTGGCCACAAGGCGGCCTTCCAGAAAATCCGGAACGTCCGTAAAAATGGTCATTTTATTTTGTGATGTTCGTCCTAGCGCAGCGCAATTTTTTCTAAACCATTTCTGATGGTGATTTTGGAGATATTCCACAGTTACTCTGCTATAACCGTAGGTGGCCACCTGACGGCCATCCTTATAATCCGGAACGTCCTTAAAAATTGTCATTTTTGAAAGTTTATCCTCGAGCAGCGCATTTTTTCTTAAACATTTCTGACAATAACCTTGGAGTTAATTCGCAGTTTTCACTCTCCTATGGCCGTAGGTGGCCACCAGGCGGCTTTCCAGATAATCCGAAACGTCCGTAGAAATGGTAATTTTGAAAAGTTTATCCTAGAGCAGCGCATTTTTTGTAAACAATTTCTGACGGTAATATTCGAGTTAATACACAGCTCCTACTCTGCTATGACCGCAGTGGCCACCAGACGGCCTTCCGGAAAATCTGGAACAATTTTTTTAAACTATTTCTGACGGTGATTTTGGAGGAAATTCACAGTCATTACTCTGCTATGACCGCAGGTGACCACCAAATGGCCTTTGGGATAATCCGGAACGACCGCAGAAATGGTGATTTTGAAAAGTTTTCCCTAGAACAGCGCAATTTTTTCTAAACCATTTCTGACGGTGATCTTGAAGATATTTCAAAGTCTTAATCAGCTATGACTGCAGGTGGCCACCAGACGGCCTTCTGAATAATTTAGAACATCCGTAAAAACTGTCATTTTAGATGGTCCGTCCTAGAGTAGTGCAATTTTTTCTAAGACATTTTTGTTGGTGGTCTGAGTGTTAATTCACAGGTCTTACTCTACAATGACCGCACGTTGCTACCAGACGGCCTTTCCGCAAATCTGTAACGTCCGTGAATGGTCGTTTTGTACAGTTCGTCCTAGACCAACGATTTTCTTCTAAACCATTTCTGATTATGACCAGGAAGTTAATCAATGCTCTTTCACATAAAATATTGTATAGAGTTTTCCACCTTCGCCAAAGGTATAATAATGGCCCAAAAATATATGTACTACGCAAATCAATGAATGATGAATTCTATCATAATAATACTTAAATAGTAGTCATTGATGATAATAACCACATCAGATATTCAGAGATATTGAATACCAAATCAACACCTTGTCTAAGTTAAGTTAGTCGACAAGTATGATGTGTTTGTAATGGCCATCTGAATTCCTGAAAATACCTCAATGAGGTACCATACCTACTTGAGGTACACACAGCGCACTTTGCCTTACTCGATGTACTATAAATCTATGTGAATCCTGGCTGATATGATCAGTTTTTTGATAGTAATTTTTATAATAATAATTTTCTAATAATAATAATTTTTATAATAATCCCAACAAACATTGAATGCTGTTAAATGTCTTATTTAGCCAAAAAGAAGCTATTTCATCTAAAAACATTGTTAGGATGTGATATGAACGCAAAATACGGAATTCTAATCGGATGTAAGAAACAAGTTTTTCCTGCATTTCCAATTATAACAGTTACTGTTAGACTAGTGAAGTTGAAGGTACAGGATTGAAATGGAAATGCTACGGAAATCCATTTCCTGTTCTAGCGATCACTATAACATGAGAAATATACAAAAAGATACAAAGTAGGTGAATGAAATATGCCTGAGATCGAACCCAAGGCCTCCTGTGTATGAGGCGAACAGCTGTGAAGAAGACGGCCACTCTCTAATATCACAGATCTGAGGTTATATATTCAAACTGGTGGTCTCACTTTTACTATCACTACCCTCCGGATGAATTTTAAACTTCATAATATTTCAACATATTGGTTTCCAATCCCCGAACAACTTCGTAGAAGGCGGCAATTTTCTAAATCCCACAGATCCCAAGATTCGAATAACTGATATCATATCTCATATGCAGTAGCACCTCCTTGCGGATGAATTTTGAATTATTCAGTTTTTCAGTTTTCAGTCCTCGAACAATTTTGTAGAAGACGGCAATTTTCTAAATTCCACAGACCCTGAAATACCGAGCTAAACTGATCTCTCATATACAGTAGCGTCGCCTTATGGCTTAATTCTGAACTAAACAGTTTTTCAACATATTGGTTTCTAATGCTCGAACAACTTTATAGAAGATAGCAACTTTCCAAAACCAATAGACCCCGAGATATCAAACAAACTTTGTAGAAGACGGTAACTTTCTAATTGCCACAGATCCCGAGATATCTAACCAAACTAATAACTCATATACACTAGCGCCGCCTTACGGCTGAATTTCGAACTAAACAGTTTCTCAACATATTGGTTTCCAATCCTCGAACAACTTTGTAGAAGACGGTAAGTTTCTAATTCCCACAGATCCCGAGATATCTAACCAAACTAATAATTCATATACACTAGCGCCGCCTTACGGCTGAATTCTGAACTTAACAGTTTATCAACATATTGATTTCCAATCCTCGAACAACTTTATAGAAGACGGTAAGTTTCTAATTCCCACAGATCCCGAGATATTTAACCAAACTAATAACTCATATGCACTAGCGCCGCCTTACGGCTGAATTCTGAACTAAACAGTTTATTAACATATTGATTTCCAATCCTCGAACAACCTTGTAGAAGACGGCAGCTTTCTAATTCCCATAGATCCCGAGATATCTAACCAAACTAATAACTAATATACACTAGCGCCGCCTTATGGCTGAATTTCGAACTAAACAGTTTCTCAACATATTGGTTTCCAATCCTCGAAAAACTTTGTAGAAGACGGTAAGTTTCTAATTCCCACAGATCCCGAGATATCTCACCAAACTAATAACTAATATACACTAGCGCCGCCTTACGGCTGAATTCTGAACTAAACAGTTTATCAACATATTGATTTTCAATCCTCGAACAACCTTGTAGAAGACGGCAACTTTCTAATTCCCATAGATCCCGAGATATCTAATCAAACTAATAACTCATATACACTAGCGCCGCCTTACGGCTGAATTCTGAACTAAACAGTTTCTCAACATATTGGTTTCCAATCCTCGAATAACTTTGTAGAAGACGGTTACTTGCTAATTCCCACAGATCCCGAGATATCTAACCAAATCAAAAACTCATATACACTAGCGCCGCGCCGCCTTTCGGCTCAATTCTAAACTAAACAGTTTCTCAACATATTGGTTTCCAATGCTCGAACAATTTGTAGAAGACGATAACTTTCTAATTCCCACAGATCCCGAGATATCTAACCAAACTGGTATTTTCTATACACTAGCGCCGCTTAGTGGGAGAATTCTAAATTAATTTTTTTCTTCACTCTTAGGGCCGCATGGGATTATAGATGGATTCAGAGTTTTTTCGGAGTTTCTAGAATTTTTAGAATTCTTATAAGAAACATTGCGCCATTTATTGAGAAGATGGAATATTTTCACCGGTGTTCCGTTGGTTCCGGATCTTTCGGAGGACCATCACAAGATCCATTGGACTTAAAAAGAATGTCCTCAATGAGAGTATATATCCCCTTTATTATTTTCCCGAAAAAATCACGTTGATATCATTTGTATTGGCTTCATTATAATGGATTTTAGGACTGTTGTACTTTTTACAACACGCGAGTTCTCGTGTTATGAAAGTTGAAGCGAGTTGCGGAAGGTTAAGAAAATGTCCATTCCGTAGGTCCTGCGGATTGTGACCGCTTTGAACCGAACCCAAGTACATAACAATAACGCTCTCGGAAACAGCGATTTACGCTTCAAGTATGCTATAAAATCACAATAATGCATTATTGTTACTAGAGAAGTGGTCTAGGAACCCTAAAAATATCATTCCCAAAATAGCTTTGTAAAATCATAAAATTTTAGTTGTCACACGTCATTTTTGATTAGGAATTGTCCATTCATTCCATCTGGATTGTGGCCAATGGGACCGGATTGAACCCAGAAGCCCTAAAAATATCATTCCCATCATTGCAAAATCATAAAGAGGAGCTGTTCCATATTCTATGTCACTGATAATGTATTCATCTTATCGCAAATCAAAGAAATACAACACCAATCTCGTTGCTTCTTTTTGCTAACATGCGTGCTTGCTGCTGAAAACAATCACAAAAATAAGAAACAAATCAAATTCCTTTTCACTTCTTTTTTTTTCGATGATGGAATGAACATGGGAGCCATAAGATGAATTGCCAAACCGTTCCGCTAGTTTGAGATGTCACACGACCTGTTGTGATCTAAATTTGTAAATTGTCACTTTTCCGTAGGCAACTGACCAAAACGGAATCTTGAATAATTCTAGAAACATACTGTGGATTGACTCGAAACCAGTATGAATCAAAATTGGGCTCATCCGGAGCAAATGCAAACTGTTGCGAATAAATCAGTCAAGAGATGTGGTTCTCACAGCAGTTTTTATATTTGTAACCCTGTTAAAATAGGTGTCAGGCACGCAAAGGTAAATATTTGACGATATGAAAACCCTTTGCAAATTCAATCAATATGATCAATACCATCTCTGCTCTAGGCACTGCATGCGAAATTCAATGGACGACATGAAAAGCCCCGACAGTTTATACAGGATGTAGATAATTCCGCACATTTATCTGTTCGAAGTGTATGCTCAGCTCGGTTCAATACTTACCGGTACATAGCTCGCAGGTTATTGGCGATAGAGACGTATCCACACTCGTTGCGACGATACGTGCAACATCGACCGCACCGATACAAAATATAAATAATCGTCATCAGGTTTAAAACTCTTCATTAATAAAAAAAATCTCAATTGCAAATTATTTTAAAAAAAATAAAGTGGAGGTTCGGTTGGTTAACAAAACATAAAAATGATACGAATAAAACTTCACTGAAGAAAAAGTCCGAATAATTTTTTCTCATTATTTGACTCTAGAAGTAAAGGTAAATAGATAAATCTCCACCTTGTTTATATATAGTACTTTACATGCAAAGGATTACAAGAGTCGTTTTCCACTATTTTCCGGAAGTTTACTCAATCCCAGGCATTTACGTGGAACGAATATTTTGCACTAAAATAAGTGCTTTATATCGATTACTTGTGTACCAACTCACGGAGCGCCGTTCACTGCTGATACTGACGAAAGTACCGCTTGCACGTTTCGCGAAGCTACTTAAGAACGATGTTTTATTTATCCCAAAGCTCGCTGCCTTTGTATTGAAATGCAATTTGTAGATTAAATCTGCTCCGACAAAATATTGCCGGTTGTTTTTTTCGCCGGCGCATTCAACATCCGGCAACAGCGTACGTATCAAGATGAAAGACCTGCCTCAAAGAAAGAGCCGTATCTGTAATTTCTTCCCCGAAAGCCCAAAAGACCTTTTGAAAGGATTTTGTGCTCATACTGGCTGATTGATTTTTCCCCCGCCCGCCATCCACAGACATTATTATCCGTTCGTCAGCTCCACGAGGCATCGCAGAATAAATCCATATCCTTTTAATCAGTTATGAATCTTTCCTTCGAGTCAAATATCGCATTTCGGTGGCATGGCAGCATCAGTCGCACAATAAGGTTATATTTCTTGCTAAATCAAGCAAATAATAAGCTGGACTTGGCGATGAAAAATGGTGCACATATTTGTGATCTATTCGCAACAGATAACTTTTTATATCTAAGAGAACGCAGAGCAATTCACTTAGCGGTGGGGCCGAAAAATATCGAATCAATAATCCACGAAAGGAAATCCGAAAAATATTTCACCCCCAAACCGAAAACATAGAAGAATTTCCTGACTTAATTTTAAAGAATAAAAATTCCGAAGAATTTTCAGAGAAAATTGCATAAGATTTCCAAAAAAAAAATAGTAGGAAGTAAAAAGTGAAAAGACAGAAATGGGAAGACGTCTCACTTATAACTACGCCCCACTCACTCTTCACAGCTATAACCGTACGATCCGTCCACGGTTCTATCACAAACGCCCGAATGACACTCGCCCGAATTCCATTCGCCCGAATGACAAACGCCCGAATTCCATTCGCCCGAATAGACCAAACACCCGAAAAGACCAAACGCCCGAAAAGATCATTTGCCCGAATGGACCACTCGCCCGAAAAGACCATTCGCCTGAATAGAATATATGCCCGTATAGACTCTTCACCTTACTTGATAAAAAGATTTTTTTTGACTAATAAAAAGAAATAGTATATTTGATATCCTACTTATCTCATATTTTGTTGTATACGTCTCTCACATGTATCTAAATATTCGTTTCGTTTATGTGTAAAACAATAAGAAAAATAATGACGTTAAGTACTTTCTTTTTCATAATATTCAAATAATGACTTGATTTCTTTATATACGTAACGTATGCATAAAGTTCTTGGAGGTAGCTTCACAAATCGGGAATTTGGTCCGCAGATTTTTCCCCAGGGCACAGGGACCAAAATCCGAGGGGTAAAGCACTATTTAACATTGATTATAAATAAAATCTACTGATCACTGTCTTGCAATCTATTTGCATAGAAATAAGTCAGTTTCAATCGCTCAGCATTGTTGAGAGTCAGATATTAAAATATGTTTTATGTATGCTGGTCACTTATACCGGTCCACAAACATCCTGAAATGAATCAAAACCTGACGGAATAATTGGAGCTGTAGCGAAAAATAACGTTGCAAGGGTATTTATTTAAACCAATCGTCAAAAATAAGAGGCGCAAATAGGAATTCACCCTTCTTTTCTTCATACATTGTTCTTTCTAAATGTATTGAAGAAATGATTTCTTCTCTAAGTATTAAAGTTCAAGCAAAATTTGTTTTAAAGATAAGCTAAAAACGAGCCACGTCGTATAATGTAACGCCGGTGACGACGTGATGAACTCTTATAACCATCAGAATGTGCGCCTGAGCCTACCAAATAAACGAACTTGAAAAAAAAACATCAGAATGTGACGATATATATGTGCATATCGACAGATGCTATATGATAACATTGGACGCAGGACCTTTCTTGCGATCGACTATCCATGGTAATGATGGGACGATCTTTCTATTTCCTTCAACACATCATTCAGTGTTGTAAGCACAAGCCAAGATTTGGATAATTGACGGAACATTCTCAACTGCTCCACAACAATTTGCTCAAGTGGTCGCAATTCACGGAACTGTAGGCGAAGGTTAACACCGTCGATTTGTTCCCTTGGTATTAATGCTAAAACACCGGAACATATAATACAGTCTTTTGACCATTGATGGAACGCAATTTATCTGTATACGTTAGATCCAGAGTATATACTATTGGATTTTAAGATGGCTGAGATTAATGCTGAGGGACGTGTCTTACCAAATTCAAGTTCCAAGGATGTTTCTTTCTCCTCAACCAAAGCATTATTTTTTTTAGAAAACATCAGCAATAGGGAATACAATCGGCATACGGGAAG
This sequence comes from Armigeres subalbatus, assembly GCF_024139115.2. Classification (NCBI taxonomy): domain Eukaryota; kingdom Metazoa; phylum Arthropoda; class Insecta; order Diptera; family Culicidae; genus Armigeres; species Armigeres subalbatus. The sequence goes on from NC_085140.1 coordinate 310,647,606, forward strand.
GATTACAGACTTCAACTTGCCTATAAAAAATTTGTTACCTTAGCACTTTTGTTAAGATATAACAAAGGCATTCAAGGAGGTTCGAAAATCTTGCCCAAGGAAACATATTTTTTTAATGTAAGCAAGTATTATGTGAAGGGGGTGTACCCGTTAGGCATAATGAACGTTATACATAAATGACCCAAAGAACAGCCCATGACATAAAGAAGGCAGAATTATGCCAAACGACCATTATGCCTAACGTACATTATCCCTGACGTCCGTAATGCGTAACGTCCATTATGCCTAACGTAGCGGACTAATGTGGATGGTCGCCAATCAACGCACAAAAAGAACACTAGAGACCCACTTTTCTCCCCTTCACTATGGTCGGTCTATGAAAATACCCTAAACAGTATTCCTCGAACTTCTAATAACATTTTAAGGTGGCACAATAAGTGGAATACGCTTTTGAACCGAGAAAGTCCTCGGTTTACCAGCGTTCCAAAACAGTTCTCACTAGAAGAAAGAAATGCGACCACTGATATCATACGAAAATTGCAGGCTAAGAAGACATCTAAAATAGCAGAAAAGAATGAAAAACTAGACAAACTGGTACGTTCATATATTCCAGATGATTAGCATATATTTTTTTTAATATGATTAGGAAAAATAACATGTTGTTATAGAATCTGGAGGTTTACATAAATATATGACCTATTCGGGCGAATGGTCCATTCCGGCGAGTGGTCCATTCGGGCGAGTGGTCCATTCGGGCGAATGGTCTTTTCGGGCGTTTGGTCTTTTCGGGCGAATGGAATTCGAGCGAGCGTCATTCGGGCGTTTGTGATAGAATCCCGTCTACGCCTTCCGAAAGGATTAGCGGATGGTTTAAGCGCCACTCCTAATGGAGACCATCCACCTGTTTTAGGGTTGCCCGTCCTAAGACCTTTCAGGGGAAAGGGTTGTGTTTCTCGTTCTTTTTAAAGCGACAAGTCGATTTGTCTGTGGTACCCTTTTGCTATTTATTCAAACTCATCAAACAATATATTCGTAGTTCAATTAATTCACAACGTTTTATTCCGTAGGCCTACATAGGGTAGAGAATTATTTGGGCAGCAGTCCCTATTCCCGTCAGCAACCTTAATAACTCGACCGCGTTCTAACCAAATGATTCTTTGTACATGTTGTACATGTTGCTGTCGATATCTAGTGATGTACAAAAAATCAAGCCATTTGGTTGGAGCGCGGTCGAGTTATTAAGGTTGCGGACGGGAATAGGGGGTGCTGCCCAAATGGTCCCGCTCCCTACTATAATTTCCCTACTTATAATTTTTGTCGTTTGGCATAACGGCCGTTTGGCATAATAGCCGTTTGGCATAATGGTCATTTGGCATAATATTTATCTTTTATCTTTTATCTTTTATTGAGAGGGAAAAGCCAGCGGGAGTGGAGTTCAGAATGAATTTCACTCCTTCTCCCGTAGGCATAAAACCTCTTGTTTTTTCATATCAACAGTTTACAAACCAAATGATACATTCTTGGTGTTTTTTTTAGAACTAACTTAACTTTAACGATACAATATTGGAACACTTTCACTACGACTAACATAACAAAAAACTTGACTTACATAGTGTTGGACAAATATCGACAATATTTTTTTTTCAATGCAGAACGCGACAAATTAAAATCGAATACACTATAACATTGATTGAAAATTCTACACATACTACTAATCGGTTCATTTTGGCCATAATTTGTACGGGACATAGGAAGACGAATAAAATTGTGGGAACGAAGATCACGACGACGAATATCAATATCTATAAGACGGACTAAACAACCACAGTCAATGTTTGAGAGCAGAAGGTCAGATATAAATGAAGCTTTAGCGACATCACGTCGTAAATACAGCGGTTCAAGTCCAATGAGTTGGCAACGATCCTCGTATCTTGGGAGATTTTGAGGATCGTTCCAAGGCAAGAGACGAAGCGCAAAACGCACAAACTTGCGCTGGATGGACTCAATGCGTTGGATGCCATTTTGGTAATACGGGGACCACACTACAGCTGCGTATTCCAATATTGGTCTAACTAAGGAGCAGTATAGCGCTTTTAAACAGTACACACTTGTGAAATTTTTTGTAACTCGAAATAGAAATCCAAGACTTTTCGACGCTTTTGAAGAAATGTACGCTATGTGGTCCTTGAATGAGAGCTTACAGTCAAGCATAACCCCTAGGTCTTTCACGGTTGTATCCTTCCTTAAAGTTATGTCAAAGATTTTGTAGTCAAAGTTTATGATTGAATGCTTGCGAGCAAAACTTATAACAGAACATTTAGAGGCATTCAAAACCATCCGGTTGGCAACACACCATTCGGCGAATGCGTTCAACTGAGATTGCAGGTATGAAGCATCGGTTACGGTACGAATTACACAATAGAGTTTGAAATCATCTGCATACGAAACTTTGAAGCAGTCGATGGAGAAGTTTACATCGTTTAGATATAATAAGAAAAGGTATGGTCCGAGATGGCTTCCTTGAGGTACGCCTGATGTAACGTTGAAAGATGTTGATATATTATTTCCGATTTTGACAGACATTTTGCGACCAACTAGATAGGAATTGAGCCAATCTAAGATTTTTCCCTGAAAACCAAGTCGCTGCAGTTTGAACACCGCAATCTGATGATTAATTTTATCAAAGGCAGCTGATAGATCAGTGTATACTGCGTCAACCTGAAGACGATTCTGTAGCGAGCGAGCTATAAACGATACGTACGATACGAGGTTTGTGGATGTGGACCTCTTAGGGATGAATCCATGTTAAGATTCAGTAATATAATTACTGCAGCTGTGTGTTAAGAATGCTAGAACAATAACCTCGAGCAGTTTCGCCATTGCGCAGAGAGAAGCGATCCCACGGTAATTTGAAACTTCGCGTTTGTCTCCCTTTTTATAGACTGGAAAGATGTAGGATGTTTTCCAAACATCTGGAAAAACTCCAGAGCGTAGAGATGTGTTGAAAATGGCAGCCAATGGTGAAGATAGGGCAGTTGAGCACTTCTTAATGATCAGTGAAGGCACTCCGTCTGGTCCAGGATTTGTCGAGCGTTTCAGTTTCGTACAAGCATTCATAACAGTCTCGGCATCAATGAAAGGGTGAGATCCAAAAGTAGATAGAGTGGGTACATTTAGTGCTGCAGCAGATACTTGTTGTTCATCAAGAATCTCGTTAGTAAAAACACTGCTGAACTGCCTGCGGAAAAGTTCACAGATGTCCTTCGTAGAAGACGCCTCAGCATCACCGAGCGACATAGACGAGGGCAAACCAGATTCGCGTTTTTGCTCGTTAACGTAATTCCAGAACTGTTTTGGGTTGTTTTTAAGAACTAAAAAGCGATTCGTTCAGCTGTTTGTAGCGATTATTTAGAGAGATGTAATGGGATTTTAGCAGATTTGTTCGGTACTTCGAGTACTTCTTAAGAGCAGATCGTTTAGCAGCTTTTAGACGTTTGAGGTGTCGCGTAGACCATGGAGGGAAAGTCGGGGCACGATGTACTCTTTTGGGAGTGAACTGATCAATGGCATAAACCAACACATTTGAGACAGTCATTGCGGCAGCATTGGCATCCGAATCGTCGAGTATTTCGCTCCATTTAACACGAGATAAGAAATGATTCATTCCATCGAAATCAGTCTTCCAATATACGTAGGTTAGGGTTTCAGTGATTTTTTCGTAAACATATGGTTGACATTCGCTGAGCAGAACATGAAGCGCTGGGTGATGACGACTTATCTTAACAAGAGGAGCAGGAGCACGAATAACAAGACTGCGTTCCGCTATATCTTCGCTGATAAAGCAGAGATCTAACATACGGTTATTTTCATTTTTATACCACACATTTGGACTAAACCAGCAGTACTATAACAGTCCAGCAACCGCGTGATTGAAAAACTTAACGATGAATGTGATGGATCAGCAAATAGAAATGATGCATTGCTAGGAATCCAGTTGATGCCGTTGAAGTTGAAGTCCCCGATTATCAGAATCTTGTCACAAAGCGCCATTTGCGATATTATCCAGTCAAGCGAGTCAATGTGTTGATCGAAGAGGGATGCATCGTTCAGGCGGTCGGGCGGAATGTATATGACACAGATGAATAGCTTGTAATTGCGGAAGGCAAGTGAAACCCACAATTGCTCAACGCCCGAACAGTTAGGTGGAGATAGAAGATGCGCCTTGTATTGGGATCGCGCAGCTAAGAGAACGCCGCCACCAGATTGTTTTCTGCTATTGTTAGGCGAGCGGTCTTGTCGAAAAACGGTGTACGAATTGCCAAATATTTGATTTGAATTAGTGCTATCATTAAGCCAACTTTCTGTGAAAATGTAGAGGTCGTAGGTTTCACAGGAACAAGCGAGAGCATAATTACTTACTCGAGTATTGATACCACCAACGTTTTGGTAATAGACTGAAAGTTCATTGCTTAAACTAGAGTAACTCTGTTTATTGTGGGAGGTTGAGTTTGCGTCGGTGTCTGCGGAAGCTGATACACGTTGGGAGCTAATTGCAGAGTAGGTGTTCGAATTGATGAAGCTTGTTGCCGATATTGAGGGTACATCATCCGAGGAGGGCCACGTGTACGGATACGATGGGTCACAGCCGGGGACGGAAACGAGGTTGTTTGATACTCTGGTCGAACTTGTTTGTAGGTGTTCGATTTGCGGTCTAAAAAAGGGGCGATAGATACGCCTTCAGGCCAGAAACCATTTGAAAGAATTATGCTTTCAATGTTCTCAGGGACATTCAACTTGAAAGAAAGGTATGAAAGAGGTCTCATGTTTCTGTCTTGACGAGCGAGCTTATGACAATAAATGAGATTAGGATCGCAGTTAGCCTGAGTTGAGACGTATGCGACGATATTTTCTTCCGATTCGTGTGGCATAAATCGAGTGATGTAGAACCACTTGTCGTAGATAATAGGACGAGCTACAGCAAGAGTGGGTTTCACAGTTGTGGGAGAAGTCCTGGTATGGTTTGGTAAAGGATTAGGTGGCTTAATTACTGTATCGGAGAGAACAGTAATTCCTAAGTTATGTCTATTACCCCCTGGTGTGTTATGGGTTTGAACAAGATTTTCCTGCTAACTACTACTGGCATATCGATATACTGCTGAGTGTGATTATCACTTTGGTTAGTGTAATATTGCGTTCTGGGTGTACTTATAGTAGGTGCACTGTTGGATGGTAGTTGAGAAATATTTGTGTAATCATCAATTTCGAAACTTATGCATAATGTGTTCAATTATTTATAGAGTAGAGTGGAGCAAGAGTGCGCGTGGGGTAAGAGTACGTTTTCGATTTTTTGAAGTATTAAAAAAAGATAAACTAGCAGCACTGCATCAGTTTGACAGGTATTCTGGTCAACTATTATCATGTGTAATTGTAAACGATTTGAATAAACAACAAGGGAGATATGGAGTTAGATAACTTTTTGGTCATTTTGCTAAAAATAATTGGATTTTCTCAACTAGTATTTCATTACCTTATATACGTTCAATCAGGGGAACATTATACCATTTCGATAACCTATTGTATAGAGTACTTTATGGTACAGAACACCAATCCGGTTGGTTTTCCAAGAAGTTAAAACCATTACTTGAATATTTTTTGGGACTGTGGGGTAAAAGTAAGCAGGAATCGGTGGGGCAAGAGTACGCATATGAATCTTCAAGTTATGATGTCAAACCCGTATCTCCGGCCGAAATAAGACTTCTTCCAGAGCGTTAAGATCCACAACTAAGAAAAAAGGAACAGAATTCGAAATTATCACAAGTTTTTAGGATAAGTTGAAGTAATTCGGTGTTAGAAAGGACTTAGCGAACGAAGCACTGAAGCGAAATAATGAAAATGTATCAGGACTTGTTGTACACCTAAACATAGTACGAAAACACAATTTCATCTAAATGATAATTTTATTTAATCAAAAGAAATATTCATAAATTACGCAACGTTTAGCTGGGAGCGGTTGTGAGATGTGTGACGATCCATATAATTTTTAGAGGATTCATACAAATAGTGTAAGATAGGGGGGAGGGGTGATGATATAGCCAAATTTTACGTTACGTGATTGGTTGACTTTCTTTAAGGAAAATGCCTTTGTATACGCCACGCGAAACCTGATATATATTTTTACCTCTGTAGTTTTTTGTATATATAAAAAACAATGGTTTTTCGTATGAAAGTGCACATTTTTAGGATCCCCTCCCCCTTTGAGAGTTACGTAATCTTTAAACATTCCCTAATATATGCTCATTAAACATCAATTAAATGTTATTAACTCTTATTTGTGTTAATATATACTTAAAGCACATGATTGGATAAATGCGTACTCTTACCCCACCCGATGCGCACTTTTACCCCACCGGTGGGGTAAGAGTGCGTTTTTCACTTGCCTTGCAATAAGGGTTCTACTAAAATTAATCTCAATAATTTCAGTATTTTTTCCACTGGGTAACATAAAGGAAGAGTATATGAATCATCGACACAGATTTAATATGCAGAAGCTTGCTTCATAAGGGCCATAAGATCGATTGAAAACTAAGTGCGTACTCTTGCCCCACTCTACTCTAATGATTGTCAATTTAACATTATGAAAGAATGATTAATTATTTTAGAGCGTCTTAGGGGAAATGCTACAAGGTTAAAAGACTATTATTCTTCCATTTACTTCCACTATTAACTGGAAGTAAATGGAAGAATAATAGTCTTTTAACCATTATGAGAGAGACGTTTTAATTTTTTTTTTTCGAATTAAAGTTCAGATTCTATCAAATTACTGCTTGAAGGTACTCAGATAGACTTTTTATTATCTGCCAATTTCACTTTAAATCTTTTTTATCTCTGGGTCAGCAGTAAGATCGTCGTTGACTAAAACAAACTACGAAATATGGAGAGACAAATAGCAAAATTGTAAGTGCTCAAGAGCAAACACAATTTTACACAAATACTTTGTCGTTCATAAGTCTAAAAAGTATATGTTTCTTTTTTCAAATAATGCATTTGTCAGGCATAACACAAGGGAGAATATGTATGGTTCTTATTCTCAATGTATGCAATATTCAGTTCTAGGAAAGGGAAGATATAGTTCCTTCTTTGAAAATGCATCCTTATTTTCTTGGTGAAGGCAAGGGAAGACTTTATTCATTTGTTCAATTAAGGCATTTGCTCGGTTTAAGGCAAAGGAGGATATGATCCCTTCTTTCAAAGGATGCATCTTCCCGACAGTTACATCAGAGAAGATATGGTTCCATTTCCCAAAGGATACATTTGCCCAGTAAATGGCGAAATACCATAAAGTTTCTTCTTCCAAATCAGGCATTTGCTCGGTTTAATGCGATGAAAGATATGATCCCTTCTTTCAGAGGATGGCAGAAGGTCCAGAAGAAAGCAAAAGATGATATGGTTCCTTCCTGCATTTCAAGCATTTTCCCGGTTAGAGGCAAGGGAAGACGAGATTCCTTCATTCAGAGTATGCATTTGCTCAGCAAAAGGTAAGAGACGACATTGTTCCTTTATTTAATTCAGGCGTTTGTTCGGATTAAGGCAAAGCAATATATGATCCCTTCATTCAGAAAATGCATTCGCCTGCCAGAAGTCAAGAGAGGAATTGGTGGCTCCACTCTTGTACTCCGAAGGCAATCACCCCCAATGGGACAGTACCCAGAAATCCATTACCCCGAATGGGACACTACCCCGAGATCCATTACCCTGAAAATCTATTAGCCCGAATACATTTCGAATCTGAAGTTTTCTACTGACTATTACTATTTTTAACACCCACAGATACTGATGAATCGTAAAATGACAATCCCTGAAAAGAATTTGTTTAGAAGAAAATTATATACTACTTAGAGTCACTTAGAGAAACGCAATAAAGCTTCTGTTTAATAAACATTTTTGACTTAAATTATCATTCTACGCCATTATTATCTGCAAAAGTTCTATCCTACGAAATGGTGTAAGTGAGGAGACAACACCTTCTTTCTATTAACATAGGTGTACAGTGGAAATATTACCTCTTTAAATAAACGCATTTATCCAGTATAAGGCAAACAGAGAAGGTAATGCCTTTTTTCAAATGAACGCGTTTGCCCGGTTTAAGCCAAACAGAGTTGATAATACCTTCTTTAGATGAACACATTTGCTGGATGTAAGGCGAACAGAGTTGGTAATACATACTTTTTTTTAATGAACGCATTTGCCCGATATAAGGCGAACATAGGAGATAATGCCTTCTTTAAATGAACGCTTTTGTCGGCTCAATGCGAACAGAGATGATAATGCCTTGTTAAGATGAATGCATTTGCCCGATATGAGGCGAACATAGTTGATAATGCCTTGTTTTAATGAATGCATTTGCCCGATTCAAGGCAAACTCCGCTAGCAATGATGGTTCGCTGTAGTTGCATGTCCGAAAGATTGTGAAACTATTGAGAACTTGAGCTACAGGTCCTAAGCCCTGGTAAAGGAGGAAGGTTGCGATGGCTGTTATTCATGGCCATCGTGTAAAGCAAAAATGGATAAACCCTAATGCCAAGGTGTCATGCGACCCGTGCCGAGGGCTGAATGGTTGAGGGGGTTCTTAACATGCTCAACCGCGAACGGAGCCTGGGGTGCACCAGGGCGAACACCCCAGTAAGCAGCCCTTACTGCACTACGGCGGGGCACTGGTGCAGCGGACATTTATTTCCCTAGCTACTCGTGGGACCAAAAATGAGTACAAATTCTACAAACAACCCTCAAGGTGACGACTGCCTCTCTCAGTCGTGTGAGAGCGAAGTGGAGAATACTCTGAGTCAGCTTGGCCTTACCGAAGACCAGCTACTCAGTAGTTCGCAGGAGAAGATGTAAATATCCTGCCCTCAACGCCTATCTCCCGGAGCAGCACATGTTTCGACAAAGCTGATCCAGATCTACAACCCCTCATCGACCGACTCCAACCTGTTGGACATGGAAGATAACGAAGATGATGGTATAAGGATCATCATCAACCCCCAAAAATCTTTAGCAAGTAGCAAAGGATCCGAAGATAACAAGGGTTCTACGGAAGCCAAGGGTGCTCCGAGAAAGAAAATCCCCACACTCACACCCTCGCAGAGGAAGCAGCTTAGAACTCTCCGGGAGAAGGGAAAAGACCGGAATGAGGCCTTGTCCATAATCCTGAATAAGGAGAGCGAGCCCACTTCCTCAAAACGCTCGAGAAACGACCTAGACAAATCCGCCACAGAGGACCCCAAACAAAAGAGGGTGAAGCACCATCTGGATCCGAGAGAGCGCGCCCAACAGTCCTCAAACCGCGCGCCTCAGAAAAACGTGTCTGGACAACAAAACCCACCCATGAGGAAAACAGCTGGTATCAGCTACAGTGATATGGCCAAAAGCGTGAAGGTCGGGATAATACCCAACGACTTTCCCACCGTCCAACTCACTACAGCCCAGCTAGACCTTCTACAAGAAGCACTCCTGCTCAGAGTAGTTCAACAGCGAAACGAGCCAATAAAACCCAAATTCAACAACCTCATCTACAAGTCCGGTTACATGGTTCTAATCTGTAAGGATCAAGAGACTGCTGAGTGGTTAAAGAGAATATCCCCATCCATGAAACCCTGGGAAGGTGCAGAGCTGATGGCAATGGACGAAGTGGCGATTCCACGTCCAGAGATGGTCCGAGCATTCTTCCCACAAAGCTCCAGCTATGATGACGACCGAATAAAGGCTCTCATAGAAAGCCAAAATGACATCACAACAACTAATTGGCGTATTGTGAAACGATCCATTCTGAAAGATATTCATGTTGAATGGATCTTCACAGTAGAAGGTGCGTCGATGGAAAAGTTGAAGAAGTCCAAATACACCCTCAACTACCGATTTGGTGAAATCCAACTAAGGAAGATTACAGATCAACCGACTGCCGCTACCGCCAATCCGACTGGAAGGCCGACCCAAGAGCAATCTGAGGAGGCCTCCTGTTCGGGCGAGGTTCGGCTAACTGGAAGGCCGACCCAAGAGAAATCTGAGGAAGCCTCCGGTTTAGTAAGGTTAGAGGTTAGTAAATCTCACCCCAAAAGCACCATAAAGGCTAGTCTGTCCGCCTCTAAAGGAAAAGCTCGAAGCTTACATGCGACCCCCTGCTCTAGTGGTACCAAACCAAAGGTATCTAAACAGGGCAAAGGGGGTGCAAAAAGCGACAGTTTGACCACAGAGGCGAAACTGGCGGGCCAGGTTGCTACAGGGAAGAGAGAAAACCCAGACTGTAATACCAAACGACATCCTGATGATCCGCAACATCCAAAACCGGACAGTCGTCGTCCGGAAAAAGCAGGAACCCGGAAATGGCGACTAAAGTTCTGCAAGTGAACCTCCACCATGCTGAGAGCGCCACGGGTGTGCTCTGTCGGAGGTTCACCAAAGAGAATTTAACCGTGGCCCTCATTCAAGAGCCATGGGTCAATAAATCCAGAATACAAGGTATTCCACAACACTCATGTAAGTTGGTATATGATGACAGCCAGCTTTCTCCTAGAGCGGCTATTTTATTACATAACAACTGTAAATACTTTCCAATCTCAGAATTCATAAAAGGGACATCGTAGCGGTCAGGATGGAGGTACCTTCCGCCAGAGGGAGTAGAGAGATCTTGGTGGTCTCGGCATACTTCCCAGGTGACGTGGACGAAATCCCTCCTCCAGAAATAGCAGCGCTCGTAGCCTACAGCCACCGACACAACATCCCTTCGTCATAGGGTGCGACGCAAATGCACATCACACCGTATGGGGAAGTACCAATATAAATACCAGAGGTGAGTACCTGTTACAGTTTCTCTCTTCCAAGAACATTGACATTTGTAATGTTGGTGACAAGCCCACGTTTGAAAACTCCATTCGTCAGGAAGTTTTGGACTTGACTCTATGTAGTCGGTCTATCTCTGATAAAATAAAAAACTGGCATGTTTCTGAAGAAATATCAATGTCAGACCATAAACACATCATCTTCGAATGGGAAGGGGGTCTAACGATGGAAAAAACGTTTAAAGATCCTAAGAAAAACTGATTGGGAATCCTACTCAGCTATCCTACGATCCGAAGAGTACATCATAGAAAGTCACATCAAATCCATAACACAATTGGAAGATGCGTCCAAATCCATTAAAAACAAAATCCTTAACGCCTACCAAGAGAGCTGTCCAACTAAATCAACTAGTTCGAGTAGAGACGTTCCATGGTGGAATAAAACTCTTGAGAAGCTTAGGAAAACTGCGCGTAGGGAGTTCAACCGTGCTAAGCGAACCGGCGATTGGATCCTATACAGAAAGGCCCTGACGAACTACAACAAAGAAATAAGGTCAGCCAAACGGAAATCGTGGATTCTAATGTGTGAAAGCATAGAGAATACACCCGTAGTGGCCAGACTCCAAAAAACTCTTTCAAAAGACCACTCCAATGGTGTGGGTAGCCTCCGAAAGACGGATGGTTCGCTCACTGTAGAGCCTAGCGATACACTGAGCGAATTGTTAAAGATCCACTTCCCTGATTCAATCCCTGAGTCGAGCATCGGCGACCAAGGCACTGGAATTGCTGTCTCAGATCCACAAGAGATCCAATCATGGGTTTCTGGGTCTAAAAAGACGCAATAAAGGTTGCAAAGGAAGCTTTCACTCGGGCCAGGGTTGAGAGGGCTGTGAGATCTTTCGAGCCATTTAAGTCTCCTGGCATGGATGGAATATTTCCAGCGTTGATCCAAAAGAGGAGAAAACACTGGTTCCACCCTTGGTTGAGATTTTTAAGGCGAGTCTGATTTTGGGGCACATACCTAACGATTGGCGTCAAATCTGGGCTGTCTTCATTCCGAAGGCAGGCAAGAGAGTTAAACCAACCCCAAAGCATTCAGGCCGATAAGTTTATCCTCTGTAATGCTCAAAATTATGGAAAAGGTACTATGCGAGTACATAAATCACAAATTTATGAAAGCAATGCCTTTGTCAAAAAACCAATTCGCTTATCAAAGTGGAAAATCTACGATCTCGGCACTACATACGGTAGTTCAAAAAATCGAAAAAACACTTAATGCAAAAGAAATTGCTCTTGTAGCATTTCTTGATATTGAGGGCGCATTCGATAACGCTTCTTATTCGTCTATAGGGTCAGCAATGTTGAGGAGAAAATTCGACCCATGCATTGTTACCTGGGTACATGCTATGCTAGCTAATCGGAAAATCTCCTCTGAGCTTAGCGGTTCATACATCACTGTTAAAGCAACAAGGGGGTGTCCGCAAGGCGGAGTGCTTTCTCCTTTGTTGTGGTCACTGGTGGTGGATGAGCTTCTAGACAGCTTAGAGAGAAGAGGCTTCGAAGTGGTTGGATATGCTGATGACGTTGTCATTATTGTACGAGGCAAATTCGAAAGTGTTATCGTGGAAAGAATGCAATCTAAATCACACTTTTTCCTGGTGTCAAAAGTATCAACTAGGCATAAATCCTACAAAAACTTCTATTATCCCTTTCACCGAACGGAGAAAGGTACAACTGAAACCCCTTTTCTTGAATCAAACACAATTAGTTTATTCAAGTGAAGTAAAATATCTAGGTGTCATACTCGACGCAAAGCTTAATTGGAACTCTCATCTCCAATCAGTTGTGCAGAAAGGTCTCAATACACTTTGGGTTTGTTCAAAAACCCTTGGTAAAAGATGGGGCCTAAAACCAAGTATGATCATGTGGATATATAAAACCATTGTCCGTCCCAGGACAACTTACGCTTCCCTTGTCTGGTGGCCTAAAACTAATGAGGCTGCTGCAAGGGCTAAGCTCAACAAAATCCAACGCACCGCTTGCATAGCCATCACTGGTGCAGTTCGTAGTACACCCACTTTGGCCCTAGACGCAATGCTTCACCTGCCCCGGTTAGATCAATTCATAAAGCTGGAAGCGGAAAAAAGTGCTCTAAGGTTAAAGAGAACAAAAACACTGCTGTCGGGAGACCTTACGGGTCACCTCAGCATATTAAATGAATTTGCCATAAATCCCGCAATAGGAATTTGTAGGGACTGGATGGAAACGGTAGTCAATTATGACTTACCTTACGATGTGTTCATTCCTTCCCGCCAGGAGTGGGAAGGAGGTGGACCCAGCGTTCCAACAGGCTCTATAAATTTCTTCACAGATGGTTCGACAATGAATAATCTGACAGGATCCGGAATCTATGGCCCTACAACAAAAATTTATGTCCACTTAGGACAGTGGCCCACAGTATTTCAGGCGGAAATATATGCAATATTAGAATGCGTGTTATTATGCCTGAGGAGAAAGTATAGATTTGCAAAAATATGTATTTTCTCTGACAGCCAAGCGGCACTTAAGTCGCTTAATAACTACACTTGTAACTCAAAGCTAGTGTGGGAATGCATTCTGGCTTTGAAAAACTTATCCATACGCAATCGAGTCTACCTATATTGGATCCCAGGACATACGGGTCTAGAGGGAAACGAGATTGCTGATGAGCTAGCCAGGAATGGATCTAATGAAAGGTTCATTGGCCCTGAGCCCTTCTGCGGGATCTCAGACTGCTCTGTAAAAATGGAACTGAACAAATATATGGTCAGTCAAATCACATCAAACTGGAATGCACTTCCCCATACGAGCCAATCCAAAAGGCTCGTAACGATTAACCCCAAGAAAACCCAACAACTATTAGGTCTCAACAAAGGGATCTCAACATCTACACCGGTCTAATAACTGGACACTGCCCTGCAGATACCATCTACAAAAGATCGGAGCAATCCAAACCTCAAATTGCCGCTTCTGTGACGAGGAGAGAGAAACATCAGAACACATCCTCTGCTATTGCAGTGCACTCACCCAACGTAGGTTCAAAGTTCTCAGCAAGCCCTTTCTAGGGCCTGCTGACATATGGATCTTATCCCCCAAGGACGTGGTTGGCTTCATAAAGCTAGTCTCGCCAGAATGGGGGAGTCACATACTGTAACTCAGGATATCTATTCATCAATAATAGATGGTCTTGAGTTCAGTCGATACCAAGGTATCTCAGTGACAAACATGTTACTGAGATAACTTGCGTATTTCACAGTAAAAGGGTATATCACAATAGTCCTAATATCTGGACGCAGTGATCTTCACCCGACAAACGAGGAAAAAAAAGGCAAACACAGGAGATTATGCCTTCTTTTAATGAACGCATTTCCTCGGTTTAAAGCTTGCTTTTAAAAAACACGTTTACCCGGTATGAGGCGAACAGAAGATATAACACCTCCTTTAAATCATCGCGTCTGCGAGGTATAACGAAACTATGCCTGTTCCTTTCCATGGGAGGATCAAGTATATTCGACGAACAAAAGAGATTTTCTTATTCTATTGTCTTGTTGTCATATTCTTCTTGTCACAGTACGGTTTATCGCCGGAAAATTTCAGAAGCCACTTTTTCTACCCCTTTATTCTATTAAAATACATGTTCGTGAGCCGTCTCAAGCCCAGTCGCCGTGGGCTGAAATTTCCTCAGCTCCCCGAATTGAGCATGAGAACGTGCTTCGAAATTCTCACCTCAGCTTAAACAGTCTTCAAAGGTAGCACATGATATGTAATGAGAGTTTTTGGACCGAGATCTATTCATTCTATACTGTTTTTAAACAATTCGAGTTTGATGAAACGAATCGCGAGTCCAACACGGTGAACTTTGTAAAAGGATCGAAAAATAAGTAAGGATCAACGATAAAAATTCTTGTAAAAATTGTGTTATTTACTCAACTGGAGTCGCCCTGCTATTGAATAAGTCGTAAAACAAGTAGTAATCTGGGTGCTGCGGATAGAGCCCCTTTTCTGCGCTCAAGCGAGTAGAGGGATATTTTGAAATCACTCCCATAAACAAAATTATTTTGCAGTTACTTGCCTGTCAAACATTTCCCGCTCTTCGAATTTCTCTTTCCACGCTGCATGAAGGCGCACAAATGCGCTAGACTCTACATGACTTTACGATTGTTTACATACATTAATGCTCCAATCAGCTACTGAATCTCGTGAAATTTCGTAACGAGTGCTTTTTAGTTGCATTCCTACTAATTTTCCACTCGAAATATATAGTAAGAATATTAGTTACAAAGAATACAAAACTCAAACAAAGTTTATTTTTATTTTTTCCTCAAATAATAACAATACTTCTCAATATTAGATCAGAAACGAACATAACCACACAGTAAAAAATAAAAAGTAATATCACATCAGATATGATGCACATCATCGCCGTCGTAAATAGAATGTTTTATTACATCTGAATGGCGTAACAAAAAGTTGACGTACTTGATATTTCGTCTTCAAATTAAAGCAATGTAATTCATTTTAGACGTAATATAGTCGATGTAACTGAAAAAACGACGTAAAAACCGGTCGGGAAAACCCCGCTTGCAGTAGCGGGGCTATAGGGGGATTTGGACTTTTCCTTTCTTGATCAAAAAGACATCTTTAGATAAATCCACATTTTATTTATTTCAGAAGCATTTGACTGTTTCCACAACTATAAATTTGTGCATAATTTTAATTTTAAGTTTTTAATTGTTTAATTTTAATTTTAATTTTTTATTTTATTTTTTATTATAATTTTTATTTTTATGTTTTATTTTAAATATTTATTTTCATTTGTTTTGTGACGTAAGTTTTCAATTTTCATATTCAAATTCTATGTATTGTATATGTTTGTATCATATGCTTGCATATTTATGAGCACTCGTGAGTAACTTCCGAAAATTAAAGTATGGCATTTCTCGCTTATTTTACTTGTCCGTATTGAAATCCCGCAACTACTTTTGTAGATTTTATTCAATTTCTTCCCCCTGATGAAAATTCATCATTGAATGACTGAGAATTTCCCCGAACATTATTTTAGAATTTTCCAAATATTCCTTAAAAATTATCCCGAAATGTATTTTTATAATTTTAGCTGTGCCGTGAATGAAATTTTATTTACGGCGGCGTTTTCAACCAGCAGGGCCGGTTCCTCCAGAAGTTCCTTCGGAACCACCAGAAGTTCCACCAGGAATTCTTTCGGAGTTCCACCAGGAATTCATTCGGAGTTCCTCCAGGAATTCCTTCTGAAGTTCCTCCAGGAATTATTTCGGAAGTTCCTCCGGAAGTTCATCCAGGATTTCCTTCTGAAGTTCCTCCAGGAACTCTTTCGATAATTCCTCCAGGAATTCCTTCGGAAGTTCCTCCACGAATTTCTTCGGAAGTTCCTCCAGAAATTTCTTCGGAAGTTCCTCCAGAAATTCCTTCGGAAGTTCCTCCAGGAATTTCTTTGGAAGTTCTTCAAGAAATTCCTTCAGAAATTCTTCCAGCGATTCCTTCAAAAGATCCTTCAGCAATTCTTTCGGAAGTTCCTTCAGAAATTTCTTTGGAAGTTCAATCAGGAATTGCTTCAGAAGTTCCTCCAGGAATTCCTTCGGAAGATCCTCAAGGAATTTCTCCAGAAGTTCATTGAGGAGTTCCTTCGCAAGTTGCTCCAGGCATTCCCTCAGAAGTTCCTCTATCAATTCCTTCGGAAATTGCTCCGGAGATTCCTTCGGAAGATCCTCCAGGAACTATTTCAGAAATTTCTCCAAGAATTCTGTCGGAAGCTCCTCCAGGAATTCCTCCGGTAGTTCTGCCAGCAATTTCTTATAAAGCTCCTCCAACAATTCCGTCATAAATTCCTCCAGGATTTTTTTCGGATGCTCCCACAGTAATTCCTTCGGAAGTTCCTTCAGTAATTCCTTCGGAAATTCGTCCAAAGTTTTCTTCGGAAGTTCCTACCAGAATTCTTTCGAAAGTTCTTCCAGGAATTCCCTCAGATCAAAAGTTCCTTCAGGAATTCCTTCGGAAGTTCCTCCAGGAATTCCTTCGGAAGTTTCTCCAGGAAATTCTTCGGAAGTTCTTCCAGGAATTCCATCAGAAGTTCCACCAGGAATTCCTTTGGAAGTTTCTCCAAGAATTTTTTCGGAAGTTTCTCCAGGATTTCCTTCGAAAGTTTCTGTCGGAATTCCTTTGCAAGTTCCTCCAGGAATTCCTTCAGAAATTGCTCCAGGGATTCCTTAGCAAGTTCCTCCAGGAATTCCTTCGGATGCTCCTCCGGTAATCCTGAGGAAGTTTTTTAAGGAATTCCTTCG
This sequence comes from Armigeres subalbatus, assembly GCF_024139115.2. Taxonomy (NCBI): domain Eukaryota; kingdom Metazoa; phylum Arthropoda; class Insecta; order Diptera; family Culicidae; genus Armigeres; species Armigeres subalbatus. The sequence continues at coordinate 310,664,794 of NC_085140.1, forward strand.
GAAGTTCAGAATTTTCTCCAGGAATTCCTTCTGGAGCTCCTCCAACAATTTCTTCAGAATTTCTCCAACAATTCCTTCAAAAGTTCCTCCAGGGATTCCTTCGTAAGATCCTCCAGGTATTCCTTCGGAAGCTCCTCCGGAAATTCCTTCGGAAGTTCCTTCTGAAATTTCTTGAGGCGTTCCTCCGCAAGTTCCTCCAAGATTTCCTTCAGAAGTTCCTCCATCAATACCTTCAGAAGTTCCTGCAGGAGTTCCTTCGGAAGTTCCTGCAGGAGTTCCTTCGGAAGTTCCTGCAGGAGTTCCTTCGGAAGTTCCTCCAGGAATTCGTTCGGAAGTTCTCCAGGAATTCCTCCGGTAGTTCCACCAGCAATTTCTTAAGAAGCTTCCCCAACAATTCTGCCTTCGGAAATGCGTCCAGAATTTCCTTAGGAAGTTCCTTCAAGAATTCTATCGGAAGTTCCTCCAGGAATTTTCTCAGGTCAGAAGTTCCTTCAGGAATACCTTCGGAAGTTCCTCCGGGAATTCCTTCGAATATTTTTCCAGGAATTCCTTCGGGAGTTCCTCCAGGTTTTTCTTCGGAAAATTCTTTAAGAAATTCCACCAGCGATTCCTTCAGAAGGTTTTCCAGCAATTCTTTTGGAAGTTCCTCCAGGAATTCCTAGAGGAACTTCCGGAGGAATTCCTAGAGGAACTTCCGCAGGAATTCCTAGAGGAACTTCCGCAGGAATTCCTAGAGGAACTTCCGGAGGTATTCCTAGAGGACCTTCCGGAGGAATGCCTAGAGGAACTTCCGGAGGAATTCCTAGAGGAACTTCCGGAGGAATTCCTAGAGGAACTTCCGGAGGAATTCCTAGAGGAACTTCCGGAGGAATTCCTAGAGGAACTTCCGGAGGAATTCCTAGAGGAACTTCCGGAGGAATTCCTAGAGGAACTTCCGGAGGAATTCCTAGAGGACCTTCCGGAGGAATGCCTAGAGGAACTTCCGGAGGAATTCCTGGAGGAACTTCCGGAGGAATTCCTGGAGGAACTTCCGGAGGAATTCCTAGAGGAACTTCCGGAGGAATTCCTACAGGAACTTCCGAAGGAATTCCTAGAGGAACTACCGGAGGAATTCCTAGAGGAGCTTCCGGAGGAATTCCTTGAGGAACTTCCGGAGGAATTCCTGGAGGAACTTCCGGAGGAATTCCTAGAGGAACTTCCGGAGAAATTCCTAGAGGAACTTCCGGAGGAATTCCTAGAGGAACTTCCGGAGGAATTCCTAGAGGAACTTCCGGAGGAATTCCTAGAGGAACTTCCGGAGGAATTCCTAGAGGAACTTCCGGAGGAATTCCTAGAGGAACTTCCGGAGGAATTGCTAGAGGAACTTCCGGAGGAATTCCTAGAGGAACTTCCGGAGGAATTCCTAGAGGAACTTCCGGAGGAATTCCTAGAGGAACTTCCGGAGGAATTCCTAGAGGAACTTCCGGAGGAATTCCTAGAGGAACTTCCGGCGGAATTCCTAGAGGAACTTCCGGAGGAATTCCTAGAGGAACTTCCGGAGGAATTCCTAGAGGAACTTCCGGAGGAATTCCTAGAGGAACTTCCGGAGGAATTCCTAGAGGAACTTCCGGAGGAATTCCTAGAGGAACTTCCGGAGGAATTCCTAGAGGAACTTCCGGAGGAATTCCTAGAGGAACTTCCGGAGGAATTCCTAGAGGAACTTCCGGAGGAATTCCTAGAGGAACTTCCGGGGGAATTCCTAGAGGAACTTCCGGAGGAATTCCTAGAGGAACTTCCGGAGGAATTCCTAGAGGAACTTCTGGGGGAATTCCTAGAGGAACTTCCGGAGGAATTCCTAGAGGAACTTCGGAGGAATTCCTGGAAGAACTTCTGGGGAAATTCCTGGAGGAACTTCTGGAGAAATTCCTAGAGGAACTTCCGGAGGAAGTCCTAGAGGAACTTCTGGAGGAATTCCTGGAGGAACTCCAGGGGGAATTCCTAAAGGAACTTCCGAAGGAATTCTTAGAGGAACTTCCGGAGGAACGTCTAGAAGAACTTCCGGAGGAACTTCGGGATGAATTCCCAGAGGAACTTCTGGAGGAATTCTCAGGGAACTTCTGGAGGAATTTTCAGGGAACTTCCGGAGGAATTCTCAGGGAACTTACGGAGGAATTCCTAGAGGAACTTCCGGAGGAAGTCCTATAGAAATTTTTCGGAGGAATTCCCGAATCAATTTGCGGAGGAATTCCTGAAGTAACTTCCGGAGGAATAGTTGGAGTAACTTTCGGAGGAATTTTTGGAGCTAGGGATGATCCATTAATTATGTAACGCAAAAATTGGGCATTTTCAACCCCCCCTTCCCCCTCCTCCCCTCTCCGGAGGAACTTCCGGAGGAATTCCTAGAGGAACTTCCGGAGGAATTCCTAGAGGATCTTCCGGAGGAATTCCTAGAGGAACTTCCGTAAGAATTTCTAGACAAACTTCCGGAGGAATTCCTAGAAGAACTTCCGGAGGAATTCCTAGAAGAACTTCTGGAAATATTTCTAGAGGAACTTCCGGAGGAATTCCTAGAGGAACTTCCGGAAGAATTCCTAGAGGAACTTCCGGAGGAATTCCTAGAGAAACTTCCGGAGGAATTCCTAGAGGAACTTCCGGAGGAATTCCTAGAGGAACTTCCGGAGGAATTCCTAGAGGAACTTCCGGAGGAATTCCTAGAGGAACTTCAGAGGAATTCCTGGAAGAACTTCTGGGGAAATTCCTGGAGGAACTTCTGGAGGAATTCCTAAAGGAACTTCTGGAGAAATTCTTAGAGGAACTTCCGGAGGAAGTCCTAGAGGAACTTCTGGAGGAATTCCTGGAGGAACTCCAGGGGGAATTCCTAAAGGATCTTCCGAAGGAATTCTTAGAGGAACTTCCGGAGGAATGTCTAGAAGAACTTCCGGAGGAACTTCGGGATGAATTCCCAGAGGAACTTCTGGAGGAATTCTCAGGGAACTTCTGGAGGAATTTTCAGGGAACTTACGGAGGAATTCCTAGAGGAACTTCCGGAGGAAGTCCTATAGAAATTTCCGGAGGAATTCCCGAATCAATTTGCGGAGGAATTCCTGGAGTAACTTCCGGAGGAATAGTTGGAGTAACTTTCGGAGGAATTTTTGGAGCCAGGGATGATCCATTAATTATGTAACGCAAAAATTGGGCATTTTCAATCCCCGTTCCCCCCCTCCTCCCCTCTCCCCTATGTCATACTTTTTGTATGAAACATCTGAAATTTTTATATGGATCGTCACACTTCGACCAAACCCTCCTCCCCCCTCTAAGCGTTACGTTATTTGTGGACGCTTCCTTACTTCCGGTGGAATTCCTAGAGGATCTTCCGGAGAATTTTTATTTTTCTAAATAATACTGTAAACAACAATGATTTTCATTAAATAACTTGTCAAAAATTTTGTAAGCCTTCTCGGCAAGAAAATACGAGTTTCGTTCACGTATTTTGTCTTTTCAATGCATTAACTGATTGATATTTGTGAAACTAATTTAAAAAAATGAAAATAAAAAAAAACGATTTTTTCACATTTCTTATTTCGCCCCAAAATTCACCAGTGGGGTAATGAAATCGGGATATTACTGTCTAATTTGGGTGTGCTTTATGTTTTTTTACCATTTTAAAATTTTTGAACAGCCATGCTGTGCATTTTAAATCCATAATGGTCGGATATAAAAATTGTATTTATACGAAGCTCACAGCAATCTTTTTCATTTAAAAAAAATCACAGCGACTTAAACTAGCAAACATATTCACAACTTTTGGTATAATACAGCTAAGTTTCTTATTGAGGGCATACATACAGCAATTATTAGGTACGATCACTTTTCCGTCGTTTCTCCGAGCGATCAAAATTAACTCCCAGGTAGAGTTTGGGTTTTCCTCTTTCCACTGCTAGCCTGCGGCTCTCCACTTCTTTGACATTTTGCTTCACAACGAAAACACCGTCAACTGAGCTCCGGCACGACAATCTATGAGTGGTAGATTTTAAAAAGCATCCAGCAAAATACTCGTTGAACACTAGTTCTTTAAATCCGGTGATTACTGCAACAATAAAAAGACTTGCATGGGAACAGTTCAAAATTCCAATGAATTTACCGCTGATCTGGAACTTACCTTCATGATACAATTAATTTTTCAGTCGAACCAAACGTGTGCATAATTTGATTTTTAAAATGAGACTCGATCTCCGCACTACATAGTCTAAAATTAATAAACACTCGAAAAGAACTTTGTTCAAACCTCAAAAAGTTTTCTCCGCGCACCGACATGTTTGCCAACAACAACAACAAGCGAGGATTTAATCTGACTGACAGTTCGTTTCGAGCAGCGGGCTTGGGTGCGATCACATCATTGTTCAGCGATATCACGTTGATTTAACATAATAACCAACCTAATTATGTAATATTACGCTTCTTTTCCAACTGACATGATGTGCATCATTTTATGTGTAGTAAATTACTGTTTTATAGAGGTAATTTTACGTATTTTGTGCGTAGCTGAAAAAAATATTTTGCCCGTTAGATTTTACGTTCAGTTGTGTAATTGTACACCGATTTGACGTGAAAATACATCAAATCGGCTATTACATTGATTTTTGGAGTACATTGACCAAGATTACGTCACGGGATATTAATATTTTTTTTGCTGTGCACAATCTTCAATGTTTGGCTCCGGCACAATAGAAAATTTTGGCTTCAGTTTGACAACCAAATCGATTCTATCCGCACCACCCAGATCATGAGGCTAGCACGATGATACTTTTATGCCCAGGGAAGTCGAGACAATTTCCAATCCGAAAATTGCCTAGACCGGCACCGGGAATCGAATATCCAGCCACCCTCAGCATGGTCTTGCTTTGTAGCCGCGCGTCTTACCGCACGGCTAAGGAGGGCCCCATCAATGTATTAATATTCAAAATCGGTGGTTGCAAACCTGGCGGAAAAAAGTTTTCAAAAAGAAATCCAAGATGGCGGCCATATTCAATATGGCTGCCTTTATTTTTATTATTGGAAATTGAGCATACACGCTTCATCTTTCCAACGATATACTGATCTCTATGATCGGTTAAGAAATGTTGGAGTTATGACAAAATCGAGGGGTCCATGATTTCATGTATAACTATCGAGGGGTTTATCTTTCTGAAGAATTTAACTCGGATCCTTAATATACACGCCAAAAACTTTCGAATGAACTTAAATTTAGGAATTTTTAAGAACCTCGTGCAAATAGTGGCCCGGTCTCAGCGAGAATTACTCAATTATTAAAGAAGCTTTGTTGGGATTTTCCCCAGGTGGATGGTCACTTGCCGACTCTGTGGCGTAATCATATGCGCTCGTATTTGCCAACACATGGTTTGCACGTTGATCTGTTGGTCTAGAACATTCTTTGCTTCGCGAGCGCAAGAGAATTTTGAAGCTAGAAGAGCTCTTTGTTTTTCTGGAAAAGCGGTACAACGGAATGTTAGAAAATTTCAAATTTTGTAGGGAAAGGTGATCGGTTGCCGGCACAGGTTGGTTGTCGGCACCACGTCGTAACTTTTGACAGAAAACAGATGTGGTCATTCTGACATTTGCCATACGCGTGCTATGTAAGCACGATCTTGTTGTGCCTATTCCCGAAGCATATAGATGCTTTTGTTTCGTTTTACAGAGAAAACACTTTTTTGTCAAGTGAAAACCCACTCGAAATGGTTAGCCCATTACATATTTACAAAGCAAATTTACTCTATTTTGTGATTCAATATTGAATGCCACCGTAGCGGTCACACTTTAACTATTATTTTTATTGTTCAAAAGGGTTACTTATTTCGGTTGTCGGCACCCAGGTGATTATCAAGAGAAATCATCAGTTTATTGCCTAATTTTAGGCTATAAGCCAAATTGTTAGCAAAACTAACAATTTTTGAAATATTTATAAAATGTGTATAATGTACTTAAATGTAATAAATTTCATTGATATTAACACAATAAATCTTGATGTTTCCAGCCATAATGCCCCCACTTCATAGTTTTTCATTTTGAGTGGGTTTTTAGGGCGCCGACAACCGACCACCTTTTTCGAAACGCCATAAAGTCAACGCTTAACAAAATTGGTAATAAAATTCTTCCAATAGATGAAATAAAACAAATCTCTCCACTAGTTATTAGCTTATGCCCATATGCTTCCATTGGTATGCAAATATCACCACATTGCGCAATTGGACGAAAGTTATGGACCAAAAACAAAAGGGTGCCGACAACCGACCACCTTCCCCTACTATTTACAAAAACTATTGATTAAACTACTTTCTATATTTCAATCAAATTTATAGTCAATTATACTAAATATTTACAAAACTGTGCGTTACAGTTACAGAATTTGTGCGAAATGCTCAATGCTAATGCTAATGCTAATGTCTTATTCAGCCGAATTTCCTTTTCGGCCAAATGTCTTTTTCGGCAAATGTCTTATTCGGCCAAATGTCCTATTCGGCCAAATTTCCTATTCGACCAAATGTCCTTTTCGGCCAAATGTCCTATTCCCCCAAATGTTCTATTCGACCAAATGTTCTATTCGGAATATTCCTGGATAGATATCATCGCCAGGAGCTATCGTAGTAGTACATCGACTCTGACCACTGCACTGTCTGGTGTTAGTTAAATTGCGTACATCCGTGATCAACAATGCTAGAACAACTGAAGCAACTTGCTGTCCAACCTCTTGAGATCTGTTAGAATACAGTCAAACAGGCATCACAACGCAGTGGAAAGCAATGTTGGATATGTAAAACGAAGTTGGTGGAGCGACGAAGAGAGCACACATATTCATGAGAAAATGGACGCGGCAATGGACCCAGCAGAATGTGGAAGGCTAGAGACAGAAACGGAGACGTCGGACGAACATAAGGTGATCGAAAGGTAGAAGGATAACTTTGATAATTACCTAAATTGCACTTATAGTACAGCTTCTACTTTAAGCGAAGTTAAGGATGCCATCCATTAGCGCAAGAACAATAAGCAGCAGCTGGTAAGGATGGTATCAGAACTTAGAAAAATAGCCCCGAAAAAGCGGATCACAGATCGTTAACGACTACTCGATAAATCTTTACTGTACGACATAATTTTTAGAAATTGGCCGCGAATATCTGGCCCCAATACTCAATCTCTTTATTGATTTCAAGTGGGCATACGATAGTATAGATCGCGAAGAGATATGGACGAGAACAGCTTTCCCAAGAAGCTTACAACGCTCACACAAAAGCCACACTGTATGATGTACCAAATTGCGTGAAACCAAAGAGCAAACATTAATTCGAGAGCGTAAACAAAGGTTGAAAAAGCGGCAACGAAATCTGCAAGCACTGTAAGCTTTGGATTTGAATTCTGCAGGTCTTCACAACAGGGGTAAATCCGGAAGCTTGTGGCGAGGAGGCTTCAACAAAGAAATCAAGTAGCCGATAGCAATCGCACCTGGGCCCAAATCAAGCCTAAAGCGAGCAATCACCAAGGATCGAAATTTTTTACGTGGGCTCTATGTATTAGAGTCGGGCGCAGCAAACTTCATTCAATCAAGTGAGATCAAGGTTTTTATGAAGTATTTTGGGATCCCAACCAACTGTGCAATTTTGCTCCCAGCGGCTTCAATTTATCCTCAATCACGTCACTCATTACGTAAGTTTTTGCTAAAGAAGGTACATTGCTGGAACGTTTACAAAAAATGTTATAACGTTTCGCAGATTGATTGTTTGAGCCATATGCAATAATTCAATAATTCTGCTATCACTACCGGGCAACCTATAGTTGTTAGAGGACAAAATCTGTTTTCCTTCTTGTCCGGATTTTTACTTTGAGAAATATTTCCGAATAACTCTAATCAACTCCCCAGCGCTATAAGATCAATAATATTAAAATAACACGCAGTTAAATTATTGATCCACGTAGTTTGGCAGAATAAACGATTGTTTGCATATGGTTTGTACAATCAAACTTCGAAGCGTTATAACTTTTGACTTTGGACAACGTCTTACCCGAAGATACTGGGTGTCAAATCAGCATCTAAAATAGGGGACCGTCACGAAATCATTTATATATCAATCGACTCGGAAACTCTCCAACAATTTGTCAATTTCATTGAAACTTTTGATTATTTACGATAAAGTATTGAAAAATTTAATTCTTGTCCTACTCAGTAAAAATATCAGAACCAACCAACCACGTACATGCATTTCCAACACGGACATCAGAATGATGTAAGTTACGGGCTTCTGACCCATTGTTTCATTTTCTCTGGGTATAAAATGTTTCGCGCTCGCGCGCCATTTCTTTCCGATGTTCCACGATGAGTGGTAACGGAGAGCAGACAGAACGATGGCGTTGGTAGTGGTTCCAGCATCTATGACGATGGTTTCTGTATCTGAAGCGGTTTAGCGGCAAACTATCGAGTGGCTATCGTCGGCGTCAGCAGCACTCCAGTGGAATTTTCTCCCATAGTTCAGGATCTGTTTTGTTGCAGTTTATTGGGAAGGCGCATTAATGAAAATAAATCGCATTATTGAGTTGCCGGGAAAGAGGCTAAGACCGAAAAATGGGGTCTGTTTTATTTCTTCATGTACGCTCAGTACCGACGATACGCATTACCCATCATTTGCCAACCCCACTATTAATAACATTAAGCTAAATATTCTAAATGATTCACGGAATAGACTAACGCAAAATGAACTCCCCCAAGAAATTATGACGTTTGAGCGGGTCGCATAATAAACGCAAAATGAACTTTTGTTCGAGAAGACGACCCGCTCAAATGTCAAAATCCATCAGGTGAGTGAATTTGATGAACTCCTGCACAGGTCTATATGGAGATTGCATCTGTGTTTGGTTTCGCTTACTAGCACTAGTACCAACCTACACTGCTACAATCGATCTAATAGCTGGTCGCAGTGGCACACTCTAACAGGAGTAAAAAACAATCTCTACCCTTCAACCTATGGACTTAACCACGAGCGTCTTCTTTTTCCAGGATTCTTCTTCTTTTCGCTCGAAAAAATGACATCCGCTGCGGGCCGATGAACATTTGAGTGAATTCGAAGCTTTTAGTTCACCGGATGTTCACGTTGATGTTCATTTTTTGTAAACTTTGCCCTCAGATGAGGTTTTCTTCTTACTGAAAATCGACGCGTGACGTCATCGTGGTTTAGTCCATATGCTCGGCTTGTTTCAAAGCAACCATTCTAAATATTTTCAACACTTTCAGCAAAGTGTCACAGAGTACCATTATTGGAACACGTGTTTCTGGTTGTAACATTTAGGTCAATTGTATGACACACAATGGTGTGCTAAATGATGTGATTAATGAAATTTTCTGCTACCCATATAGAACTGATATGAATTTTATTGCATTGTGTATTTTGTCTATGCTTTGAGATTTTTTTTAAGTCGATCTGAATTATGAATGTGAGTACATTCTACCGAAGAATGATGCTTTTCCTTGGCAGATAAATGTCAGATACCGAAAGTTTCTAATCCGCGCGTTATATGGATCATGTTTGCCCTGTTATAGTTGAAGTACCGCATTATGCATATAAATAAATGTTTCATTTTAAATATCATTACATTTTTTTCTCATCAACAGGGATCCTGCATCCTGCTCAGTTTTGTGATAAAGGCTGAAGTGAAGCACGGATCGGAGTCCACCAGTAGTAAATCCAGTACCAAAAATAGTTCAGATGACAACTGTTGTTCGGGATCAATAAATAGTCCGTTAAGTTGTAAGTTCACAACCGCAAACCCCCACCAAAGCGGTGTCATCAATAACCGAGATCACCCTTTGTGCTCTTATGCTTCCACAGTTTATACAACCCAAGATCTAGATAAGGATAATGAATGTCTCCCTTCGGGGGGCAAAACAACGAAAATTCCGCTGACAATACTGCCCTCGCCTCACTCGCAGCAACAAATGGTCCAGTCGTCAGCACAGCCTCAGCAACATCAAACGCAGCTGCCCACGCATATCACCACCATCGAGCCATGTATTCATGGCGACGGCCACAGCATAGAGACCTATTTGGGTGGAAGCATTCCGGGAACGGGAACGGCCACCATTTGTAATATTGTATCCCACGAATACGAGGCCTCTCCTGCGGTGGCGGCGGCGGTGGGTTCCGTTGGTTTATGCAATTTCAATGCAAAAACCCGTTGCTATGAGATGATGGGACAGCAGCATCACCCGGCCAGCAGTGGGCTCTCGGTGGACAATCCCAGCATTTTAACAACGTCAGCAGTGCCTCCCGTGTCCGGCGGTGTGATAGGTCAGTTCGATTGGCACCAGCAGCAGCATCAGCCCCAGTCGTCCTTGATGGGGATGGTGCCGTGCGGTGGAGTTGGTGACAGTGGTCTGAGGAATGCCTTTCCAGTGCAGTCCGGTAGCAGCGCTGGAATGTGCTTCGTCACTCAACAGCAGGAAACCAATGAATTTGTCGGTGTCGGAGGCTTGGACATACTGAAAGGCGTCGGACAAGGTAATTTATTCATAATGCTTTGCTTTTGGTGTTCTTCGTCGAATCAATCAGTGCCAGGTTCATAAGTGATAAGATATAGCATTATTTGGACTTTGGTTGCCAAATTCTACGGAGTGGCCCCAGGCTTTTGCATTTGGATAAAACAGAGACGAACGTTGTTTGAAAATATTAGAACAATCGGATGTTTCATAAGTTAGCGTATTTGATTTAAAGTTTGTGTAAAAGGCAAAGCTTTAATTTCAAATTTATGAGTGTTGGCACTTAATACATTTGTTCAGGTTTAATGCCTTGAATATGATTTTTAAAAGTTCACTTTTTAATCTAGCACAGCGGTTCTCAACCTTTTTCTGGAGAAGTACCCCTTCGAGCTTTTACATTCATTGAGGTACCTTACCCCCACCCTACGGGATATATTGCACTCCAGAAAGTTGTCTAAAATTTTCGCTGCTCTGTGAACCTTTTCAATTTAAATTAGGTTCATTCATACTTTAAGGATTTTTGGAAGCTTCCGAGTCTCTTTAAAGGAGGCATTTGAGCCTCTTGAAAGTACCCAGCAAACACGAGATCGTATATCATAGCGAATAAGGGTACAATGTAAAACACGGCCGACTACGGTTTCCGATGCTCTTAAAAGGAGGCTTCCGAGCCTCTTGAAAGGAGGCTTCCGAGCCTCTCGAAAGGAAGCTTCCGAGCCTCTTGAAAGGAAGCTTCCGAGCCTCTTGAAAGGAAGCTTCCGAGCCTCCTGAAAGGAGGCTTCCGAGCCTCTTGAAAGGAGGCTTCCGAGCCTCTTGAAAGGAGGCTTCCGAGCCTCTTGAAAGGAGGCTTCCGAGCCTCTTGAAAGGAGGCTTCCGAGCCTCTTGAAAGGAGGCTTCCGAGCCTCTTGAAAGGAGGCTTCTGAGCCTCTTGAAAGGAGGCTTCCAGGCCTCTTGAAAGGAGGCCTGAGCCTCTTGAAAGGAGGCTGCCGAGCCTCTTGAAAGAAGGCTTCTGAGTCTCTTGAAAGAAGGCTTGAGCCTCTTGAAATGAGGCTCTGAGCCTCTTGAAGGAGGCTTGAGCCTCTTGAAAGGAGGCTTCCGAGCCTCTTGAAAGGAGGCTTCTGAGCCTCTTGAAAGGAGGCTTCTGAGGCCTCTTGAAAGGAGGCTTGAGCCTCTTGAGGAGGCCTGAGCCTCTTGAAAGGAGGCTTCTGAGCCTCTTGAAAGGAGGCTTCTGAGGCCTCTTGAAAGGAGGCTCTGAGCTCTCTTGAAAGGAGGCTTGAGCCTCTTGAAAGGAGGCTCTGAGCCTCTTGAAAGGAGGCTTCTGAGGCCTCTTGAAAGGAGGCTTCTGAGCCTCTTGAAAGGAGGCTTCTGAGCCTCTTGAAAGGAGGCTCTGAGCCTCTTGAAAGGAGGCTCTGAGCCTCTTGAAAGGAGGCTGGGCCTCTTGAAGGAGGCTTCCGAGCCTCTTGAAAGGAGGCTTCTGAGCCTCTTGAAAGGAGGCTTCTGGGCCTCTTGAAGGAGGCTTGAGGCCTCTTGAAAGGAGGCTTCCAGGCCTCTTGAAAGGAGGCTGAGCCTCTTGAAAGGAAGCCTGAGGCCTCTTGAAAGGAGGGCTGAGCCTCTTGAAGGGAGGCTTCCGGAGCCTCTTGAAAGGAGGCTTCCGGGCCTCTTGAAAGGAGGCTTCCAGGCCTCTTGAAAGGAGGCTTCCTGAGCCTCTTGAAAGGAGGCTTCTGAGCCTCTTGAAAGGAGGCTTGAGCCTCTTGAAAGGAGGCTTCTGAGCCTCTTGAAGGGCTTCCAGGCCTCTTGAAGGAGGCTCTGAGCCTTCTTGAAAGGAGGCTTCTGAGCCTCTTGAAAGGAGGCTTCCTGAGCCTCTTGAAAGGAGGCTCTGAGCCTCTTGAAAGGAGGCTTCTGAGGCCTCTTGAAAGGAGGCTTCTGAGCCTCTTAAAAGGAGCGTTTCCAAGCCTCTTGAAATGTGGCTTCTGAGCCACTTGAAGGGCTTCTGAGCCTCTTGAAAGGAGGCTCTGAGCCTCTTGAAAGAAGGCTTCCTGAGCCTCTTGAAAGGAGGCTTGAGGCCTCTTGAAAGGAGACTACTGAGCCTCTTTAAAGGAGGCTTCTGAGCCTCTTGAAAGGAGGCTTCCAGGCCTCTTGAAAGGAGGCTTCCTGAGCCTCTTGAAAGAAGGCTGAGCCTCTTGAAAGAAGGCTTCCGAGGCCTCTTGAAAGGAGGCTTCTGAGCCTCTTGAAAGGAGGCCTGGAGCCTCTTGAAAGAAGGCTTCCGGAGCCTCTTGAAAGAAGGCCTGAGCCTCTTGAAAGGAGGCTTCCGAGCCTCTTGAAAGGAGGCTTCCGAGCCTCTTGAAAGAAGGCTTCCGAGCCTCTTGAAAGGAGGCTTCCGAGCCTCTTGAAAGGAGGCTTCCGAGCCTCTTGAAAGGAGGCTTCCGAGCCTCTTGAAAGGAGGCTTCCAAACCTCTTGAAAGGAGGCTTCCGAACCTCTTGAAAGGAGGCTTCCGAAAAGTAAAAATGTCATATAATCTGGGTTCCAGTATGCGCCTTGGGAAACACTAGCTCGATTGGATCAACGGCTCAATTGGATCCATTTGAACTGTTGTGTGTACATATTCGGGGCCCTCCTTAGCCGTGCGGTAAGACGCGCGGCTACAAAGCATGCTGAGGGTGGCTGGGTTCGATTCCCGGTGCCGGTCTAGGCAATTTTCGGATTGGAAATTGTCTCGACTTCCCTGGGCATAACAGTATCATCGTGCTAGCCTCATGATATACGAATGCAAAAATGGTAACCTGGCTTAGAAACCTCGCAGTTAATAACTGTGGAAGTGCTTAGTGAACACTAAGTTGCGAGGCGGCTCTGTCCCAGTGTGGGGATGTAATTCCAATAAGTAGAAGAAGAAGTGTACATATTCTATTGTTCTATCCGCCTGTGAAGTGACTATAGATAACCCGGAAATACTGGCAGAAACATCAATCTTTGAACCGAAATAACCTTTTTATAGACGTTCCAGAATTGTATATTCTTCGGCATATAAAAGATTATTTATTGACGTATTAACTCATGAGTTACACAATATACGATAAATTGAAGCATCCGTGAACAATAATGTAAAGAACATATATTTTCCCATAGTATTTTCTATACAAACATTAGACTCGATGCAGAAAGCAGCCAATCGGGCCCATCTTCTGCATAGTTGATCGGGGTCGCAAAACGCTTCAGACAAACTTTGATTACGAAATACCATGTCATTCGGTTGTAATGCGTGCAAATAATTAACATTCGAGGACGGACACATGGATCCTGTTTAAATGAGACATGTCTCATTAAAGTGCTGTTTTTTTACTTTGCCTGTTTCTCATCTCTTTTGATGCAGAAGAAAAGCATCACCACTGATTCCGTTTATCCTGCGAGTAGTAAACTTCAAACTGAGAGAAGTACCTCCAACGATAACCCAACTGTCCTCACAACTCTTTTTTCTGCCTTTACAGCATCTATGCCACGAGCACATGTTGAAGGTGCGCTATAATGAGTCTGTTTTGCGACGGTATCAGCTATCTCATTAAGGCATACTTCAGTAATGACTTTCAAAGGCAGTACTAACGGGCATCAACGGGCCAGTCCCACAGAGGTACGGAAAAAAAGTCGAATACTGCAACACTCCTACCACTAACAATCCTGGCTTCATATCTATGCTGTTATTTGCGTCCATAATCTTACCACTAATTATATAACCGGAAAGGTTGCTCATTAAAAAGTTTCATAAAACACCCTAAGTTTGCAGACAGATTTAATGCGACATAAGCAATACGGATTCCGAAAAGTTAATTTCATTCTCGATTAATGGCTTCACGTTGCCATATTTCTCATATTAGGCAAACAAATTTTGAGCAACTGAAATACAGAGCATGTTCTCCCATTTAACAATCATAAACGCTTCACATACAACGTCAGCAATAATTTGTTTCATCTGTTCTCTCTATATTTCAGACAGTATAATTGGAATCCGAAGCAAAGGTTTGGACATCTCCGAACCTGTCACCACTGATAGTAGCCAAAAAGTTTCACCACCTGTGCTGGATTCAATATCCGGTGCGCATCTGTCAGCGGCATCACCTCCAGCAGCATCACATTGTGTTCTGCAACATCACCCATCGCCGCAGCAGCAGCAAACAACGGCGCCGGTAATCGCGCCCGTTCAACCAGTTGGACCACCCTCCACGGCCCCGGTGATAACCGTCACCGGGGCCGAGGATCCGGATCGCATCGACGGAATGCTGGATCGCATATCGCACGATCTGGACTATCTACTGAACCGTACCTCTGAGGTGCCTACCGTAGTACCTATCCAGCTGAGGCCAACTGGTGGCAGCCCTAGTGCATGTAGTAATAGTAGTATTAATAGTAGTTGTAACAACAATGTGAACTCTAGTGGGAGCAGTAGTAGTGGCGGTCCTTCAATCGATAACGCAACCAACCAGGGATCCGGTGACACAATGAAACATACGATGCCACCGCCGCCACCTCCCCCGTGCACGCAAAAAGTGCCACTGATTTCATCTTGCCACAGTGTTCATGAAGTAATAATCGAAGAATCGGAAGAAGTAGATAGCTAAATGGTTGGGGGATTTTGATTTACCGCGATTGGGTCCACTTGGTATAACGACAGCGGTGAAGTGCTCTGGGAATGGATGCCTTTTTGGTTTACTCTTTCTTCCGGGTATCGTATCTTTTTGCCTTTCTCGTACACTAAGTACGAATAAGAATAAGATTATATATTCGCCCCAAACAGGCCCGAAGACCCGACGTGTTATATAGGGGAAGAGACCCCAAAACACCCCCCGATGCACACGACTTATATTTACCATGTTTGAGATAGCCCTAACAAAACGATGTAAAATTCTGTGGGTTAGACAAAAAAAGTGTCAAAATAATAGAAAAGAATGTAGGAAAAACCTAGATTTTCCACATTTTGATGAAACATTTAATATTTCGGCGAGGCAAAACGCCCTAGTGGAACTAACTTACAGTGTACTACGCGTCTCCACGCACTGTCCATACTAGAATGCTGTGTCGCCGACGCGTGGTGCGTTGATCCCTAAGAGCTGCCTGCCAAAAGGCGTTTTGCCTTTTGAGTTTTCCGACTGCGAAATATCACCACTTTTTTTAAATGTGAATGTTATCAATATGATTGAGATTTTTTCTAATCTTAATATGGCATCAGATAGCTATATTGTTTAACTGTTGCATGAGGTAGAAACACCCATGAAAATCGTTATAGCTAAGGCATAAAAGCTGTCTATACTTAATACTTATCTAGGGCATATTGCCCCTCCTTCCCCTACCAATCGACTCGGCTCGACGAATTGACACACGCAGTGGTCCACAACTTAAACCACCGAAAGTTTCTCCGGTAGTTTTGTTATGTCTGGAGAACTTGCCAATTCTAGAAATTAATTCAAGAAAACAGTGACTTATCCTAAATCGTTTGTCGTAGCAATGTGAGGTCAAAACTGAGGAACATTTGTTATTCCGGATGATACTCCAAATTTGCTCCAAAAAATTAAATCCCAAATGATGCATTTTTTTTTGTTTTACTAGGAGTTATGCTTTATACACTGGCCCAGCACGTGTTTAGTAGTTGCCAAACTACCACACGGCAGTGTACCAGAGTGTGGGAATCCACCGGAAACTGCCTTTCAGTTGGTTAAAACACCAGGTTCGAGTCCCGAAGGAAAGTGGTTACCTCCAATACATTTTTCAAATCAAAATCTTCCACATAATGTACATAGTCACATCTGAGTTTTCAGAACATAGTAAATTATTGTCCCAGTAAGAGTGGGCCAATATCCGGGCAATCAACTTTGATTGAACGGAGCCTGAATTCCGTTCTCTTACCTACGCAATGCGGTCAGATCTCAGCTTGACGACCGACTGGCAAGTGGCAAAGCACACATAACCTCTACTTGATCAGTGCATTTGCTGATGAAGAATGTGTGTAGCCGCCAGACATTATAAATATAATGAGAGATATGCGAAAGCGGCCATTTTGAGCCAATCGAGCATTGAGAACTGTCAAAATGTGAGCCAAATTAACATTGTTATTGTTGCAAATCGAGAGATATTGCGATTGTTATGAAAAAGATTTTAAGAAAAGTTTCATCGAATAAACATTTTGTTTTACTTTCGCGACTAGAAGTTATATAGAGTATGCATCGCATTTCGTTCATTTCTATTAAACTTTTATTTTAGTGACTATGCTCATTTAAATACTGGTAATAGATAGACAAACATATCCCAAATTGTTATCAATGGCAAAGTCATATACAAAGCTTCAACGTTTTGCGCTTTGGTAAAGTGCTGGAAGCGCTTGCTAACAAAAGTAACAGCGTTGCTAAGGCCGACGGAGGTATTTCGCTGAGACGAGACCTGCAAAGAGGAAAAAATGTAACTTCAGCTGCTGCCAGTCAACTGCTGTCACGAACTGTCAGGTGCAACCAGCAGCTTTTTGAGTGAAAGTATTGGTATCCCAAATAAAATATTCCACATCATTTTTGCTTTACCATGACTTTTTTACTTTAACGAGTATTCCAAACCTTCCGTTTAGCTTGTTAATAATCAGTAATAAACCTGTGTTTTGTTCCCGGTATAAAAATCCTTATGAAAATGAATTAACATATTTCGTGAATTGGATACACTTTTATTGTGCTCAGAAGGGTCCACCTGGGGCTTAGGTGAAACAGTCAAGTAAACAGTTGAAACTCGATGGTCAACTGTGATGAAAAGAAGAACAAGTGTCAAAACAAGAGAAAAGAAGCAGCGTCTTTGCAGGTCTCGTCTCAGGTATTTCGTAGCTTAGTTGGTTAAAAGCACCAGTTTCAGTACACTAGACTGGTGCTTTTAACCATGGGTCATGGGTTCGAGTCCCATCGATGGAAAGTGGTTACGCCCAATACATTTTTCAAATCAAAATATTCCACATAATGTACATATTCACATCTGAGTTCTCAGAACATAGCAAACTCATGGTCAAGCCGGCTGGTCCAATACCCGGAAAATAGGCAATTAACTTTGATTGAACATTCCAAATTTACTGTCAGTGTCATTCCAATCGAGCAGGAGACCTCTCAAGTCTCAATCCAAAAAAATCGTGCGTAATGTTTGGTAAAGGCTATTTTAATTTTCACAAATACACATATTTTATAATTTTCTGTTCATTATGAGCTAATCAACTCTAACAAATGGTTGGAAGTGAACTCTACTTGTTTATAATGAATTCACAACCTAATTTGGGTTGGTGAACGTGATAAAAATTCAATATTTTTTAATCATGCAAATCTTGTATACCAATCTGAAAAGTTTATTCAGCTTCAGCAGTGTTACACATTTGGGGTTGTCGGTTGATTAGTTTATTCAGGGAGCAGATTTCGCGCCTTTGTTTATAGTAGATTTACCCAACTAACATTTAATGTCAATGTAAATGTTATATCAACTCGTCTATACGGCTGTAAGCTGAATATGTGTGCTATACATATGATCAAAAACTTCTATTCAATGCTTTTACCAGCAAATCTGGTGAATCTATTCAGCTGTTTTTGACGTGCCTGCACACTACTTTACAGCATGTTACACATTTTTTTCTCAATCTTTACTAAACCATTTAGTAATATAATTCGCTTCATTGGCGCTTATTCAGATTGTTTGAATCTGTTAAATAAGTTTTATACAGCCACTGATTTCAATTTGATTAAATATAGAGGAGAGTAAATTTCGGAGATCTTTTCATTTTTTTTGTGAAAACTCAAATATCAATTTTGTTGCTACCTAGATTCGAATTCCTGATCTCCTGATTCAATGGCCGCTGCTCTATCATCACCGTCACTTTGACATATGTAAATAACAAAGAAAATTATGAATGTGCTTCTTCGCATACCCTATAGATTATTTTGCTAACGCTATTTTCGGATTCATGCTGTATAAACGTTAGAAAGAGGCCTACATGCTGCTTTTAGCACATAAGCTTAGAAATTATGCTTTCAGCATTATTTCAACCATTATTCAAACATCTATCAGCATGTTCTGTTGGCTAACTTTTATGCATCATCAATCGCTGAAATTGTTTTTAGGTAACATTTTCTCGATCTGTTTAGATGATACTCTGCTGCTAATCGTTTAACAGTAGCCTTCAACAGAAATATCGCTTCTAAATGGCTTGTTTTCTTACACTATCTGCTAGCATTAATGACAGCGCTTTGTCAGTTGCTATAAGAGCAGGTAAATACCTTTGTAGCTGCATTACAGAAATCAATAGCTCATACACAGCTCCGGCAACAAAAATCAAATGTAAACATTGCGGTTTTGACGTTCCATACTGATAAGCTAGTAAAAGAAGCAGTATAAGGTTTACTTAAACGTTGTGTAATCTTCAAAGATACAGAAGTTGCCTAAAAGTTTCGTTAGTTCATTTATAGTGCCATTACGCTATATTGTTAGTGCAATAACAACAGCGAAAACGTTTTCATTGTGAATGCTACTCACCGTATTATGGGAAGTTGCTAACAAGCAACTCAGTTACATACCTACATGAGCTCTTAACCGGTAAGCTTTGTTGCTTATTCAGACAGAGCTGTTTTATGACTATATGAAAGCTGCATAAACGATAAAAGATTTAAAATATTCGACACAAACTGACTAGCTGATAGATATTTGGGTAATAGTCGAGTTGAAGTTCAAGGGATTATTTGCGGAGGCTTTTCTTTTATTCAGCATTGGCTGCTTTTATTCAAATATTATACAGCCAAAGGCTAGAAGTTGAAGCTTTTAGCACCAAAATTGTTAGTTGGGTAAAGCGTCTTCCGGTAAGTGGGGAGTTGGTCCCACCTCAGGGGATTAATAACGAATGGATGGCCGGCATCCTACTGGAACAATGGAAGGCCAGACCGGCTGTTCCCATTGCAAAAAAAAACTATGGCTCCTCTTCAGTGGCGTAGCCACGAGGGTGGTTTTGGACATGACCCCCCCCCCCTAGACAAAATTTTCAGAAGAAATTTTTTTTCGAACGTTCTTGAATTAAAAAAATGTTCAGGAAACACAACCCCTCCCCCCTAGATCAATTTTCTGCTACGCCACTACTCCTCTTGCGAGTCTTGCCCAGAAGCTAAAAATCCCAAACGGTGAAAGAACAAACCGGGATCCCCCGAGGTTCCGTTATCGCGGTAATTTTTTTATGAAGCCCATCGGCCTTTTTTGTCACCTCACTTCTAAACTCAATGAATATCGGTCAGTTATTTAAATTCACCAAATTAATAAATTACCGTAGAACTCGATACATATTCAATGATTTAAATGAATGTACACATGGATCAACGTTCAATTGAGAGGCACTTTTAGTGATTTCAGCATAATCAACGTCCATGGCCCACACTCCGGAAGTACTGGAAGTATGGTGATAAGGACGCATTCTACGCGCAGCTGGAACGTGACAACAACAGCTGTCCTAGCCACGACGTCATAATCATCATAGGAAATTTGAACGCTCAGGTTAGCCAAGAGGAAGAGTTTATACCGACTATTAGAAAGCTCAGTGCCCACCGGCTGACTGATTGATTTCGCCGCCTCCAAGATTATGGCTATTCACAGCACCAACTTCCAACACAGCCTTCCGTATCGATACACCTGGAGATCACCACTACAGACGGAATCACAAATCGACCACGTTCTGATTGATGAACGGCACTTCTCCAACATTATCGACGTCAGGGCATATCGTGGCGACTCTGACCACTATCTGGTGATGGCTAAACTGCGCCCAACAATAACACTAGTCAACAGTGTTTCACTCCGTTCAACCATTTTCAGTGTACTTAAAAGATTTTTTTCGCTGAATTCAGTCATGTTTTCGGATTTTTTGTAACACGTCCAGTTTTTGAGAAAAACGGGTTTTAATTCACAAAACTACGTATTCTCATGAAAATTTGGTTTCTCTGTTCTGTGAAGCTGAATTTTGACTCCTCACTTATAAAATAAAGTTTGAATGGTGTAGAATAGGCATTTTTAAATGCATGTGGGTTGTTGGGTTTCATTTGGCACCTTAATTTGTTGTGAAAAATGAAATTTAATTCACGAAAGTACGTTTTTTCATAGAAATTTGGTTTCTCTCCTCTGCAAAGCTAAATTTCGGCTCATCACTTTGAGAATAGAACAAGAATTTTGTAGAATGGGCCTTGTAGAATGCATGTGGGTTGTTGGTTTTTTTTCGGCACGTTCATTTATTGTGAAAAACGGAATTTATTTCATAAAAGTACGTATTTTTGTAGGAATTTGGTTTCCTTCCTTTGCAAAGCTGAATTTTGGCTCCTCACTTTAAAATAAAGTTTAAATTTTGTAGTATGGGGCTTGCAGAAGGCATATGAATTGTTGAATTTTATTTGACACGTTAATTTATTGTGAAAAATGAAATTTAATTCACAAAAGTACTTCTTTTCATAGAAATTTGGTTTATCTCCTCTGCAAAGCTAAACTTCAGCTCATCACTTTGAGAGTAAAACAAGAATTTTGTATAATGGGCCTTGTAGAATGCATGTGGGTTGTTGGTTTTTTTTTCGGCACGTTCGTTTGTTATGAAAAACGGAATTTATTTCACAAAAGTACGGATTTTCATAGAAATTTGGATTCTATGCTCTGCGAAGCTGAATTTTGGCTCCTCACTTATAGAATAAAGTTTGAATTTTGTAGAATGGGCTTTGTAGAATGCATGTGAGTTGTTGGGTTTCATTTGGCACGTTCATTTGTTGTGAAAAACGGAATTTATTTCACAAAAGTACGTATTTTTGTGAAAATTTGGTTTCCTTCCTTTGCAAAGCTGAATTTCGGCTCCTCACTTTAAGAATAAAGTTTGAATTTTGTAGAATGGGCCTTGCAGAAGGCATGTGAGTTGTTGAATTTTATTTGACACGTTAATTTGTTGTTAAAAATGGAATTTAATTCACAAAAGTGCATATTTTCATGGAAATTTGGTTCCTCTCCTCTGTAAAGCTAAATTTTGGCTCCTAACTTTGAGAATAAAGTTTGAATTTTGTAGAATTGGCCTTGTAGAATGCATGTGGGCTGTTGGATGTTATTTTTCACGTTCATTTGTTGTGAAAAATGGAATTTATTTCACAAAAGTAAGTATTTTCATAGAAATTTGGTTTCTCTCTTCTGTAAAGCTGAATTTCCGAATTTTTTCACAGTAAATGTACGTGCCAAATGAAACCCAATAACCCACATGCATTCTACAAGGCCCATTCTACAAAATTCAAACTTTATTCTCAAAGTGAGAAGCAAAAATTCAGCTTTACAGAGGACAGAAACCAAATTTCTATGAAAATACGTACTTTTGTGAATAAAAATCCGTTTATCTTAAAAACTGGAAGTGTTACAGAAAATCTGAATATGTATCTGAATTCAGCGTAAAAAAAACTATGCATCTTGACGGACGAACAGTGTATGAATGATCTTATAAAGAAGAAAACTGTTTTAAATAAATAAAACACAATTGACAAAAAAAACGGGCCGAATGTGCTTCATGAAGGTGAATTTATGCTCTGGGACCAAGGAGCTGGTGGAGGAGCGACCCTAAAACGGATTTTTTTCCTAAAACGTCGACGCAAGAATAATCCTATCCGGGCCCAGGCTGATCCCATAGCCAGACTACGAAATATTTTTTACAGACAGGTCAAAAGTTGAGTAGTGTTTGCGTTGCTTCTGATGCCGTCGAAGAAGATTCATACTGACTACTTACTAAAACACTGCTCGGTATTCTTAGCGGAAGCTGCGGTCATCCTTCAGGCATTATGAAAGCCGTAAAAAACTACATCAGAAATTCCAAATAGCACTTCAGAGGATACGACAATCTTTTACATTTTTGGAGCCTTTAAAGGTTGGTTTACAGTTTGGAAAACGTGTCACGGGATTTGGTCCCCCATGCATTTTAAACCTTTCAGGCCCACGGGGTCATATATGACACCAACAGAAAAATGGATGTATAAAATCGCACGATGGATAAAAGTGCACCTTATCTCCAGCAAAATTGCTTGAAATTAACTCCCCTATCAGGGAAAAATATTAGACATAGACGATCAAGGCCCTACGACAACCTAGAATGTCATGAAACCGTTGAATATTAGGTGTATTGGCAGCGAATTGTATTCTTTCAAAATAAGATTTTTATTTAAACGTATCCGCAGATCTACTGTGATGTACGATAAACTATTTTTTATACTCCTTGGATGTCCTAAGTCATCCAAACTATCCTTGAGTTCAGGTCTTGGCAGGTCCAGCTACAGCTACAGCTTATTTTCGTTACCCAAAGTTTATTTGAGTATTCAACCGTGTTCATGACATCTTATAGAAAGTAATAAAAGCACCACAAGGTAGTTCTGGGATATTCTGGGTTATCCAAACTATTCTTGAGTTCGGGGCTTGCGATGTACAGCTGCTTAGAAGCTTTTTTCGGTACTCAAAGCTTTGATATGCATTCAATTATATCCATTACATCTCCTGAGAGATCAACAGATATCGTAAAATCGTTTTGAGATATTCTACGTCTTCCAAACTGTCCTTGAGTTCAGAACTTGCGATCTACAGCTGCAAGAAAATCGTTTTTCAGTACTCAAAGCTTCAATATGCATTCAATTATATACATAACACCTTCCGGGAGGACAAACAATATCGTAGGATAGTTTTGAGATATGCTGGGCAACCCAAACTATCCTTGAGTTCGAGACTTGAGATCTACAGCTGCTTAGAAGCTCTTTTGGGTACTCAAAGCTTCAATATTAATTGAATATTACACCTCTCGGGAAGTCAACGGATATCGTAAGATATCTTTTAAATATTCTGAGCAATCCAAATTTTCCTTGAGTTCGGGACTTGAAATCTACAGCTGCTTGGAAGCTCTTTTCGCTACTCAAACCTTTGATATGCATCCAATCATATCCATTACATCTCTGAGAGATCAACAGACATCGTAAGATCATGTTGCGATATTCTGCGTCATCCAAACTGTCCTTGAGTTCGGAACTTGCTATCTACAGCTGCTTAGAAGCTCTTTTTCAGTACTCAAAGCTTCATTATCTGTTCAATTATACCCATTACACCTCCCGGAAGGTCAACGGATATGGTATGCTACTAATAAGATATTCTGGGCAATCCAAACTGTCCTTGAGTTCAGGACTTGCGATCTACAGCTGCTTAGAAGATCTTTTCGGTACTCAAAGCTTCAATATTAATTCAATTATCGTAAGATATCGTAAGATTGTTTAAAGATATTCTGGGCAACCCAAACTGTAAGGATCTAGCTGGAAACATATCCAAGTTTGAAGCGATGAAAAAAGGTAGAGTGGTGGCTGTAGATCACAAGTTCTAAACTCAAGGACAGGAAATGGACAGTTTGGATGATCTAGTACATTATGAAAAAATATTTTTCAAATTGATTTGTCAGCTCCCCATTAATAACCACTAAAATAAATGTAACATATCAAACTTACTGGGTAATACCGCTTAGAAAAATTTGGACCTGAAAGGGTTAAAGGGGCGAGATTTACGGGATTTGGGCACGAAATTATTTTTTTTTTGCTATTCCTGATCATAATACCTGGTTTACAGTGCGTCATTGAGTGGTAAAAAGGCCTACTTTTCCATACCAACCAAATGGGTGCTTTAATGACCATTATGCAATTCAAATGGGTTGCATAATATTCATTATAATACTCATTTTTGTGCTATAATGGAAAACCAACATCAGAACAGTAGTTACATGACTACATTTTGCTGACCAAACTTGGGTAACTGATCAAATACTGTATTCTCTACGTCGCTTAATAAATGAAATAGTTCGATGGCTGTGACATCAAAATGTTCAAAGGCAAGTTCTTCTATCGCTTCCAGGCTTGTCAACCTATGCAATGTGGCACGATAACATGGAATATGATTGTTCTCTGCAGCAACATGATTTATTTGGTAAAAATGATCATATGGAGTAAATCAGTTTGTACCGTTTTGCTACAAATTTACCACATTGAAGCCCATTTTTTGTCATTGCAAAAAATAGCGTGTGCAACTCGTTGCAAAA
Organism: Armigeres subalbatus; assembly: GCF_024139115.2. Classification (NCBI taxonomy): domain Eukaryota; kingdom Metazoa; phylum Arthropoda; class Insecta; order Diptera; family Culicidae; genus Armigeres; species Armigeres subalbatus. The sequence continues at coordinate 310,689,391 of NC_085140.1, forward strand.
CTCGATTTTTTTGCAACTTGTTACACAAACTACTACTCTGCTTCTTTGAAAATACATCAGAAACCAAGCCCGTAACACGTTTCCCGAATCAGCGATGGGAAACGTCAAAAAAATGTCATGGGGTTGTTATTATTAACACTTAAATAAAGGTTAAAAAAATTTCTTAAAAAATTACAAATCAGATTTTTTGATTAACATGTATTGCTTAAAGCAGCGGTTCTCAACCTTTTTCTTAAGAGGTACCCCTTGTAACTATTGCATTAATTGAGGTACCCCTTCCTGAAAGCAGGCTTCCAGGTCTCTTGAAAGAACAATTCCAAGCCCTTGAATTCTTAAAAGTAAGTTTCCGTACCTCTTAAAAATAGGCTTCCGAGCCTGTTAAAAGGAGGCTTACAAGCTTCCGACCCTTTAAAAAGGCGGCTTCCAAGCTTCTTGGAAGTAGACTTCCGGGCGTCCTAAAACAAGGCTTCCATCTTCTTGAAAAGAGGTTTGCCAACCTCTTGAAAGCAGGCTTCCAGGCTTCTTGGAAGACGGCTTTCAGGCCTCTTGCAAGGAGGCTTCCGAGCTTATTGGATAGAGGCTTCTGAGACTATTGGAAAGGGGCTTCTGAGCCACTTGAAAGGAGGCTTTCGAGCCTGTTGAAAGTAGTTTTCCGAGCCTTTTGAAAAGCTTCCGAGGTTTTTGAAAGGAGGCTTCCGAGCCTCTTAAAAGAAGCTTTCCCAGCCTCTTGAAATTAGACTTCCGGGCGTCTTAAAACAAGGCTTCTGGCCTCGTGAAAAGAGGCTTCCCAGTCTGTTGAAAAGAAGCTTCCCAGCCTCTTGAAAGGAGGCTTCCGAGTCTACTGGATAGAGGCTTCTGAGCCAATCGTAAAGAGGCTTCTGATCCTCTTGAAAGCAAGCTTCTGATCCTCTTGAAAGTAGACTTCTGATCCTCTTGAAAGTAGGCTTCCAAGCTTCTTGACAGGAGTTTTCCGAGCCTTTTGAAAAGAACCTTTCGAGCCTATTGAAAGGAGTCCTCTGAGCATTTTGAAAAAAGGCTTCCGAGCCTCTTGAAAGGAGCCATCCAAGCGTTTTGAAAGAAGGCTTCCGACCCTTTTAAAAGGCGGCTTCCGAGGTTCTTGAAAGTAGACTTCCAGGCGTCTTAAAACCAGGCTCCCGGTCTCTTGAAAATAGGCTTCGGCCTGTTGAAAGGAGGGTTCCCAGGTCATTGAATTTTTTTTTTATTTTATTCTTTATTAAGGTTTTTTTTTATTTCTAGATTAAGTTCAACACCGGTTTATTGAAAAGAAGGTTCCCAGCCTCTTGAAAGCAGGATTCCGGGCTTCTTGGAAGACGGCTTTCAGTCCTCTTCAAAGGAGGCTTCCGAGCCTCTTGAAAGGAGTTTTCCGAGCCTTTTGAAAAGAACCTTTCGAGCCTCTTGAAAGGAGCTTCTGAGCTTTTTGAAAGAAGGCTTCCGACCTTCTTGAAAGGAGGCTTCCGTGCCTCCTGAAAAGAGGATTCCGGGTCTCTCAAAGCGAGGCTTCCAGGCCTCTCGAAAGGATGCTTCCAAGCCTCTTGAAAGGAGCTTCCCGAGCCATCCAAGCTTTTTGAAAGAAGGCTTCCGACCCTTTAAAAAGGCGGCTTCCAAGCTTCTTGGAAGTAGACTTTCGGGCGTCTTAAAACAAGGCTTTCATCTTCTTGAAAAGAGTTTTCTAGCCTCTTGAAAGCAGGCTTCCGAGCTTCCTCTTGAAAGCAGGCTTCAAGTCTCTTACAAGGAGGCTTCCGAACCTATTGGATAGAGGCTTCTGAGCCTATTGGAAGGAGGCTTCTGAGCCTCTTGAAAGGAGGCTTTCGAGCCTCTTGAAAGTAGTTTTCCGAGCCTTTTGAAAAGCTTCCGAGCTTTTTTAAAGGAGGCCTCCGACCTTCTTGAAAGGAGGCTTCAGAGTCTATTGAAAGAGCATTCCGGGTATCTCAAAGCGAGGCTTCCGGGCCTCTTGAAAGAAGGCTTAGAGGCCTCTTGAAAGGTGGCTTCCAATCCTCTTGAAAGGAGATTTCCAAGCATCTTGAAAGGAGGTTTCCATGCATCTCGAAAGATGCTTCCAAGCCGGAAGGCGGCTTCTGCACATCTTGGAAGGAGGCCTTCGAGCTGCTTCCGAGAAGCAAACGGACACGAGACCAAGGACCAACGCGCACTTGGAGTTTTCGAAAGAAAAGTGCTGTGAACTATCTATGGTGGGGTGCACATGGTGGAGGAGGCGATTGAACCACGAGTTGCATCAGCTGTTGGGAGAACCATCCATCGTTAACTCCGTGAATATCGGAAGACTGCGATAGACCGAGCACGTAGCCAGAATGACGAGTAACAATCTGGTGAAATTGGTTCTTGACAACGATCCTACGGGAACAAGAAGCCAAGGTGCGCAGCGAGCAAGGTGATCAGGTGAAAGACGATTTGCGGAACTTCCGCAGACTGCGTGGTTGGCGACATGTAGCCATGGACCGATCTGAATGGAGAACACATTTATGCACTGCACAGACCACCCCAGCCTTAGTCTGAGAAAAAAATAATGCATGTTTTGTAGAAGACAAAGTTTTGAAATGAAAAATACACAATTGCCAAAACTTTATCAATAAGTTTTGATTGTATTTGTAATACGTACGCATTTTTGTCCGAGGTACCCCCTAGGACCAGCGAAGGTACCCCCAGGGATACATGTACCCCAGGTTGAGAACCGCTGGCTTAAAGGATCCTACACCTTTGCCGAACAGACCATTGTTCTAAATACAAAGTGTGAGGCATGATAACGAAATTTAAAGAATGTCACAAAATGTCATGACATTAATGTCATTTGACACTAATTGGGCTCTCACGTCGTCAATTTCAGATTTAGAGCAATGACCTATTAGAAAAAGTTTTAGGATCCTTCAAGAAGTACATATTTATATAAAACATACAGTTGTGAATAAGTTGTGAAAAAAATATTAACAAATTAGTCCCATAACATCGATATGACATTTCCCGTCACTGTTTCGAACTGTAAACCAGCCTTTATGTTAGTCAAAAAGCAAATTAGTCAATGCTAAGCTTCACACACATACTTTGAACGTTCGTAATTAGGTTTTCTTTAGTTGGGGGCTAGCTAATTGGGGCGAAACACAATTAAAAAGCAAGTAAACGTTAAAATGCGATGTCAAAACCAAGCTGACATTTTGTTTTCGTATTTGGCAGGATAGATATTTATTGGCGCGTAAAATTTCCCTTTGTTCAATGCCCCAATTGCTTTGCAGTTCGGGAAACGTGTCACGAGATTTGGTCCCCCATGTATTTTCAAAAGGGCGGGAATTTCGTTTTCCGTGCCAAAGTCCCTCAAATCCCGCCCCTTGGAAAATGCATGGAGGATCAAATCCCGTGACACGTTTCCCAAACTGCAAACCAGCCTTAACGAACGGCATTCGATAGTTGGGGCGAGGTCGTGATACAATTAGTGACCGATCACTGTACAGAAACCACATCAGTTCGTCAAACTGTATACAATTTTGTTCTCACTCAACGATCCTTTTTTCGAAAGTTGATGTTCAGAATGATCCTATGGCCTTTCGTTTACAACTTTTTACTATATGTAATAGTTTCAATTCATGTAACATTTTGTTCATACTTCCGGAGTATTCTACACACTCTAAATCTCCATCCAATTGTTTGTTTTTCCCAAGAGTTTTTTAAATCAATTTTCATCGTAAAATTGGTCGGTGCTATGCAACGCCTAGTATGGACGATAAGAAACAAATGTTTATTATACTTCAGACTCCAAATTACCTAACCCTTCCCTTATGGAATTCATACCATTCCTCTCCAGCAATTCACCAATTTTGGGGTTGTGGCAGTCAACACTTGGCGGCTTGTTCCTATAGGTTCCTACATATGTACGGTTCATTAATATGTGACTAAAAATGGAAATATACTCTGATTGGATAGCATTTTGGATGAAGTTTCATGTGCCAACATCCACCCATCTGATAGGCGAGCACGCCTTCAACAAGCACACCCTGACGAAGATACCATGTGGATCGCGATATTGGATATTGAGCTTGTAATGCATGATTCTCATTAGTCGTTCGATATAACGGTAATTACAGCGAGGTGGAACAGTGTTGTTTTGGAACATTGTATCGGATGGAAAATTTATCCGCACCACAGCGATAATAACCACGGTAATATTGCTGTTATTACTGTCTATATTGTGATACTTTAAGCATTTGTTTGCCACACTAATTTCGATATCAATTCAATTAAGTTCAATGTGATACAAAGAATGATACTCATGTGAGAGGGTTAACTGTTTTAATAGATACAATCACTGGAGAACCGAGACTCATGAAATGAAACGAATACGAGGCAGCATCTAAAAAACACAGGAAATTATTTTAATAGAAACCCATTTGTAAATATTAGCCGATTTTGTAAATATTGTTTATAATACTAGTTTGCAAAGTAAAAACTTTGTAAACTTTGTTGTGCAACTTATGTTTCCAAAGGAAACTAATATTTCGGTATATTAAATATGGAAGGCGTAATAAATACTCCAGAATTGAAGTAAAAAAAACTTTCAGAATTTCAACAAATTTACACTTTTTATTTAAACTTTTTCGTACTATTTTTATCATTAGCTGCATAGCTAACTAAAGGCGTTATTTTGTAAACTAGTGTCATCAACAAATCCCCTAAAATAAGTAGTAAATTTTGTAAATATTTTGAAACAATGAAAAGACGGGAAACAACATCACAATTACTGTAAAAAATATATATGACTAAAACATCGAGATTATTATAGCGAAAAAAAAGAACAGCATAACAGAAAGGTATGAATGAACGGAACTTTTTCTACGCCATCATTTCCCGGTAGGCGAACGGAACCCTTTAGAAGCCCTTTTCTATTGAAGACCGAACAGGAAGTAAGAACAAAAACACAAGAAAGAACAAATCGTAAGTAAGCCAAGAAAAACGAAACATTTTTTAAAACTCTATTGAGCAAAAATCTGTCTTACGAGCGAATTCAATTAAATTCCAATTTTGTACACGTTTGGATAAGTCAGGCGAATCCTTAAAACGCCACTAGAAAAAAAGCTGATGGAATAAAAATCGATGAAAAGTCAATTTGTAACCGCTTTATTTTGCCTTATGCTTATTCTCATCACACAGCGCTGTGACGTCCCCAAGAAAGAGGACAACGATGACGACGCTTAATCCGAAAAATTCCCACTCACCACTGACTGGGTGCGCTCTGCAGCATTGGAGACTGATTGTTACCGCCCACATCATTATGAAAGAATTTCACCCAGCCAAAACCTCAAGTTCACGGGCAACGAACGAACATTACTGGATTGCGAAATTAGTTCAGACGTCAATCATGTGAGAAGAACGTGTGTGGCACACTGATGAGAGTTGACGGCGTCTTTCTTGAGCCTTTCTTACGATCGACGAGTTGAGAATGTTGATGTGATATTTCTCAAGGAGTAAATATTTATGGGGATCGATAAATGGTCGTCAGATATTTGAAAAAAACAGCTTCGTCATAATCAAATTTGGTGTTTATAATTTTTGTGATTTTGTTTTACATAACACACAATTGTTTGGCTCAATTTTACGGTGATTTAATGTAACAAACCGAACTGTCATGTTTAGAGAGATAGTCTGTTTGTTTTGATGCAAAAATCTAACAAACCATACGACTCTTGAATGATTGCATTTCCAGTAACTCCATAGAAACAGTAGAATCTATGGTAGAATCATAAGTACTAGAATGATAAAGGTCAGAAAACCATTCCTCTTAAAACCAAACGCCGAAAACAAAATCCCAGAATGTAACATAGGGGAAAGTGTGGCAAGATCGCCATATGGGGCAAGACAGCCAACGTTGATTATGACTTAAGTGAGCATTATTGTCGCGATTATCTTTTTCTAGAATGCTGCGGCGGTCTTACACTCGCAGGCTCGACTGCAAAGGTAAACGTCAAGATAGCCGCCGTGTTAAAAGATAGGCAGAATTTTCCCGCTCAAAACAAAACCACGTGCTTTTCGCGAAATGACAGCAATGTTCGATTGTATTAGTGAGAGGCAACCGGAGTCACTGAGTACATGGAGAGTGTTTATCATGGCAAGTGCATACGGTGGGTGAGGAAGCCGCAGTATTCTATTTTATCTCGAGATGCATAATATATTCACATCGAGATTCACATTATAATTACGAGGGTTGGTTAACAATAATGTAAAACGGCTATAGGGGAAGGTGGGTAGACTTGATCTGTAGGACTGTCGTGCCATACATCAGTAAAGTTAAATACTACATTTCTTAGAGAGTCTGTGTGGAAATCGTGTATTTTTTTTTTTTTTTTTTTTTTAGCTAGTTTTATTTGCTAATTATCTAATACATGCATTCATCTCTTAGACTAGGTGTTCCGTGTTTTCTTAACACTATCATCCTTATTTGCTATGTTACTTATTAGTTATTATTAATACATTTCAATTGCCTCTGGCAGTTAGAATTTTTTCCTCTGGTTGAATTGAACCATGTAGGAATTACAATGTTTTCAACTTAAACTAAACTTAACCTATTTTATACTAAGGGTACAAGGAGTTAATCGTTGCAATAGAAGATTGCAACGATTTTTGTCTAAAATTGGAAATTATTTTGTTGGACATTTGTTTGCAATGTCTCAATATTAGAAATTCTATGAAGTTCATTGGTACTATACCACGGAGGCAACTTCAGAATCATTTTCAAAATTTTATTTTGAATCCTCTGGAGTGCCTTCTTTCTGGTATTGCAGCAACTAGCCCATATTGGCACAGCATACAACATGGCAGGTCTAAAAATTTGTTTGTAAATCAAAAGTTTGTTCTTAAGACAAAGTTTTGATTTTCTGTTTATAAGTGGATATAGGCACTTAATATATTTGTTACATTTGGCTTGAAGGCCTTCAATGTGATTTTTAAAAGTTAATTTTTGATCTAGCAGAAGTCCTAAATATTTAGCTTCGCTAGACCAATTAATTGGAACCCCATTCATAGTGACAATATGTCTGCTAGAAGGTTTCAAATAAGAAGCTCTCGGCTTATGTAGGAAAATTATAAGCTGAGTTTTGGAAGCATTCGGGGAAATTTTCCATTTTTGCAAGTAAGTGGAGAAAATATCCAAACTTTTTTGCAATCTACTACAAATGACACGAAGGCTTCGCCCTTTGGCTGAAAGGCCCGTGTCATCTGCAAACAAAGATTTTTGACACCCTGGTGGTAAATCAGGTAAGTCAGAAGTAAAAATGTTATACAAAATGGGCCCCAGTATGCTGCCTTGGGGACACTAGCTCTTACAGGTAATCTATCAGATTTAGAATTCTGATAGTTTACCTGCAGTGAGCGATCTGATAAATAATTTTGGATCAGTTTAATGATGTACAGAGGAAAATTAAAATTCATCAATTTTACAATCAAACCTTCATGCCAAACACTGTCAAATGCTTTCTCTATATCAAGAAGAGCAACTCCAGTCGAATATCCTTCAGATTTGTTGAGCCGAATTAAGTTCGTAACTCTTAATAACTGATGAGTGGTTGAATGCCCATGGCGAAAACCAAATTGCTCATCAGCAAAAATAGAATTGTCATTAATATGAAGAATCATTCTATTTAAAATAATATTTTCAAACAGTTTGCTTATTGAAGAAAGCAAACTGATTGGGAGATAACTAGAAGCCTCAGCTGGATTTTTGTCCGGCTTCAAAATTGGAACAACTTTGGCGTTTTTCCATTTATCTGGAAAGTATGCCAATTGAAAACATTTGTTAAATAAATTAACCAAAAAGGATAAAGAGCTCTCAGGAAGTTTTTTGATAAGTATGTAGAAAATACCATCATCACCCGGGGCTTTCATATTTTTAAATTTTCTAGTAATAGATCTCACTTCATCCAAATTAGTTCCCAACGAAGGGTCAAAAACATTATCTTGGTTGAGAATGTCTTCGAAGCTTCGTGTAACCTGATCCTCAATTGGACTAGTGAGACCTAGACTAAAATTATGGGCACTCTCGAACTGCTGAGCAAGTTTTTGAGCCTTTTCGCCATTTGTTAATAAAATTTTATTTCCCTCTTTAAGCGCTGGAATTGGCTTTTGAGGTTTTTTCAGAATTTTTGATAATTTCCAAAAGGGTTTCGAACTGGGATCCAACTTCGAGGCATTATTCTGAAAGTTGGTATTTCTAAGAATAGCGAAACGTTTTTTAATTTCATTTTGCAAATCTCGCCAAATAACTTTCAACGCGGGATCGCGAGTTCTTTGGTATTGCCTTCTTCTCACATTTTTAAGACGGATCAGTAGCTGAAGATCGTCGTCAATAATAATGGAGTTGAATTTAACTTCACATTTCGGAATTGCAATGCCTCTGGCTTCGACAATTAAATTTGTCAAAGATACGAGAGCATTATCAATATCACTTTTGGTATCGAGAGGAATATCAACATCAAAATTCCTATCGATATACGTTTTATATAAATCCCAATCAGCTGTATGATAATTAAAAAAATAAAAAGATGGCTTCTTGTGAGATTTCAAATGTCACAGGAAGGTGATCAGAGTCAAAGTCAGCATGAGTTACCAATTGGCCACACAGCTGACTTGAATCCGTTAAAACTAAATCAATTGTAGAAGGATTTCGACTGGAAGAAAAACAAGTTGGTCCATTGGGGTATTGAATAGTATAATATCCCGCAGAACAATCTTCAAATAAAATTTTACCATTGGAATTGCTTTGAGCATTATTCCATGAACGGTGTTTGGCATTGAAGTCACCAATTACGAAGAATTTTGATTTGTTGCGAGTCAGAATTTGAAGATCAGCTTTCAACAAATTCTTTTGCTGCCCATTGCATTGAAAAGGCAAGTAGGCTGCAATGAAGGAAAATTGTCCAAAATTTGTTTCAACAGAAACTCCCAAGGTTTCAAAAACTTTGGTTTCAAACGAAGAAAATAATTTATGTTTGATACGTCTATTAATGACAATGGCGACCCCACCACAGGCGCTGTCAAGACGATCATTTCTGTAGATAAAATAATTTAGATCTCTTTTAATGGAGAGTCCTGGTTTTAAATAAGTTTCTGTTATAATGGCAATATGCACATTATGAACTGTTAGGAAGTTGAATAATTCATCTTCCTTACCCTTTAGAGAGCGGGCATTCCAATTTAGAACTTTCACACAATTATTTGGATCCATTGAAACGGAGTCCGATAACCATTTTTTGTGTGTACTTTATACCAACCTGAACAGCTTCAGGAATGGTATTTGTTTTGAACATTGCATCAATCATGTGATGCAATTGTTCATTTAAAAAATCAAAATCGGAAGCAGTCATGCTACCTGAATCGGCAACATGACCATTATTTTCCGTTGGGACATGGGTATAAACCTCATTTTGAGAAGAGAAATTTTGTCTACCAGCAGCGATGTTTGCATACGTAGGTACATTGGAAAAATTGGAATTTACTGAAGTGCTTGCTACCCGTTGACGAGCGGCAAAATTTGTTTGTGAATTGTGGTGGGTATGAATTGCTCGACCGGTAACCGGTTTCGAAATTTGAGCGTTTGAAAAATTTCTACCCGTCGAATCTGGGATCCGATTGGAATTTCCGTCATCAATTTTGCACGGGAATTCAAAACTTTTGCGTGAAGGGCATTCCCAGAAATTGGATTTATGATTGCCCCCACAGTTTGCGCACTTAAATTTATTGGAATCTTCTCTCACAGGACATGCGTCCTTGGCGTGAGAGGTTCCACCACAAATCATGCATTTAGCATCCATGTGACAATGTTTGGTTCCATGACCCCACTTTTGGCACTTACGGCACTGGGTAAGGTTTTGGAAGTTTCCCCCAGGCCTGCGGAAATGTTCCCATGTAACACGGACATGAGACATAATACAGGCCTTTTCCAAACTTTTCATATTATTTAGTTCGCTTTTGTTAAAATGAACCAAATAAAATTCTTGAGAAATGCCCCTCTGGGAAGTTCCAGAATGGGATTTCTTTTTCATCTTAATTACTTGGACTGGTGAAAATCCAAGTAATTGAGAAATTTCAATTTTAATCTCATCCAGTGATTTGTCATCACTGGGGAGACCTTTCAAGACGACTTTGAACAATCGCTCAGTTTTGTCGTCGTATGTGAAGAATTTATGGCGCTTCTCAGTTAAATAGTGAAGAAGACGTTTGCGATCGTCAAAGGATCCCGGCAAAACGCGGCAGTCACCCTTCCTAGCAATCTGAAATGAAACCTTGATCCCCTGAAGGTTACTCAAAATCTCATTCCGGAAGCCAGAAAACTCGGCAACAGATACCACAATAGGAGATCGTCAGTTGCATTCTAGCAAAAAATCCGCTTGAGGCCCTTTCAAAATATTTTAACAACAGCCACTACACCTGATGGTATAATTGCAATATTTCCATTATCAGGCGACAGGTGGTGTTGCTGCGTGTTTGTATCAATGTAATATTGCATATAAACTAGTGACATCTGCTGATCGATATCGTAAGTTTTTAATGTTCCTTCCACACACACGAGGTGGAGAACAGTCTTGAAGAAATTGAAAGTAAACAGCCAGAATTTAGTATGGAGGTACAATGAAATCTCTTTTATTGTTTAGAACTGTAAAACAAGTCGTGGGTACAAAAAATCTAAAAATTATTTGTTGCTTTTTGACCTAGCTTTCGTATTGATGCGATGCGTAGTTGATGAGAACGGATGATTTGTCCATACAAGGAAATTAATTTTACTTTAAATGTTGTGGCGCCATCTCGTTCAAACAGTACCTTTGTCTTTGCCTTATTGGCGGAATCCTTTGCTTTTTCGCATGAATCGAATCACCTGGGCTAGAGGTATATTCGATTTGCTCAATTTCATCATTAATCAAATCGAACTGATTGCTCAGTTCGATTGGAGAAGAATTATTTCCGATATTAGAGTTAGAAGGAATATCTGAATTCTCCAGCTTCCTTCTATTTTTTCCGCGCTTGGGCAGGACGGTCTTGAAACCTTGTTTCTTTGAAGGAAGTGGAGACTTCAGAGACTCCTTCCTCTTGTTTTTGTTAATACTCATTGCTGAGCGTGGAGACGTGACCTTCTAAGAGGTTTTTTCCCAGAACGGTGTCCCTGCAGGATTACCACCGCTTGTCGGAATTTTACTTCCGCAAACGGGTCCAACGTAAAACGAAGGCACGGGTCCTTGCAAAGATCGTAACGGGATCAGTGGGTACAAATAGCGCTAAGAAGCACCGTTGAAAATAAAATAGCTTCGGGTAGTATAAAAAACTTCCTTCCGCAAAGAGAGAAAGAACCGCACAGCACGAAAGCACGATGCGGTCTGGAAATCGTGTATGTTTATTTACTTTTGGCTGTGGTACATCGGAAATCAGAAAAGGGGATCAAGTCTACCCAGTCTCCCCTACCGTTCGGGCTCAAATTCCGAACATGACTCATATTCCGAACACTCGCTTTTAAATGGCCGTTTAATTTTCTCCACATGAACTCGAATTCGTTTGTAATCTTTACATGCCTCGATGGCACAAAACTAAACAATGTTTCGATCAAACTAAATCGCCATGAAGGTAATCTATTGGATGATGAGCAACTCAGCAAAATTTTAACAAGATACGATGAAGTTTCAATTTATTAGATTTTTTTGAAGTTTTATATGGAAGATGCGATTTGGAAGTTCAATGGCTATTATCTCAATATGTGAAAAAACGGTATGGGACTGGTATGCGAGTGGGAGCAGTAAGGTGGAAGAGTAAATAACTTCTTTTAAAGCACGCATTTGGCCGGGATGAGGCCAAAAAGTAAATGTTTCCTTCTTTTAAACAACGCGGTAGCCCGGAATTAAACGGGTGAGTAAATGACTCATACTTTTTTTTTTAATATGTTATTTTTGACTGTTTAGTTTCTATTTTTAACTTAATTATTGAAACGCAATCTTACTTACTTGATGGGCTACAGCGCTTCGATGAATCTACGCCGAATGAAGTATCCTTCTCCACGGGACTCGATTCTGGGCCAATCGCTTCCAGTCGCCCTGAACATTGAGCGCCCTCAGGTCCTCCTCAACTGCAAAAAGCCATCGTGTACGCGGCTCTCTACGAAGCCTGCGGCCTCTCCCTGGTTTTCTACTAAATATTATCTTCGCTTGACGTTCTTCCGGCATACGAACAACGTGACCAGCCCACCGTAGTCTGCCGTGTTGTATAAGCTTAATAATATCCAGCCCTTTATATACCTGGTACAATTCGTGATTCATGCGACGCCGCCAGATACCGTTCTCTTGTTTACCGCCGAGTATTATCCGCAGCACCTTACGCTCAAACATTCCGAAAGCTCTCCGATCAGCCTCCTTTAACGTCTATGTTTCATGGCCGTATAAAGCCACCGGAAGAATCAGAGTAGTATACAGCGCGAGTTTTGTTTTCGTTTGCAGACTACGGGACTTAAGCTGGTTACGAAGTCCGTAATTAGTTAAGGGTTAATTCTGGATGCCCTGATCCGAACCGATGTTAAAGCATTTCATCCGTGGCAGATTTGGCAAATTGTCATCAAACAAAAAGTACACTGTTGAGTGATTTTTTATACAGAACTATCTATTTAATTAACATATAAAAACACGTACACAACAGGTGCTACGTTTCGGAAAGCATGGATGATTATGTGAGACTTGCGAACGTACAACGAGCGCTACTTACAACCGATTAGTAGGGAATGACCAAATGGACGAAGAACACAGTACGTAGAAATAAGGCAGCACACTGAAGTTCCAGTCTTGATCTCACTATTCCTTAGTAAATAAGGTGGGGGATATGGGTACTGAGAGCAAAATGTGGTGGTCTAGAAGGAAAACTTTTCGCCATTCTGTTGCTCTGCGGGATTGAACTCGAGGGCTCCGTCCTTTTCCTTCGGTGCACATTCCGGGTTGACGTCGTCCTGAGGGTAGAATAAAATTATTGTTTTTAGGGAAAAATGGATATTTTCTATTTTTATTTTTACATACCGCATCAGTGAAGTACGACTCAATGAGCTGGAATGCCTTCTTGTACACATCTTCGTTTTCATGGTTCTGCAAGGCTTCAAGTTTATCGAGCGCGCCGATTTCTTCGAATAATGTGCACAAGTTTTCTGTTCCTCCAATTTTCTCAGCAAACTGGAAAATGTTAGCAATTCCGCTGAGAACGACTCGCACTGTTCGACTGTCTTTAGCCTCCAGTAGATCACAGTAGGGTTTCATAACGGGATACTTCTCAACCAAGTGGATGATTTGTTCGGTTGAACCTCCGGTGGTGGTGTTCGTAATCGCCCACGCCGCTTCTTTCTGCGATTTGAAATCTCCCTTGATAAGAACTTCAATCAACAGATGGAAGATTCCCGAATCGAAGACTTGCGCAATCTGCTGTTGATTTCCAGCGGTAATGTTTGAAATTGTCCATGCCGCCTCTTTGACGATACTGTTTTTGCTGTTGCGGAGTAGCTTTCCCAGGTAGGGTAATGAACCAGCCGCGAGCACCGCATCCGTTTGGGTGTCACTTCCAGTGACAATATTTCCAACGCTACGCAATGCTGGGGTAATAATGGCAGGATTCTCGCATCCCAACAACCGTACTAACCGTGGGACAGCGCCGGATGCGACTACTGACTCTATTTTGATCGCATCATCGTCCGTCACATATGACAACGCCCAGCAGGCGTCAGCTAGAACTTGAGAATCTTCATGATCTAACAGTTTGGACAGAATTGGGATCATTGGTTCGACTCGATTGAACGGTGGAGGAGGATTCTTGTTACGACATAAGTTGGACATCAACCAAACGATGTTGCGCAAAAAAGAGAGCTGCGTGTTGCTGTTTTGAACCAGATAGATTATCGATTCTACACTGTTGAAGTTAAGAACGATGTCACGTGCCTTTGAGCCATCACCAGCAATGTTGCCCAGGGCCCAGACGGCTTGCTCGGCAACATTGTTCGAAGGAGAACTGAGCAGAGTAATGAATTTCGGGACAGCACCTGCATCTATCACAGCCTTGGTTTGTTCCGTTGTTCCGGATGCAATGTTTGTTAGTGCCCAAGCTGCTTCGAACTGGAGATCAACCCGATCGGAGCATTCCAGAAACTTAACACAAATTGGTACCAAACCAAGTCCGATCATCTTGTCGATGGGAGGGTTCTTCTCCCGGCTCAACATTTTTCTTGCCGTTTGGATAGCGACGAACTCTTTATGGGGATTGCCAGTGTTGACGTAGGTGAGAATCTCCTCAAACTTGAGTGCAATCGGACTTTGTGCATTGTTTTCCTGCAGCGGAGAAGTTACCGTCGGTTCTTCACTGGTGATGTTACGACGCTTGAAAAGTTGATCTTCCTTCTTGTTTTTCCGCAATTCGACGGTGACTTCGTGTCGGCGTTGGCGGAGTTCCTGTGAATAGCATTGCAAATAGAAACCATTTAAAGACACATTTTCAATAGATCAGTTAATGGATTGAAGGGCAACAAAGGAAGAGCCAATATTTTGAGGTAGCAATTTTGTCCCTAACATTTGAACTCTCGATAGATTTCTTGTCATTCTTACCCAAATATATATATTTATTTTATTTACATACATCATAAGTTTTGTATAAATTTGACGAATAATAAATACATAAATCGTAAAATATGCACAGATTTCTTTTACAGGCGGTATGTGATATGAGACAGGCAACTGAAATGCTGCGATGGGGGCGCGTTATATTTTACTCTACGATACCGAAACGACGCACCGCCACTTGCTGTCCAGCACGTGCACTTTCAGACGAGAACGGTTTCCCATGCATCATCATCATACACACATTATTTTGTATTCCGTGTATAGTAGAAAATCGAAAATTTGTTTTCAATAAAATGAAATATCTGCAGTTATCAGACGTCGCAACTCATTTCTGATTAGTGCGCATGATAGTACATCCATGCGTGCATGATGCGCACTACTAATGAAATATTTCAAATTGTCGCGACTCGCGTCGCAGCGCGAGTGCTCAATCGCGCGGTCCGGTTTGGTGCCGGCCCGACAATATGTGTAGGTCATCCGCTCTAACCTCCATCGACGATGTATAGGTAGTCAAAGCCAGAGTCTATTGGCACTTGGCAGTCTAATGTTGCATGAAGAAGAAGAAGCAGAAAAGATGATATGCGAAAAAAAATGCACGGGGAAGCATACGTAGAAAATTTTGAAACGCTTTTTAAAAATTCTAGAATCAATTTAATTAAAAACGGTTAGCAGTACGGGTCGGAAATTTCTTATGTTGTATAATAACAACATCATTTCGATTAAAAATTTTATTTAGTGATATTGCACTTCTTTCACAATATAAGAAATTTCCGACCCCGCACTGCTAACCGTTTTTAAATTGCTTCTAGAATTTTTAAAAAGAGTTTCAAAATTTTCTTCGTATGCTTCCCCGTGCCATATTTCGAATATCATCTTTATGCTTCTTCTTCTTCATGCAACGTTTGTTCGCCAATTATATGGTCGGGGTTCAGGCAAACCGCACCAAGCGGCTTGTTATCTTACTTGTGATATTTTGTTCGTACAACGACAACGGAAATAGTTTCATATCAATTTATGCATGCATTTGCTGTAGGATATCCTCAGCTATGAGGTTGAGGGTTATCCGATACGATTTGCGATCAATTAAATCTACCAAACGAAAGTCTTCGGAAAATGCTTCGGGTATTCTTTTGAAAGAATTTTTTAGGAACTCATGCAGAAGTATCTTGAGGAAAACTTTAGAAAACACCTGGAGGACTTTTTCCGGATATTTTGCTTTTAAGAATTCTTTTAAAATTCGTCGAAAATACCTTTAGAAACTCCTTTGAAAAATCCTTCGGCTATTCTTTCAAGAATTCCTTTAGCAACAATTCTTCATAAATCACTTACACTTTTATTTTTTTTAAATCCCTTCAGGTGATTTCTTTGAAAAATCCTACCGATATTCCTTGGAAAACTGATCTCGAAATTTCTTTGAAAGTTCCTCCAGAAATTGCTTTGAAAAATCCTAACTAATTTATTATTTTATAATATATTCCTAAAGAATTTCCGAGGGAATACTCAAAAGAATTTACTAAGCAATCTTTAATTGATTTCCCGAATAAATTCCTAGATTTCACCAAGAATAGCTTTGGAAATTCTCAAATAATTATTCAAATATTTATAAGGATTTTTTTCATCTTCTGAGAGAATTTCACTCATGATCACAGGGTATTGAAATTTCCCTGATTATGTCAGGAATTCCCTGACAATTCCAGGTTTTTTCCAAGTGGGGAGAGATTCCCTGATAATTCCAGGTTTTTCCAGGTAGTAGACACCCTGTTATATATTTAAAACACACTCCTCTTTCAAAATATGTAAATCTCACAATTGAGAAGTTTATTCTTGAGAGCCATGGTTTAGTATTCATGTACTTTCACTATCACTTTTCTGGTTAAAATCTGAAACTAAATAAAAGAACAATGGTCGTGATTTGTCCAGCAGTGTTCTTTTCATATTTAAAATCTATTTTATTTTTTTTAATTATTAGCTACTAGTTGAGCGTACCCGACAACCCCGAGTTGTATTATTTTGCATTGTAACTGTAATGTTTTTTTGTCTTTATTTGAGAGGTTTTCAGCCCTAAGACGAGCTCGGTGGTCTAGTGGCTATCGCTTCTGCCTTATAAGCAGGAGGTCGTGGGTTCAATTCCAGGCTCGTCCCTTTCCTACTTTGTATTTCTTTCTTAGTTCTTTCTGTGTTTCACGTTATACCAAAACGATTCCTACTGTTATAACCTTCCACACAATCCCAAAACCTCCCGTGGCAGCTATGAGAGGTCGTAGAGTTCTCTGCATCTTTCTTAAGTAGGTGTCCAACAAACCATCCTTCCCCTTCCTCAGCATTCGCAAGGACGTGGCCAGGACAGATCTCGACTATTGGAGAGTGCATTGCTTCCATCTAAGAGTTAGTGATTAGTCCCAAATCAATATCTGTGGTAACGGATGAAAGTGCTACTACTCTCATACAATAGGCTTGGCTTGTACCACCTACGAATTTGTGCGAACTGCTAAATGCTAATGCTAATGCTAATTTGAGAGGTTTTCAGCCCTAGACTAGCTCACCTCTTAAGAACTGTCAATTGTTGAGTATATTGCAGCGCCGCACTCTAGATCATTTTTATGCGATAGCATCGGGTTTCTCCCAACTCGCCCTAATAATGTATTTTGACAATTTTCTAACTTTCCCCGTCAAATTTGCAAACCTTTTTGTATATGCTGAGCTGAGCCCAAGACGAATCTGTTAGTGAGGAAATCTTGCAAATAGGTTCACCCGTTCGTGAGTTATATTGCCTCAAAGGAAATGCAAACTCAAGGCAAAACTTCCTTGGACTGTGAACCATTCCACCGATTCGTTTAACTTATAGTTAAAATTTGACAGTCCGATGGTTATTTCCCTGTGGCTAAAAATATGGATTTTATGCAAAATGTCATCAAGACAGATAAAACAAAACTAAGGTATGCGACGCACTAGAGATTCAGCTATTCTGATAATCAAATGTCTGGGAATCAACTAGAATCATCGTTTATAAGAAAGATTACTATGTTGACTTTGGTTTTATTTGGCGGGTTGGAAATCGGTAGTTCTCGGTAGGAATTTTGAAAAATCTGTAGTTTTCGATCTGTCGCCTGTGAATCGGTAGGAAAGTCAAAAATCGGTAGGACTACCGAGAAATCGGTAGGACTACCGAGAAATCGGTAGGACTACCGAGAAATCGGTAGGTCTGGCCACCCTGAGCCAAATCTTCCTATTGAACTGTCAAACCGTCTACCTATCGAGCAAAGTAAACAAATGCTTGTTGGTAAAGCGGAAGTATTGTTATCGCCATTGATTATTAAGGCAAATTAAAACACAAGAACTAAAATGTATTAGATTCGTTTTAGAAGCAGCGCAAAAACACTTCAATTCATCCCCTAATAAAGAAGCAACAAGAAACTGACTTCTTTACACTCTGTAGGAAGCCCGATTATCGAATTTGAAAGCTTTATAAGTGAACACTCCCGTGAAGTCACTTGGGAAGCATCCACAAAGTACGTCACGCTCATAGGGGGGAGGGGGGGGTTTCGAGCAGCGTGACTACTCATACAAACATTTTAGAGGTTTAATACAAAAAGTGTGACGAAGGGGGGAGGGGGGGTTGAAAATCGCCGATTTTTGCGTGACGTACTTTATGGATCTTCCCTTGGAGGATTGAACTAAAAAGCAAGTTGCCAACATAATAACATGAGCATCATTGAGCATCAGTGTAAGCAGATCCTCTTTGTGAAACTCTATATATAGACTCTGGTCAAAGCGTTCTTTGTTGGTAGTGCACGGTTTGGTGCCAGGGACGTTCCGATACTTCAAAATATTGATATTTGATTTGATACGATACTCGCATCAAAGTATCGATATCACCGATATATTGTAATGAAAATATCGATATATCGCAAAATCATATGATATTTCAAAAATGAAAATATTTAGAATACATGTGTTGTAGTTATTCAAATACCATTTTACAATAATCATTAGAAATTACTTTTTTCTAGAGTCTGCTTCTAGAGTGTGCCAGTCGAAAAATCATCGGCATTTTCGGCATGGCACTGACCTCGCTATTTTTCGTTCGGCTGATAAAATCAACTGAAGTTTCGAGAATATCGCTTTTTATTGTCTTTATTAGCGAGACTTTCAGCCCTAGGCTATCTCGTCTCGTAGGATAAAGTAGCTGAAATTCCACTGACAATTTATCTGCATTTCTCCTCGGGTTATTCTGATGCTTGACAACAGAAAATTCTATCTTCAGAAGCATTTTAAAGTTTAAATTTATTTGTTTAGAAAATACAGAATTTTCACGAGAAAATTCATTGACATATTCTCAACAGAAAAGGTAATTCTATTAAACTTTCACGAGAAATTAGCGGCAGGAAATTTTCTTCCACTTTCACGGGCATTCTTCAAAATTTATTCAAAAAAAATCCACCAGAAAAAAATCAATATTTTCATCAAAAAACCCACAAAAATATTGTAAGTAAATCCTCTTTAATTCCTACGGGGCATTATTTTGTAGTAAATTTCCATGTTTTCCAATTCTTCTAAATTTCAATTTCCACAAATCTTTTCTCAATTTCTAAAGTTGATTTATCTAATTTATCATAGGAACACGTCAAATATATATTCATTGGCGTAAATAAGTGGGGGGGATGGCTAGAGGGGGCTTAGCCCCCCCCCCCTAGAAAAAAATTAGCCCTCCTAGGATTTGAAAAGTTAGTTAGCAGTGATATAAATTTTCAACATATAGCATAATGGGTTATAGAAAAAGATTGAACACAAAATAATTATCTCCCATATTCATCCTATCATAATGAAATGAGTGGAAAACCAATGGGCTTGTTTCTCATTTTTGAGAATGATTCCTGTGTGGCAGTGAAATTGCACTTTGTGTTAAATATGAAAAATCGATATCTAATTCATTTGAAAGCATCAAAGTAAGCTTGATATGAACAATAGCGAAGAGCCACCAAAATAGCAAACAAAGCAATCGTGGTACTTCACCAGCAGTCAAAGACATGTGGTCAACCATCACGGACTGGAGTGACAGTTTTCCAGCATACTTCCGCTTGCCTAACAGCATGAGAATCTACACAAATCCAATCAGCATCCGAGAAGGTTTCTCATCAGCATCCAAGAAAAATTCTCATTGGAATTTCTAAAGAATTCCTTTCAGAATCATCGAAGAATTTTAACCGAAATCCAGTAGAATTCACACTGAATTCCTTTCGGTATCGTTGAGGGATACCCTTGGGAATCTGTGGGGGATACCCTTCATATGCTTCGGAATGCCTGCCTACTAGTTCGAAGATTTGTTCTGGAATTCCTTGATAATTTGTTTCAGAACACTTCGACGATTTGCTTCTACATCACTGGAACATTGCCTACGAAATCTCTGAATCATTCCCGTTGGAACTCCTGTACATACCCGTCGGAATGCCTGGAGGAATGTTGCATTTTTTTTTTCATTTGAAATAGATTGAATGTTTATTAAATATGCAAACATCGAAAAAGTTCTGTTATATAATGTCATTCAAGACCATTTTAGATTATTTTTCCAAGGCCTTGAAAATGTGGAACTGGAGTTTTAAACGACTAAAAAATTAGTGAATGTAGCAAAAAAAAAATAAATTCAATTCACCGAGTAGTGATACTGCCTTTCTCGTATTTAGCCAAGACACCAACCTTATATGGAACTAATATAGTGCGATGTATCATTTTCTTAATAACTCTAAAACGCAACGATCGATCGTTATCAAATTCAATAGTGATCAACTAGAATTTGATCTCTGTCGAATGCAACTTGTTGCGAGAAAATCGGTTAATGATTACTGTAAGCAAAGTTGTCTAATGTTTTTCTTAGCTTTTGTTCACACACATACACACGGACAGACAGACATGTGCTCAGCTCGTCGAGCTGAGTCGATTGGTATATAATACTATGGGTCTCCGAGACTTATATAAAAAGTACGTATGCGGAGTGAAATGATAGCCTTTCGGTTTATAACATTATCATCAGTATCTTTGCTCAGAAGATCGAATGATGGGATAACTTGCAATGCCTGGCTTATTTAGACTTTCGCTTTGTGCGCGAAATTAGGTATATGAGAGTAATTAGGGTGCCTAATTTCGTTTATTGTTGTTGCGTAGTTTCATTTGCAACATTCTAATGAAACAAAAGCAATATAATGCACAGGACAGTTTTACACTGAATAGAACCCGAAGAGTTCATTCCCGGACACTTTTTATTTAATTTTCAGGCGGATAACCACCGGATAACATCGACTAATGTTGACTTGAAAAATCTTATAGATTAGTGCCTGCAATAGCTATCAAATTCGACGTGTAAAATGATGCTAAACTTAAGTCGAGGATAAAACTACAGCAGCTTTTTCGATAATGTACCTATATAATATTGAAGATGTCTTATAAATATGAAACACATACCGTCAAACGGGGTGACTTGCAACACTTGGGTTTTCCACAAGTTTTTGTTTTTTGCCTTTCTCGTACAACTAAGTTGTACCGAAAGGCTATCATTTCACTCTAAATTCGTACTTTTGATAGAAGTCCCGGAGACCCATAGTGTTATATACCATTCGACTCAGCTCGATGAGCTGAACAAATGTCTGTCTGTCCGTGTGTGCGTGTGTGTGTGTATGTGTGTGTGTGTGTGTGTGCACAAAATGCCATAAAAAACATTAGCCAAATTTTCACATAGAAGCTCTTAACCGATTTTCTTGCAACAAGTTGCATCCGGCAGAGACTAAAACGCTGTTGATCACTATTGAATTTCATAATAATTGCGAATTGTAAAAAATATATAATATTAAAATAGTGATGAGACATAATCACATAGAACAATACCCAAGTAACAATCGCAATGCTTCGAAGATTTATGCTAGTTTTATAGAGGTTTTATTACGGCATGTAGAAATGCTTAAAGTTTTATTTTGGTTTTATACAGTTGTCATTTAATCAGATCCTCAAGAGTACTTGAGAACTACGTTTTGAATTCCAATATAAAACCACAGCTCTTTAGGTTTTATAACGCTCCTGTGTTCCTCCTCAGAGCTAAGAAATGGAACTAACATAAAACCAATAGTTTAGTTATATGTTGGTTTTGATCAAGACTTATAAAAGCTACCAAGCTTCGTAAAGTCCTGTATAAAACCCACATATAACCTTTAATCTCGAAAAAGACCTGCATAGGAATACGAAGCTTTAAACTACTACAATGGATAGAAAACAAATTTCAATTTCAGAACAAATTGTTTGACCCACGGAAGTCTTTTCATTTCGATTTCAGTCGAAAATTAAAAAAAAAACAATTTTCAAGCAGTTTTTTCTACGTCGTGAATTATGTAGGGGAACTGATTTGATCTCCATCTCACTGAATATTCATCTCATTGGAAAGCAAAGAAACACGGTACCAATTTCGTCGCTTCTTTTTGTCAACATAAGTGCACCTGCTGAAAAAAAATACAAATCAAATACCTTTCCATTGCTCTGCTTTTGATGGGATGAACATCGGAGCCATGAGATGAAATCCAGGAGCAGTTCCCTTATATATTTAGGTCGTCGAAAAAACTGTTTAAACAGCATTTGCCGATGAGGGGAATGAAAATATGCATTTCATCCATACATGGTTTACCACTTTAACACAGTAAAACACTTTTATGGCTCAAAATGTTCCATTTAACAATTGTCACTATATGCTGTTCAATTGTAATACTTTTTTTAAGAATTACCTGCATGCGATGTCGAGGGCAAAAAATGTTTGTTTATGATTTTTTTTGTATCTGTCTACGTTGTCATGTTGTCATTATATATAAAACTGCCAAGCTTTTAGTTTGGCCAAGATAAAACTTGCTAGTCGTAACATGGTCTTGATAAAGGCCAAGATAAAACCTCTAGTAGTTTCAAATGCCAAGATAGGGCCAGTTCAGGAGTAGTGGTTATATAGAGGCATATTTTATGCAATCAAAGTTTTATTCGAAAAAATGTCGCCGATTTGAAAAAAAATAATGAATTTCATAATCGAAATATCATGCACATTTATGTTACACCTTTTAAACGGTAAAATTGATCATCTAAATAAGTTTTAAGAATAATGCTTTGATTATTTGATCAAACAAAGCGACTATTCATTGAAATTATTTCGAAAGTAATTAACTAAGGCAATTAATTAAACTTAAAAAATTCTAAATAATGACAAATTAACGAAGCGCATTGCTAAAATACCGATTATTTATCATGGTTTCGCCATGAAAAATCTCTGGCACGCCTTCAAACATGCATAGAACACCAAAAGCCAGATATGAACTTTTATTGAACATGGCTGATAATAATTCTTATATTTTTGTTGCTGACATGTAATCCATATAATGCAGGAAGAAAAACATATTCCTATTCTAGTATAAACGATAAACAAATAATCGACCTGAGAGTTGACAGCTGTCTAATTATCGGCTTGTTTGTTATATCATAGTCATGAAGCGGTTGTATCATGGTTATATAGTGGTTCTCAAAACCACCAAGACTTGAGGAGGTTTTATGTTGCATGTTTTACGTGAGACTTGAAGTATATTATAAAACCGTTGGTTCTGAACTAGAACGCATATCAGGTTTTAATGATTGCAATAAAACTGGGCCAACTGGCTGTAACATGGTTATATAGAAATCTACAGGAGGTTGTGGAAACTGCGAGGACTGCATGGAAGGTTTTGAGATTAGGTTTTGAAGAACGCTATAAAACTCTGATACAACCTCAATTGTTACTTGGGTAATGTGTTATGAAAAATGCCTTGCATCTATGAATATTTTTTATCCGTTTCCTTGCTCCGTGTTTATCCGTGGCTTGCTCCCATTACGAGTTTCATCATACTATAAAGATGCTCGTGTTGCGCGCATTTAGGCGTAAGCATGCTCTTCGTTCAGTTTCATAGTACTATGAAATTGTCCGAAAGTCAAAATTCGAACATAGGAAATTGAAGAAACTTTTGGCAGCGCCATCTGTCGTCTCCTAGTGTAAATTTTCTATCATAACATTAGACGGTGTAACTGTTTTGCCTTTCTTGTACATCATCTAGGTGTAAGCGTAAAGGCTACATTTATTACCTTTTTGCGCGAGAAAGGCACCATCACCGCTAGGTGGATTAATCTGGGTTTTTTACAATAAAAATATACCCAAACATCGATCTATGTCATCACGCATCCCTAGTTTACATTGTATTTGTTGTGCCTAGTTGGTACTTAGGTGAAAATATAATTCACTGTTGTTTTTTTTGTATTATTTTGTGAAACTGTTTCGTTAATTGCAAGTCGAACGTATTTTTAAATTTGTCCCCCTGCGGTGTGACTTGCAACAGCTGATACACAATAGTTTATTTTTCAAAAACTGCTGATTCAGTTTTTAAACATTTTTTTGCCTTTCTCGTATACTAAGTATACGGTAAAGGCTATATGATCGCTCCAAAAACGAACTTTTTATAGAAGGCCCGGAGACCCATAGTGTTATATACCAATCGACTCAGTTCGACGAATCGAGGTGATGTCTGTGTGTGTGTGTGTGTGTGTGTGTGTGTGTGTATGTGTGTGTGTGTGTGTGTGTGTGTGTGTGTGTGTGTGTGTGTGTGTGCGCAAAACTACTCAACAAAATGTCACTCATTTTTCGGGCACTTATCCTCAACCGATTTGCTCGCAACAAGTTGCATTCGACGCAGAATCCTGTCCCATTGATTCCTATTTGAAATTGGCCAGATCGGACTATGGGATCGAAAGTTATGGTCAAAATACAAAATCATACGAAAAAATCGCGTAAAAAATGTCACTCATTTTTCGGGCACTTACCCTCAACCGATTTGCTTGCAACAAGTTGCATTCGACGCAGAATCCTGTCCCATTGTTTCCTATTTGAAATTGGCCAGATCGGACTATGGGGTCGAAAGTTATGGCCAAAATACAAAACCCTACGAAAAAATCGCGTAAAAAATGTCACTCATTTTTCGGGCACTTATCCTCAACCGATTTGCTCGCAACAAGTTGCATTCGACGCAGAATCCTGTCCCATTGTTTCCTATTTGAAATTGGCCAGATCGGACTATGGAATCGAGAGTTATGGCCAAAATACAAAATCATACGAAAAAATCGCGTAAAAAATGTCTCTCATTTTTCGGGCACTTATCCTCAACCGATTTGCTCGCAACAAGTTGCATTCGACGCAGAATCCTGTCCCATTGATTCCTATTTGAAATTGGCCAGATCGGATTATGGGATCGAAAGTTATGGCCAAAATACAAAATCATACGCAAAAATCGCGTAAAAAATGTCACTCATTTTTCGGACACTTATCCTCAACCGATTTGCTCGCAACAAGTTGCATTCGACGCAGAATCCTGTCCCATTGATTCCTATTTGAAATTGGCCAGATCGGACTATGGGATCGAAAGTTATGGTCAAAATACAAAATCATACGAAAAAATCGCGTAAAAAATGTCACTCATTTTTCGGGCACTTACCCTCAACCGATTTGCTCGCAACAAGTTGCATTCGACGCAGAATCCTGTCTCATTGTTTCCTATTTGAATTTGGCCAGATCGGACTATGGGGTCGAAAGTTATGGCCAAAATACAAAACCCTACAAAAAAATCGCGTAAAAAATGTCACTCATTTTTCGGGCACTTATCCTCAACCGATTTGCTCGCAACAAGTTGCATTCGACGCAGAATCCTGTCCCATTGTTTCCTATTTGAAATTGGCCAGATCGGACTATGGGGTCGAAAGTTATGGCCAAAATACAAAACCCTACGAAAAAATCGCGTAAAAAATGTCACTCATTTTTCGGGCACTTATCCTCAACCGATTTGCTCGCAACAAGTTGCATTCGACGCAGAATCCTGTCCCATTGTTTCCTATTTGAAATTGGCCAGATCGGACTATGGAATCGAGAGTTATGGCCAAAATACAAAATCATACGAAAAAATCGCGTAAAAAATGTCTCTCATTTTTCGGGCACTTATCCTCAACCGATTTGCTCGCAACAAGTTGCATTCGACGCAGAATCCTGTCCCATTGATTCCTATTTGAAATTGGCCAGATCGGATTATGGGATCGAAAGGTATGGCCAAAATACAAAATCATACGCAAAAATCGCGTAAAAAATGTCACTCATTTTTCGGACACTTATCCTCAACCGATTTGCTCGCAACAAGTTGCATTCGACGCAGAATCCTGTCCCATTGATTCCTATTTGAAATTGGCCAGATCGGACTATGGGATCGAAAGTTATGGTCAAAATACAAAATCATACGAAAAAATCGCGTAAAAAATGTCACTCATTTTTCGGGCACTTACCCTCAACCGATTTGCTCGCAACAAGTTGCATTCGACGCAGAATCCTGTCTCATTGTTTCCTATTTGAATTTGGCCAGATCGGACTATGGGGTCGAAAGTTATGGCCAAAATACAAAACCCTACGAAAAAATCGCGTAAAAAATGTCACTCATTTTTCGGGCACTTATCCTCAACCGATTTGCTCGCAACAAGTTGCATTCGACGCAGAATCCTGTCCCATTGTTTCCTATTTGAAATTGGCCAGATCGGACTATGGAATCGAGAGTTATGGCCAAAATACAAAATCATACGAAAAAATCGCGTAAAAAATGTCTCTCATTTTTCGGGCACTTATCCTCAACCGATTTGCTCGCAACAAGTTGCATTCGACGCAGAATCCTGTCCCATTGATTCCTATTTGAAATTGGCCAGATCGGACTATGGGATCGAAAGTTATGGCCAAAATACAAAATCATACGCTAAAATCTCGTAAAAAATGTCACTCATTTTTCGGGCACTTATCCTCAACCGATTTGCTCGCAACAAGTTGCATTCGACGCAGAATCCTGTCCCATTATTTCCTATTTGAAATTGGCCAGATCGGATTATGGGACCGAGAGTTATGGCCAAAATACAAATTCATACGAAAATATTCCGTAAGAAATGTCACTCATTTTTCAGGCACTTATTCTCAACCGATTTGCTCGCAACAAATTGCATTCGACGCAAAATCCTTTCCCATTATTTCCTATTGAAAATTGGACATGTCGGACTATGGGATCGGATATTATGACCAAAATACCTTTTTTCATAAAAATCACAAAAAATGTCACCTATTTTTCGGACACCTAACCTTAATCGATTTACACGCAACAAGTTGCATTCGACGCAGAATCCTGTCCCATTGTTTCCTATTGAAAATTGGCTAGATCGGACTATGGGATCGGAAGTTATGGCCGAAACACCATTTTAGCCTTTTTATACGAAAAGGCTGTATGTTCGCTCCAAAAACCAAACTTTTACAGAAGGCCTGGAGACCCATAGTGTTATATACCAATCGATTCAGCTCGACGAACTGAGATGATGTCTCTGTCTCTCCCACTTCATACGGGAGTTTGGCAGAAAGACGGTCATGAGATTTATATCATAACAAATATTGCCCTCCGCTCGCGTGATGGGAATGACAGTTTTCTTTTTGTGTAGTCGGAGCTTCAGTTCAACTAACATCCAAAAGTGATATCCTTAAAATATATGACTGGGTGAAATAAAACAGGGTTATGTACGTCAAAAAGATTGGAAAAGGAAACAAAAATGTCGAAATTCTTATTAGCATATTGTAGATCAAGCTGAAAACCGAACCGAGGTCCCGCGAAATCGCATTTTCTCGCATTTCCGGATGTTGCAACTGCATCGCGAGTAGTGCGCAACTGTGCCATAGTCGGGCACCACTCGCGATGCAGTTGCGACATCCGGAAATGTGACAAAATATGATTTTCGGTTTTCAACTGGATCTACAATATCTTTGCCATAAATAATCTGATTTTCATAGAACGGACAAAGAAATTTGTCTTTTTTACTCCTAGCCACTAGCTCATCTTTTTTCAAGCACACACATTTTACGAAGGTCGAGAAAGGCACCATCACCGCTAGGTGGATTAATCTGGGTTTTTTTGAGCTAGCATTGATTTTATGTTACAGAATTCCTTTATCATGCCGCGAAACTACAAGAAACCTACAGGAAGTCGCATGTATTCTAATTTTTCAAAGAAAACTTTGATGAAGGCAGCGGTAGAAGTTAAAAAAAAAACAAATTGTTTATACGGGAAGCCGCTTGGCGGTACGATTTGTCCCTAACAACAATTTTACGTTATCCTAATACAGAAAACAGTAAAACTAAGACTTATTGTGGTCAAACAGTGTTGAACCTCCAAGAAGATCCAACACATGTGTGTTTTACTGCTTGCTGCGGAAATGCATTTTCAAAATAATGATCTTAACATAATCGTGGTAATTTGGATGGCGGGGAAAGAAAGGAAAACCGTTTTAATAACAACTATCCAGGGAATGATGATGGTGCACACCATTCTTAAATCGACATAAAGCACTTTCAACCCGATGATTTAAAAATATCAATCGATCCGTTGAAATCGTAAAAAATCGAAATGAAGGCAGGGGGATCCCTCAAGTAAGGCCCCTGCATTGACAGTGGTGAAGAATGACCCAGGATGAAAAATCACTATGATTAAGTTGTTCTAAAACATGTTATGATTGAATTCGATGAAGTGTTGCAAGTCACCCCGCAGTAGGGGTGGCTTGCAACACCCATCATTTTGATATTATTTTTATATTTTTATTATTGTTATATATCTGATTATATGTCTAATCACTAATATTAGGACACATTGAAAGTATCATATACTAGTAGAATGAATAAATCCTTTTAATTCAGAATTATTGAGAGAGAAACTTGAAAAGTGTTGCAAGTCACCCCGTTTGACGGTATTTGAAGATGTCCTATGTAAGAGATAGCGGAATTTAAGACTTTTATACATGATGTCTCTAAAATTAAAACTTTTTTTTAAAACACAGGCTAAACATTGCTCATACAATGCCTTACGGTTTATATTTCAGAAGAAAACGACATATTAGGAATTATGACTTGTGTCAACTAAAATTCAAGAGGTAAAATCTAAGCAAAGCTCCAGAGGGTCGAAATATAGGGGCATACCATTTCGACTGAAGAATGGGTCACTGACGGCTGTCTGATACCGTTATCTGCATATTTTGAACAATGGATGCATGCTTCTATTGGTCAACTGATTATATTTCATCAAACCAATAAATATAAACATGAGCGAAATTAGGAACTATCCTATTTTCATGCGCGAAATAAAGACCATACAACGGTCTCAGATTTGAACAGTATTTTTTTTAAATAAGCAGCAAAGTTTGCAAGTAACATTTTTTTGAGGACCTAAAATCTTTCTACTTCGTGATGCAGTAGCAAATGTTCCCAAATGGCCACTACATGTTTTTCAATCAATGTTTTAACTTTGTCAGTTCTTAAGTGCGTAAAATTAGGGTCTTCTTCTTCTTCATTTTCGTTAGCATTACATCCCCAACTGGGACATTGCCGCCTCGCAGCTTAGTGTTCATTAAGCACTTCCACAGTTATTAACCGCGAGGTTTCTAAGCCAAGTTACCATTTCTGCATTCGTATATCATGAGGCTAGCACGATCATACTTTTATGCCCAGGGAAGTCGAGACAATTTCCAATCCGAAAATTATCTAGACCGGCACCGGGAATCGAACCCAGCCACCCTCAGCATGGTCTTGCTTTGTAGCCGCGCATCTTACCGCACGGCTAAGGAGGGCCCCTGCGTAAAATTAGGGTACTTCACGGTATACAAGAAAAGCAAAAAAAAAAAATTCTAATTTGAAATTTTTTTTCCAAGGGGGGACAACCTTGGGAAAAATGTGGAAAAAATCAATATTTTTATAATAACTTCGGAACGAAATAGCCGATTGGGCCAATTTTTAATAGTAAAAAATAAGGAAGGATTCCGCGTCGCAAAGTGCCAAAAAGTGTGTCTCACATACATCACCTCAATTCGTCGAGCTGAATCGATTGGTATATAACACTGTGCTGCCGTGAATCGCATATCTGTCCCATCTCTGCTGGATTTCCTATTTATATGGGACAAATATGCGATTCACGGCAGTATGGATCTCCGAGCCTTCTATCAAAAGTTCTGTTTTTGAAGCAAAGCTATAAATAGCCTTTACGTATACTTAGTATACGAGAAAGGCAAAAAAGGATCGTTTTCCACTAAGTGTAAACGAATGAATATGTAACAGAAAAGAAGTTGGCCCTAAAATAGGCTGTTTAAGGCCCAAATTACCGTAATCCAGTCATTGACAAGAAAACAGCCACGTGCTTGTACCACCCCCAGGAATAAATCCGCCCACTGAGGAGAAAATGCATTCCCCAGCTGAATCGGGGAAGCACTCTTGTTTTAAAACTACATCAACATATAGTGGTGACTTCAATACATCCGTGGGATGCTTCAATTGGATGAATTTCGTAATATTATTTGAAAAAACTGCCTTTTGCAGAAAATATTGCAAAGTTGAAAAAATATGTTTCCAGGAGGGGAAACCGTCGATTTACTCTCACGCTCTCTTATACTTTGCAGATACTCGAAAATCATCGTTCAGTGTTGCGTGTTGATTTGTTCTATATGTTTTGCTTGATTTCTCGAATATGTACGTAAACATCAAGCAATAATCTATGAAAATGATGCTTTTCATGCTATATATTGACACTAAATATTAGATATGAGCTAGAACTGTAAAAACACAAGCATTCATAACAACGCAGGTTATTTATTTTTTTCATAATTCAAGTGTTGATAATGTAATGAAATGCTAAAATAATGATATAATGCTAAAACGGCATCACTTTTCATGTACACAGAGAGAAGACCAATCATATGGTCATGTAAACAATCCATTGAATCTGGACGAACATGTGAGAAGGTAGTCAACTGCATCATAATTTTACATTCATGTAAAATGCATGTAGGAAATTGTGTAATTAGGAGAAGGATGCACAACAAATCAATCTCAGATGCATGTTTGAGGTTGTTTATGCGTATCACTATAATCTGTGCGCTGTACAGGTATTGAAAAGGACGTTAATATCTTGTGGAAATATATAGAGTTTGATACCTTTTGAAATGTTTGTGTACTTTGTACAAAATCAGATCTGAGCGAATGAGTAGGCTCTCCGCAAAAAAAAAGAAGCGAACAGCAAGAAAAAGAAGTCGATTTGATGTATGACATTTGAACCTTAAAACATAAACAATGTAAACATTCAAATACTTTTCCTAGTTCAGATACAAATTTTGCACCAACAGATTATTGTGCTGAATAAAACCGCATTAAAAGTAACAACAAAGCTTTTTTTTACGATGGTATACTTAGTGTTCTGAAATTAATTAAAGACTGTATCGAAAATAAGTTAGGGGAAAGTGGGGCAAGATGGCCACCCTAAGCGGTAACCCTTGTAAAATAGTGACACTATTCCAAAATCTGCTGATTTGTCCATGAAACACCTTCATGATGACCCTTCTTTGACATAAGTATCAATATACACTGATTAATAACGTTTCAGTATCTTAAAAATTGGTTTAAAAAAAGGTGTTTTTATGATGCATATATTTACCCCCTCGGGGCAAGACGAGCAAGGCCTCAAAATTATATAAAAAAATTGCTAAATTTATTTAGAACAGGGGACTCTTTTCCTGCACTTCTATGGATTATGTACAAACGATGTATCGCTTGAAAATGCCGAATTCCATGTTGATTTGTTGACCACTGGCTCTATGACAATATCAAAATTTGCCAAAAGCTGATTTTTACGATTAAAACTATATTCGTTATTATAAATCATCTCTGATTCAGGCAGAAACTCTTTTGATCATTTTTAAAATGCATTTAAGGGTTAGACGACTCTTAATCCTGAAGATGACCTTGTTTCTAATACAGTTGGCAATACCGCCCCAAGCCGACATATATACAAAGATTTATATCCTATCGATCATTATGACTGTGAATCTCCTCAAATTATTATTGTAGATAGGCTATAGTTATATAAATGCCTTGGTAAGTATCAATTTGTGCTAAAAAATCAGTAATTTAGGCTTCAATCCCTAAATAATGTAATCACAAAATTATAAGAAAAATCGAATTTCAACTAAACCATCTTCAAATCAATATTACAAGAACAAGTGAGGTTGTCAAAGCGCGTTTTTCAGTTGTATAGCCCTTTTACATTATTGTTAATCATCCCTCGTAATAATAATGTGAATATAATGCTCACTTAAGTCATACTTAACGTTGGCTGTCTTGCCCCATATGGCGATCTTACCCCACTTTCCCCTATCCCCTTTCTGAGTGTTACTAATCAAAAGCGCATGAAGGTATTGTTTGTTTTAAGGCTCCCCCAGACCCAAGCGATTTCATCGCATCGACGGCGACAACTAGTCGCCGCGATTCTATCGTTGGGTCGCTGCAGGCAATGCTCTATTTACGTTTCCATACCAACGGCGACAGAATCGCTGTCGCCTAGGGAAAGAATCGCATCGCGACTGTCGTGTCGCGTTTGGTTGGGTGGAACCTTTATCCTGCATTAGATGTATTCACATGCTAAGTTTCAAATCAGAATTGTTTTGTTTGTTGGAACTTTGCTGTTTCTGATGTATCGCAAATTGAAAGTGATATTGAAATTCTAGTTTTGGACACATGGCTCCGTAAGGTCATCGAGATGAATGATTTGACCAAGTATTTTGCTATCCACCTCGCAAAGGAAAAAAATCATAGGCAAGCTTGGGGAATACTACACGTTCGCTAACCTGTTTGAAAAGGAAGAAAATCAAAATCAAGTGACCGGAATTTGAACCCGAAATGAAATTTTATAAAACGAAGTAATTTTATGCCGATTTATGACTAGGAGAAAAAGAAAAAGGATAAATTTTGGAATAGTGCAATATTTATTCAGTATATTTTTTCATAAAAGTAAACAAACAGAATTAACATATATTGCTAGGCAATTTCTAATATTTTTTAAAAAATCCATCTAATTTTATTCGAATAAAATTTGTTTTTTTTTTTTCTTTATTAAAGAGGCTTTCAGCCCTTGGCTGATTCACCTCTTGAAATAAAATAATGTGGATTATTTTCGATACAGTCCAGTTCATAAACCAATCTAATAACTTTGACTATCAATAAATTTCCCCTCAAATTTTAATAATTTGCTTCCTTGACCTGAAGTAACCTGTAATCGTTCCCAATAAAAATTAAAAAAATGAAATTAAAACATTTTTTGGGTCTTCCGTATCTCGCGGTAAGATGCCCGGGTTCAATACAAGATAATGCTGACGGTGGCTGGGTTCAATTTCCTATCAGAGGTTTTAGGAATATTTTGGTTTGGCCATAGAGATATGGTATCATCGCAGGTAGCGAATGCAAAAACATAACTGGACTAAAAACCTGGAAGTTAATAATTGTGAGAGTTCTTAATGATTACAAAGTTGTAAGGCTGGCAATGCTATAGTGAGTTGTGATGGCAATAAAGGAGAACCCACAATCACGTTTTCTATAATTTTTTTAACTACTCTACATTGATTGCACAGAATAATATCTACTTACCGCATTACTTTTGACTCCATGTTTGTAGGATGCCATTCGGCTGTTTGGAGCTCCAGCATTTTCTGTATCCATTATCTGTAAACGTATAAAAGGTCAATATTAACTTGTGGTTCATTGTCCTTCCATCCGAGTTAAATAACCTCAACTGCCATTTTTACTTACCTTACAAGTAGTTTCGAAATAACAGATTATTAAAAACAAACAAGAAATATCTTCAAAGTCCGTTATTTAAAAAATAAAAATGAACTAAACAAATGTAACCAATTAAAAAAAAACTGCAAAAACACGAACACACAACACGGATCGATCCTCCTTCTCTGTAGGAATTCAGAAACAGTTTGAATAAAAGAAATCGTCAGGACAAACGGTGGAAATGATCGTTATTCAAAAATTGAGATCGCGATTTTTGTGGTTGTATTCGTGGTTTCGCGACACATTGTCGGACTAGCGCGAAATGTGCGGCTGTCCAATGTTTCCTATTGCATAGGTGAGGAAGAACTTTTATAGCGAATGTGTTAGTAGACGATCGAATGTGAATGAAAATAAAGAAAATTCCTATAACAAATGCATCTTGGCCACTAATAAAAATTCACACATTTTTAATGGCAAAAATCTAAAGAATAATTTACAAATAAACATTATGTGTGCGTTAATAACCACCCGCTAAAGGAAGATCCACATGAAGGTCATTTTAGTAAATAAGAGTTTTATGTGTGTTTCCACATATATTCTATGCGAATTCACATAGCCGTTATGTGGGAGATGCAGTAGTCAAAATTTATGTGTGCCACCAAGTGTGTCACATATAATGAATATGATTGGATTTTTGTCAGTGTTGGGGACCATATGTGCAGCTCAAAACCGAATTTTTCAACTCGCAAAAGGCAAGTGAATTGAACTTGTATGTAGGAAAAGAAAAGATATTTTAGTTACTAGATAAAGATTGTCGCTGTCGTCGCTGTCCGGAACATCTTTTGCTGGCGAGGATAGGGGAGCTAAATGTCAAAGAAGGAAAATCCATACGATTTGACAGGTATGTACCACACATGTTTCGGACAGCAGAACAAAGGGAACAGTAGCGACAATTTTTATCTAGTAACTAAAATATCTTTTAGGAAAAGCTTTCACTACTACTTACGAACGGGCTCCCATAAGAAGTCGTAAAATTTACGTCACCATTTTTTGTTTACATTTTGCACCATCCACTAATACGCTTGCATTTGGTCTTCTGCCTCACCTTAGTATCTATCTTTGGCTGTCAACTGTAGACCCTCGTGTCGGAGTCCGACAAAACAGATGCACGGTAATTCTACACTGAACCAAAATATCATCCTCACATTGAATGAAAAATGTAATCCGCTTATAGGATCCCCCAGACCTAAGCGATTTCATCGCCGCGACGGCGACAACTATAGTCGCCGCGATTCTATCGTCGGGTCGCTGCAGGCAATTTTCTATCTACGCTTCCGAATCGCGTCGCGACTGTTTGGGGGAACCTTATCTCTTCATTTATATCTGTCTATTTACGAATGATGGAACGCAGCATATGCAGAATCCATCTCGATTGAAAAGAAAATCATTTGCTGATCGATTTATGTTCGGTTTAGCAATGAATGATTTAAAACAATTGTCATTTTCTTTTGTCATATGGTGACAGTAAGTGAGCATCATCCTTGGCATCATCTCTAAACCGGATGATTCTTATTTTGAACCAGCCCCACAACGCAAATCATTATTGTCAGATTTTCTGGATATGATACACTGCGCGGCGTTTGTAATGTTCCCAAATTAGGGTCTCGCCGACATTTCTCACCAACACGAACGCAGGTTCGTGGTTGCAAACAATGCCATTTGATTTAGCCGTGACAGCTGCTCGTGGTTGCCAGCCGGGTGGCATCCCTATCTCACACAATAGGTTTGTTTTGCAGCCAACATTACGCGACTGTATCCCACTGACGGTTCTGTATCCTAATGAGAATCAAATGTGATGTTTGTAAACAAAACAAATACTATCATGAATTTTACATTGAGATGTTGGCTACAAAAACATGGCGTCGTGCCACCGACCTGGTGGTTGCAAACAAACCGAGTAAAAGTGTGAGTGAAACGTGCGTGTACGTACACGATCGCTGAAAGCCTAATGGGTACTTGCACAAAACTTCACGCGGCGAATGACTGTCGAAAGGTACGGCCGCGGCAAACGATACACCGCAATGCTATTCACCCATAAGACACATTCCAGCGTAACGCGACACCATGAGGAGTCGACTTTCAGTGAGAAATTAGGTCCGCATTCAAAAATTAACTTCGGGGACATATGATTAAACAGGTTTAAAATTATCCTCACTAAATTTCCTTTCTGATGGAATATTAATTTTAAGAACTTTCGCTTTGAATATGATTAATATAACGCGCTGCATTTCGTAACGCGACACCATCGCTGAAATGCACTTTTTTGCAATTGGCAATGCAAGTGCGTTTTTTAGCTCTGGAATAAGGTTTGGAATCTCGGTTTATTCCAAGCATTTCTCGTATACATTAATGCTGTCCAATGAGCAGCTCGAAGTAGCTCGAAGTTGTTCCTGTCACGCTCATGCCCGTTTGTTGACAAAAAAGAACGAGCAGGACGGGAACAACTTCGAGCTACTTCGAGCTGCTCATTGGACAGCACTATTAATAGCTGGGTGCTGCGGATAGAGTCACTTTTCCGCGCTCAAGCGAGTAGAGGGATATTTTGAAATAACTTCCATAAACAAAATTATTTTGCAGTTACTTGGCTGTCAAACATTTCCCGCTCTTCGAATTTCTCTTTCCACGCTGCATGAGGGCAGGTCGGTGGCACGACGCCATGTTTTTGTAGCCAACATCTCAATGTAAAATTCATGATAGTATTTGTTTTGTTTACAAACATCACATTTGATTCTCATTAGGATACAGAACCGTCAGTGGGATACAGTCGCGTAATGTTGGCTGCAAAACAAACCTATTGTGTGAGATAGGGATGCCACCCGGCTGCATGAGGGCGCACAAATGCGCTAGACTCTACATGACTTTACGATTGTTTACGTACTTTCATGCTCCAATCAGCTGCTGAATCTCGTGAAATTTCGTAACGAGTGCTTTTTAGTTGCATTCCTACTAATTTTCCACTCGAAATATAATGTGAGAATATTTGTTTCAAAGATGACAAAACTCAAACAGTTTAGTCAAAAGTTTATTTTTATTTTTTCCCCAAATAATAACAATACTTCTCAATATCAGATCAGAAACGAACATAACCACAATCTTCAATGTTTGGCTCCGGCACAATAGAAATTTTTGGCTTCAGTTTGACAACCAAATCGATTCTATCCGCACCACCCAGATTAATAGTAGCGGGCTTGGTAGTCATATGGCTACTGCTTCTGCCTCATACGCAGGAGGTCGTGGGTTAAATCCCAGGTCCGTTCCATTCTCCTACTTTGTATCTTTCTCTTTATTCCTCATGTTCTAGCAATCGCTAGAACTGGAAATGGACTTCCATACCGTTTCCATTACTATTCCTATACCTCCAACTTGAGTATTCTATCAGTAATCTGCTAGAATTGGAAATGAACTATAGAGCTCGTTTCCTACATCCAATTAGAAATTCCATCAGTTACCTTCTCCTATCTATCATTGGCAGCTCGTTAACCAAGACGGACCCCTGCCTCGCCAACCTAACCCATAAATTCCAACAAATTCCGCATGAACTCGTGGCAAGTGCAGAGGTATATTCGGCTTGCAGTGGGCGAGTGATTGCATCATCATTTCCTCCCCCTTCCCTACATTGACTTGCATTCTGACGTGGCAGGCGCCAGTATGACCTAACAAATGAGATCACCAGTACTTGTACATTGAAGATGTGTGCTAGTCCCAAGCAAACATCTGTTGGTTCCCTGTGCAAGAACAGCTGATCTGGTCATAATGGAGTAGCAACTACGAGCAGTCAATCAAGCTCAAGCTCAAGCTCAAGCATTTCTCGTATACATTAATAGAAATGAGGCTGTGAATTCAAATTACGGATAAAAACGGATATTATATGAAAAATTGCTGGATTGATTTAAAACCCGCCGCGTTACGCTGATCAACAAACAGTGTTCTGCAAATGGTGTCGCGTTACGCGAACGTGTTTATCGTTGATGAAGTACATAATTTCAGTCGATCTCGATGCGGCATGTTGCATTTAACGTGGAATATTATCACATTATCTATCGTTGAATTTAGTTCGAGTTAGTAGTCTGGATCTTGAGTTTCGGCTATTAAGGTTTTTGGGACTATCCGGCCCGAATTCGGTACTGAACCAAAACCATTCACGTCACATAGCCAGTCTTCAAAACAAAATCAATGCTAATGGGTTCACTGATTTTTATATAAGTCACACCCAGGTATAATCAGGATCGGCTTTTCAATACGCGGTCAGATGATCGATCCCCCTAGAAGTGAGTTGTATTTTTACATTGAAAAGTTCTATGTTGCTTTTTTTCTTCGTTCACCATTTTGAAAGGTGATGATGACCCAAGCAAATCAGAAATGATGAAGATGCACCTTTCTGTCGTTTTTTACTCAACGTTTCTACTGGAACCACTGGTCTGCTTTCAACTTTTTATTTATACCCTTTCAAAGACATTGGTGTATGTTTAATGCCTCAACAAATATTCATTACAAGAGAGTGCACTACTTGCGTGCATTTTAAATCTTTACGCTCTAGAGTCAATACTTTAAGTAAAATGAGAATTGCCGATACCTCCCATTTAAATTACACGGTATATCTCGTGAGACGTGTCGGGTTCGACAATTATCGAGTCATTCAAAACGCATAATTGGCACAATTGTTGTATATTCAAGTTCAAAGTGAAATTCATTCGACTGTCTAATATAATATGTTTTTATTAAGGGCATTCCTCAACACGTAAAAAAAAGTAATTATTTTATTCATTTTATTGTATTTATGGCCTTCATTATGTATACCAACATACATTTCATTCCACTGCATATAATCTTCATAACTTATTTGCGTTCAATGTATTTAGCGTGTCCATGTATTATATTTCGCTTTGCTATGGAAAGTATAAGTTTTGCCTAATGGTAAAAATGTATAAGGCTAAACTTATACTTTCGATTAGGATCGGGATTGAGAAAAAAAGCAGCATGGCGCTGGAGCAGCTCGGAGATCCGGTATTTTTTTCAATAGATTGCAGTGATTCAACGAAGTCAACGTTTTTTATATCGGTCTGCAGTGAATGGTTACTCACCACGGAACGGGTCGAAAATCTTGGATCGATCGGCCCGCCTACAGTTAAGGTAACATAAAAATTTATATTCGTTTTTCAATTATATATGAATATTTTGATACCTTATAGCGAAAAATGGCGATGCACAGCATAAACTGCTCGAGAGAAAAACAGGTACGTAACATAATGAATGAATTTATTTCTATGAAAACAATCCCAAGTAACCGTAAGCATTAAAATAAGCAGTACGTGCAACTATAACGCTATGACAGGGCTAACAAACTTTCTACTGGCTCTATAATAGCCCTATATAGCCAAAAAGGCGAAATAAAGTGCTAATGGTTACCTGGGATATTTTCATGCTCCAGTGATTTAAAGATCCCGAGCTGCAGCTGCAGATCATGATCCGGTCATAGTTAGCACCCGCGAAAAAAAGATGTAATGCCCCAACAAAAACCCGCTAGCATAATGATATGCGTCTACCTGCATTAAAGCCTGCATCTTGTTTTTATGAATGATTTAGGATGAAGTGTGTAGTGAAATTTAAATAAAGGAAATATGTTTATTATACAAATAGAAAGCCTAAAAATTAGAGTGACCTGAAAATGAAAGAAAACGGGATAATTATCTGTCATAAAATTAATTTGAGAACCAAATAATGTTGTTTTTGTTTTCCAAATGACGATCATAAATTTAACTCATACAGGTTATTTATCGACGCTAATCATGCATATGCACATTTGAAATTAAATGTATAAGTTTCATGTTATGATTATCTTATGCAGTGTCGTATAGTATCTATTCCAATTGGGTATTGCGCATAAATCCCAAAATTTTATTCCCACCTTTGGGTTTCCGCACCGAGCACTCAGCGCAAGACTCGGCGACAAGGGGAAAGTTATAAAGTTGGTAACCCTGATTTTTGACAATTAATGTCGATTGTTTGTGTGAGTGCACCGATGTCAAAAAATAGAGCTTTTAGTTGAATGTTTCATTGTCAAATGCAAGTTTTGACAGTATTATTCATGTATAAGTGAAAAACATGTATAAAAGGTCTATCGGGGAAGCAGTCGCTGGAGACAAATGTCATTGTCTTCATCGACGAAACGAAAAGTTTTAATGCAAACAGCAATATATGTTTCATTACGAAATCGCAATGGCAAAAATGTATGTGTTTTGCCGAATACATTCGTTATGAAGATTTTTTTTCGTGAAGGAATCCAAAATTAAATGCACTCGCGTTTACAAGGGCACCCCACTCAACAATATTGTAAGCAACGCACAACTGCCATGTCAGTGAAATGGTACCCGCATTGAAAAATGTCTAAAAGCGAACAGGAATCTACCTCATTGAGACACAAACCACCCTAGTCAAGTTTCAAAGTAAGTTTGGACACAAACCAAATGTATATGGCATTTCGATTTTTGCGAGTGTGTTTGTTTGTTTACCTCTATACATTCGCACTATGAACCAGTTGAACCGTTGAACCGGTGCAGCTGTCAAGTTAATTTTCCTCGCGCTTTTTATTGTCGCCATCTTTTTTTACTGTTATACATATTTACCATTTTGAATCGGAAGAGGTTTCTAATATTTTTGAAACTCCCGGAATGAAAAAGAAAATTGCGGAAATTTGACCAGTGGATTCTGCTGGATTGTTTCGGTGAGGCGGCGGTAGTAGTGGGAGTGATTTCGGCGGGAATCCATCCGAAGTGCTGAACGTCAGACATGCCAACAAAACATGAAGCA
This sequence comes from Armigeres subalbatus, assembly GCF_024139115.2. Lineage (NCBI taxonomy): Eukaryota > Metazoa > Arthropoda > Insecta > Diptera > Culicidae > Armigeres > Armigeres subalbatus. The sequence goes on from NC_085140.1 coordinate 310,729,585, forward strand.
GCCAATTCATCTCCTACCGACGAAAAACGTTATCTTCCGACCTTTCGTGCTAATCCAAGTTTAAAATAAAACCATACACTACCATGAATCCCAATGATCAGGTCCAGTTTTCTGCCAGTTCGATTTGTGACGATCGTCGGATGTCTGGGCATCAGCGAGGAAGGTGCGATTCCCCTCGAAGAGGAAGTCCATGGAAGTGCATTACTGAGTTGCGATGGGATGAGTTCTGCCAAAGCAAGAATAATGTTTCAGCTCGGATGCCAGGTATGAACAATTCTTACTTGTTTTCTTTTTTGTTTATCATTAGTGTTCAACAGGAATCAGCTAATTATAATCATTTTTCACTCCAGAAGCTGCAAAAGCAACAGGATCAGTTCTTCGAACTATAGCAGGAACATCAATGGACCAGCTCCAGTTCGTCATCCACCAACGGGAAACAGTCTTCATTGTACTGTGGGGTGTACCATAAGTGTAAGTGTCAAAACATAGTGTTCTTAAAAGATTTTTTTACGCCAATTACGAAGTTCCTTTTAAAATTCAGAAGGGGTTTCTCCCGGAATCCAGTAGTGATTCCTGCTGGAATCCAGTTGAAACTGTTGGTGTAACTGGAGTTCCGGTTTAGGAAGACCTCGGGCTAGTATATTTTGTTAGTCAATGTAGGGCTACGTAAGACATTGCATGTACGCGTAACAGAAAATTTCTTTTCAAAAAGCAAAACAAATTATGGGGATTCGTAGATTTAACTTTTCGTATTTATTTGTAGTTCCAGAAAACCCGGAAGTGGATAAACCCAAAACGGTGGTAAAGCTGCTGAGCCGAGAAACCGAAAAGAACCGACCATTGCGTGCCCGTGCAAATCTATGGCAGAAGAACCGGTTCGACGGTATTTCTTGTGCTTTCGTTGCGTAGGTGTTGTAATTAATCTTTTGCTTCGTTTGTATTAGGTACTTTTCGACGACAAAGCTCTGCCGAGCCATGATAGACGGACACTTCGTTTTGACAGAATGTCTCTTTCGGAAACGAGTAAACAGAGCAATCACAAACCCTCCTTTTCCGTGCACCAACCGTGCCCACTAGGAATCGCAATTCGTTTGGTTGGCCTGATTTCTTCGGGGATAACGATCGATCACCATGCTCACAAAGCAGTCGGATCTGCGGCCACTCGATCCCAGCAGATCCACGTATATTTCTCGGAATAGCCTTGTCCTTAAAGCGGACAATTCATAAAATATTTATGTATTATAAATTACGAATATAAACCATAAAAATATGTGTATTTAAATTTCAGAAAGTTCTTTTTTAGATTACAATGTAAACAAACCGAAAATAACAAAAAAAAAAAAGAATAAGAACAGAGAAAAGAAAAAGAAGAAGCAATATGGTACCCACATCTAGAAGAAGTCTAGAAGCGAGTCTAGAAGACCCGTGGTATTCGAGTCTAGAAGATATCGAGGTAATATCTAAGAGACCACACCTGTCATATCCCTATCGGTTCAAACGATCTACTCGTCTAAAATTTGAGGTAGACACCGGTTTAAACGGTTGTTGCATTTGAGGCGGATTTGAGGTCTGACAGGTTCTAGAAATCTACCATAAATATCTAGGAGACTAATTTTTTTGTCTCAGAGATATCACGGGAGATTTCTAGAAGACCTTTCCGAGCGGGCGTGTTCAGGACAGAGTGGCCAGATTATATTTTGATAAATCGGTAGCTTGACTGTAGAAAAATCGGTAGTTATCGGTAGGCCGGAAAAAGTACTAAATCATATGAAAATGTATACATATTTAAAAGGGCATTTAGCCTCATGTTGAAAAATTGCATATAACCTTTTTCAAAATATGTAAACCTCACGAATGATAAGTTCATCCTTGAGAGCCATAGTTTATTGTTTATATGCACTTTCCTTATCAGAAATAAAATCAGTGTCGATTAAGTTTAGATAAATATAAAATTTCCTAAAACTCTTCTAGTTTGAATCTGAACCTAAATTAAATTACAAAGTTCGTGGTTTACCCAGCAGTGTTCTTTTTATGTATAAGATCTATTTCAATATAATTATTACCTATGTTGCTGTTCAGAAAAATTCCACATTTGTAAAGTGGATTGGTTGACAATCAGACCAATCCCCTTTACATATGAGGAACTTTTTTGAACACCAGCATTTGCAATCAAATAAATCTTCCGATTCATTTGAAGTTCAAATCCGCAGAAGATAGAACTAAGCGGTATGACAACTTCAAGTACTTCAAGTATCTCAATTGATATAAAATGAATTTAAAATGGTTGAAATGCATATTTCTCAGATTCAAAATCAATATGTATCACAAAACAGCCTAGATGACTGCTGATTTACTCGAAGCTTTTAAAAAGTTTATGATGATATGGAAATGCTATTATCATCTCCCAAACTTGGACGTACATGTTCATGATAGAATTAAAAAAATATTGGCGAACTTCAGACCGTTATTCAAATCTAGCCGCATAACATTGTTAGCTTATTTTATTTTATGTTATGTTATTTTATGAAATTCGTTGCTCACGAAAGGATGCAATTGGAACCACTGTAGAATATAGATAGTGGAATATATAGATGAGCGAAGATAAATCCTCTGTCTCCAAACGAACTGTCAAACGTGTCTCCAAACGAGCATGACGTCACGATTTCAATGGAAACGTTAAGGGCCATGACGTCATATGCGCGTGTGCACGGGCAAAAAAATCGACTCAGCCATGCTTTCGCTCATCTATAGATTCTACTATCTATACTGTAGAATAAACAGTGAAATCTCTTCTCCTTAATTCAAGAATAGTTGTATCATCACATTTGGATTTGGTTGAGAAATACCACACTCGTTTGTACGCTGCAAAGAAAAATCTTCTAACAGAAAACCCAATATTTCTAAAAAAAAAACTCGGAAAGCAAGTAGATTAAGATTTGGAGAGAGCCTAAATTGCAACTTCCTTAGCTCCAAAAAATTCCAATTCTTTAAGTTAGTGGAAAGTTTCGTAGAAAAATGCTCGTGACATCAATGTTGGTTAGTATAGATAGTAGAATTTATAGATGAGCGAAAGCATGGCTGAGTCGATTTTTTGACCTTGCACGCGCGCATATGACGTCACAGCTCTTAACGTTTCCATTGAAATCGTGACGTCATGCTCGTTTGGAGACACGTTTGACAGTTCGTTTGGAGACAGAGGATTTATCTTCGCTCATCTATATATTCCACTATCTATATTAGTTACTGAGCAAACCTGCTAAAGATATTTCAAAGTAATAGATGCGGATGATCCTCAAGTCTTCTTTATCAAAGTGCAGTAATGTAATTCGCAAGTGACAAGATTATTGAACACTTTGGTCCTATCTGGTCCAGACCTTACTTATGTGGATATGGATTTAATGCAAAATGTTATCTTAACAGATAAGACAAAATTAAGGTATATGCGACATACTGCAGATTCAACTGTTCTGATATTAAATTACCTGGGAATTAGCTAAAATCATTTAAATCGTTTATGAGAAAGATTACTATGTTGACCGTGCTTTTGTTTGGCGGATTGAAAATCGGTAGTTCTCGGTAGGAATTTTGAAAAATCTGTAGTTTTCGATCTTTCGTCTGTGAATCGGTAGGTGAGTCAAAAATCGGTAGGACTACCGAGAAATCGGTAGGTCTGGCCACCCTGGTTCAGGAGCAAATTTTTCGTTACGTATACTCTTATGAGTACCTGATGATGTTGAGTGCGAAGTTGTGCGAGATATGTGTAAAAAAGCCTCCCAATTTATTCAAACAAAAAATAATTGAGCCCTAGTTTCACGGGGGTTATTTATGGACGACCCCTATGAGTTCTATGAAACAACCAAATTTGCAATTTCAATTTTTCGTAACATTTCTTATATACGAGCTCATTTTTTAGTATGAACAGTTACCAAATGACACACCCCGTTACACCCCCTATTTTGTTACGCTATTCATGTAAAAACCCTAACCTACAAAATAGAAATTTTTTGTTCCATTTTATGATCCATTGTGATACTGTAAACCGAAAGCCGTATATCCCTCATTCCAGAAACACACTGAATTCGCGTAACGCGACACCATATTTTTGTACCTAGTGTAACTACATAAATAATGATCCGATTTTTGATCTTAATATATGAAAAGAAAGCTTTTGACGAGTACTAAGAGAAAACAAAATATTACTTTTCCAATGTGTGTACTTTTTGTAAAGTATCAATAATAAGACTATTTTCGTAACGCGACACCATTTCAATGTCACTGTTTTAAAAGTATAAATATTTCATAAAAACAAAAATGTTCGAAACAATACAATTGGTACAAAAAAATGTCATTATCAACTCTACTTTATCATGTATTCATTGATACATTTGAAGCCAAATAGGTGCGATGGAGCACATTTGTAAAAAAAATGATAACGAAGTCTTTTTCTCATGCTAAAAGTCTACTACTTTGATTGGCTGTTAAACTATGTTCCCAAACCAATTTTCACTGGAAAAATGTTTTTTCTTATAATTAGATATATATGTTTTCGTGTCCTATTGATACTGGACCTTAATTTTCAGTTTGAAATGTTGGTCCTTTGGCGTAGAAGTGCGTGGAATGTGTCAGCTAGTGTACACACTAAATTTTTGTTTCTCGAGCTCGGCAAAATCGGGCACCGCTGTAGCTCAGTAAATTTCAGAACTGAACTTCGGAAGAAAATTTTACTGATAACTGATTTTCGGCAAAATATTTACTGTATCTCGGCAAATGAAACGTCACTTTTTCTGAGATTTCGGCAAAAATCGTGTTTGCTGAAACTCGGCGGTGCCCACCTCGGGAAAATTAACAAAAAATGCTGAGATCTCGGCGAAAATTTTTAAGTGTGTAACTCATATTAACATTGGTGAGTTGCATTGAGACATCTCAATGCAATCAGCTCATGCGCTGTTTGCCATGGCAAACCTTTGCAAACAACAGCGCAGGTGCGTAAAACAGCTTGGGCGGGAAAATTTCATTCAGTAATATCGTCGCCTAAGTAACGCCAGCTATGCATTCCTAGCGCATGAGATGAGTCTCATGAGACGTACATTGAGACACGCTCACTCAGTTGTTCAATGCGCGCACTTCCTTCTCTCGTCGCACTGAATCGGTGCTACGTGAGCTTCTGTAGCTCATGGCACACTGTCTCATCCATGTAAGTATACACGAGAATTAAGAGACTCTGCTTTCAGCCCGGAAAAGTTGCGGTGTCCCAGATATAACGAAATAAACTATCCAATAGCCGAGTGTCACGGGGTCAGATTTGAGCATCTCGGCTGATCTGCGTTTGATCCCTGGGGCTTTGTTCGATTTCATGTTTTGGATGGCCGTTTGAATCTCTAGCAGTGCCGGAGCTTCGATATTGACGCGTGTTATACGTCGGATCCTAGGCAGATCATGCTGAGGTGGTGGTGGCCTGACTGGAACTTGGAAAAGTTGTTCGAAGTGCTCGAACCAGCTTTTCAGCTAATCAGTTGGGTCGATCAGTAGCTGACCAGTCACGTCTTCCACAAGCATCGTGGCATTAATCTTCGCCCCGCTTAAGCGTCGTGATGCAGCTGCAGCTCAGTTCGATAAGCTGAAATGATATCTATGGGTGTATATACCTATGTATGCTTGAAAAAAAGCTCACTCTTTTTTGGCACTTACCTTCAATCCAAAAAAAGTTTCACCATTATCGCTACTTGGATTATTCAGGGCTTTCAAAATTAAATTAATTAGCAAGATAAATCCTTATTAAACATTGATATCGAGATGCAATAGTACATGAATGCATCATATCATCAAAGTTGAAGAAACATTTGCCTATCGTATAGATCGCGAATTATCTGATCGAAATCACTAGGTATGAAAACCACAGTGATTTAGTTTAAAGTTCCAAAAACATCGTGTGCAACAAATAGTTTCCAGTTTCTACTCATTCTACATAATGCGACGAAAAGCCAAGGATAAATAATCGCATTATATCATCCTTTAGAAGACTTGAAACTGCTCACAGGCATTATACATATTATAATACAAAGGTATGCCTTGCTTCGTGATATTACGTGGCCCAATCTCTTCCTTTTGCAGACAAGCAAAGGGCCTCTGGAGACAAACTCCAGTTCTTGAGCAGCTACACTTGGGTATATCAATGAGAGTCTGTGCCGAGAGAATCAAAATTTATATCCCAGATAAATTTGAATAATTTCATCTCGATATGTAAGTATGAGCGGATATGATGTACAGCAACGGAAGGGCAACATCAGCATCTAGCCTTTGTGGCTAGTCCTGGCACTAGTACGCTTCGGACTTCTAAGATAAAGTGCCACTGCACTGAACTCTACTATCGTCTCGTACCAAGGATGTTACTGCTGCAGTGTTATGATGGCATCGACTGTGAAATGCGTCCAAAAATGCACTTTGATAGTCAGATTTCTTTCTTCCCATAGCTACAAAGTGCGCTCTGCTGGTACCGTTCCATATGCTGGAATTTTTAAATGAACCGGAATCAGCGTCACATGGAAAGCACTTAACGAAATTACTCATCAGAACTGGATCCTATTTAATATTGTGTCTATTTAGAACGAATGCTTAAATTTAATTTATGTAATATATATCACTGCAAATAATTTTCACGTAGCATTTACCTGAAAAGACACGTAGATTTTTTCCACCTTATTTTTCAGGTGAATTCTACGTGAATCCAAAGCAAAACATCAGTTTATTGGACGCAGGTGGAATGTACCTGAATTTTACGTAGCTTTTACCAATATTTCCGTGACAGCAAAATTAACTTCACGTAACATTTACCTGATCTGCATTTAAACTTCACTGGATTTTTTTCGAGAATCTAAAGAAATCAATTGAAATTCATTTAATTAATTTCTAGCTATTTTATCCAGATTACATAGTTCTGTATTGAAACGCCAATTAATAATATAAAATGGGTATATTTCTTTGCGCATATCGTTTCACTGTATAAGTTCCAATCTCTATATATATAATCAGCAATGTCCACTCAAATGTTGTTGTCATACTTATCCGATACCTTAAAAAGCAGGAACAAAATAGATGATATACCAATGTGTGATTTTGAATGCGGCATACTTACGTTAAACCTCCATCAGAATGTGCCAAGTATAAAATATTCTTCTAATTTTGCGATCGACCAGCAGCGGTTTTGGGGAAAAAAATCATTTGATGGTTAAACTCGAAGTTTACATCTAGTTTTCTTATTTTGGCTGTAATTAATTATAACAATTTAGAATATTTCAATTTTATAATTATTAAAAACGCTAAAGAAGATGCGCTATTTTAAACTTCAACTTTGTTCAACAACTAATATTCCTGATTCCGCCATCACGAATATTAGAAAACATTGAAATTTTCTTACCAATCGCCAGTAAAATTTACTAAAAATTCACGTAACTTTCACTTGACGTTCCGGTGTAATTTAACTTCCTATCGGTGAATTGTATCCCAAAAAAATCTGCACGTTGTTTCCACCTGAAAAAGTACGTAGATTTTTTCCACCTGAAATTCACGTAACTTTTACCTGATTTTTTGATAGAATTATCATTCTACGTGAAAATCAGGTAAGTTCTACCTGAGTTTTGGATAGAATTCACCGGACACGTAAGCTTCACCTGAATTTTCTGAAGCATTTGCTGCTATGTGTGCATGTAAAATGTACCTGAAAATTCAGGTGGAAACAACGTTTAGATTATTTGGAGTTTACGTTTATCACGTAATTCGTATCGTAGTTTCCGAAAGTCTACCTGAACTTTCAGGTGGAATGTACGTGCATAATCGGTTGCGTGTAGGGGAACTATTCCATTTTCCATCTCACTAAACATATATTCATCTCATCGCAAAACAAAGAAATACAGCACCAATCTCGTCGCTTCTTTGTGCTAACAAGCGTGCTCACTGATGAAAAAATCACAAAAATATGAGCAAACAAAATTTCTTTTCATTGCTTTGTTTTTGATGAGATGGAAATAGGAGCTATGGGATGACGTGTCGAGCCGTTCCCCTACAATTTTAAACTTTTGGACTGGTTGGTGGATTGAATTAAACCGTCGCGACGGTCGCGACAGTGTCAGCATAGGCATAGTAACTGAAATTCAGGAAGGAAAGTAGAACTGGGGCAGAAACGCAAACAGCGCTGGATTGAAAAAGGACTTCGAAGTAGGCACAGAGCCCATGGTGGTATAGAAGAAACGCACACATGATATAAATAAAACAATACATGGAAATTGCAACGGAATAACTTCCAGGGTTTTCGCAAGTTTAGGCGTTCTCTATGAAATGAGTGTATTTATTTATTTATTTTTAACCTAACAAATGGAAGAGGGAAAAACCCCTTTGAGTGAATTCTTAATGAATTACTTCTCAAAGAGTCACAAAACCTCTTCATCTTTCAAATAACTATTACAATAACAAACTATTACTATTATTATTACCTCAGCTATTACTAACTATTACTTTACTTCGGGGGCAGCAGGGACTATGTCCAAGGGCTTGACGACCCCTCCCCAGGTCATCTGCGAGTTGTCGTGCCTGCCTAGTGGGCCCTGTTAAACCTCTATAAAAAGCTGCATGTATTTGCAAGTAGGCTCCGTCAAAGCATCCGTGTGCCGCTCAAAGCGCACAAGACCAAGTCCTGGTGTTAGGTGGGACGCTAAACAGCCCTGGCACGACGGCCCTCCGACGAGACAGGAGGTTTGCGCAGGACCAATAAGCCTCCTTTAAAAACAACCATTTCGAACGACATAGAAGATAATACGCCTAGATACAATCGGCAACGAGAACGACCTAGGCGACGAATTGGAAGCTTGGAACATGGAACTGCAAGTCGCTAGGGTTCGCAGGTTGCGACAGGATTATCTACGATGAAATACATACATACATGCAGGAAATTTGCTGGACAGGACAGAAAGTGTGGAAAAGCGGGCATCGAGCGGTTACCTTCTACCAAAGCTGTGGCACCACCAACGAGCTGGGAACCGGCTTCATAGTGCTGAAAAGAAAAAAAGATGCGCCAACGCGTGATTGGGTGGCAGCCAATCAACGCAAGGATGTGCAAGCTGAGGATAAAAGGCCGTTTCTTCAACTATAGCATCATCAACGTGCACTGCCCACACGAAGGGAGACCCGACGACGAGAAAGACGCGTTCTATGCACAGCTGGAGCAGACATACGATGGAATTAAATGGGATTGTACAAACTCGTCTTACGACAAGTGAAGACATTCCACTAAAAAGCTCAAAATAATTTTCTTAACAAAATGACACGGCTGGTCAAAGCGACGATGGATCTGGTGACGTGCGCAGTTCAAGTTTCTGGGGCATTCTCAAGTCCCTTCGAAACGCACAGAGGGTTACGGCAAGGTGATGGTCTTTCGTGTCTGCTATTCAACATCGCTTTGGAAGCGGTAATACGAAGAGCAGGGATTAACACGAGTGGTACAATTTTCAATAAGTCCGTCCAGCTTTTTGGCTTTTTGAAGATGGAGGAAGCCAACATCAGACTGAAGAGGGAAGCTAAGCAGATCGGACTAGTCATCAACACGTCGAAGACGAAGTACATGATAGGAAGAGGTTCAAGAGAGGTCAATGTAAGCCAACCACCTCGAGTTTGCATCGGTGGTTACGAAATCGAGGTGGTAGAAGAATTTGTGTACTTGGGCTCACTGGTGACTGCCGAAAATGATACCAGCAGAGAAATTCGGAGACGCATAGAGGCTGGAAATCGTACGACTTTGGACTCCGCAAAACGCTTCGATCGAATAGATTTCGCCGCCGTACCAAACTGACTATCTACAAAACGCTCATTAGACCGGTAGTCCTCTACGGACACGAGACAATGCTCGTGGAGGACCAACGCGCACTTGGAGTTTTCGAAAGGAAAGTGCTGCGTACCATCCGTTGGGGGTGCAGATGGCGGCCGGTACGTGGAGGAGGCGAATGAACCACGAGTTGCATGAGCTGCTGGGAAAACCATTCATCGTTCACACCGCGAAAATCGGACGACTGCGGTGGGCTGGGCACGTAGCCAGAATGTCGGACAGTAAACCGGTGAAAATGGTTCTCAACAACGATCCAACGGGCATAAGAAGGCGAGGTACTACTACTACTACTACTACTACTACTACTACTACTACTACTACTACTACTACTACTACTACTACTACTACTACTACTACTACTACTACTACTACTACTACTACTACTACTACTACTACTACTACTACTACTACTACTACTACTACTACTACTACTACTACTACTACTACTACTACTACTACTACTACTACTACTACTACTACTACTACTACTACTACTACTACTACTACTACTACTACTACTACTACTACTACTACTACTACTACTACTACTACTACTACTACTACTACTACTACTACTACTACTACTACTACTACTACTACTACTACTACTACTACTACTACTACTACTACTACTACTACTACTACTACTACTACTACTACTACTACTACTACTACTACTACTACTACTAAATTCCTTCTTAAAATTTAGTCTCTGGGGGGGGGGGGGGTTATGTCCAAAACCACCTCCGTGGCAAACCACTGAATGGCACTAATATACGATAATCTGCGGATAGTATGGTGTTTTTGATTTAAATTTCATCTAATGTAACTGTTTTATCGAAAAAATAGGCCAGTTTCATGATTAAATATCTACCTTATAGGCACATTTTGGCAGCTAGATTTGCGTTATCCTGAAAGCTTATTTTATATAGATGAAGCCAGTGGCTAAAGCTCAGTTGGGTCTGATGAGGCTCACTGATTTCTGTTCCAATTTTTATATTAGTTTTCGATGAATATTTCTCTTTCTCAACATATATCCATTCCATCGACCTTATTGTGGATCTATTTATTATTTCTATTAGTAGGGTGAGCGTACCGGTTGCGGATAATCCAGTGCCCAATTTGGCCAACTTTTTAAAAACATTGTTTTCAAACAAAATCGATGAGTTTCAGAAGTGAATTTGGCGAAATAATCAGTATATCTTTATGAGAGCTAAAAGGTCCCCAATATTTCTAAAAATTGTCTAATAAATGGCGATATAGCCGAAAAACGGTACAGTATCCGTATAATGATTGATTAAACTACTTGCATCTTAACGTTAATCGATAATGTTTAAATTTATTTATTTATTTCGTCAACCGACGTAGACTAGTACAAATACACATACATGCCTTTACAAAGTATACGTAAAGGCTATAGGATCACTCCAAAACCGAACTTTTGATAGAAGACTCGGAGACCCATAGTGTTATATACCAATCGACTCAGTTCAACGAATTGAGGTGATGTCTGTATGTGTGTGTGTGTGTGTGTACAAAAATGTGAGACACACTTTTTGGTACTTAGCATTATCCGAGTTGCTCGCAACAAGTTGCAGTCGGCGCGGATTGCGGTCTAGTTGTTTCCTATTGAAAATTGGCCGATCGGTCATTGCGTTCCAAAGTAATTGGAAATACATTGTTTTTCTGCCAAGGGTCCCCCCTTGGGAAAAAAAAATTCAAAAACGAAAAAAAATTTTTTTTTTTTCAAAGTTCGCAGCAATGCATTCAAATGACCGCAAATACATATGAATTGATGGAAAAAGTAAAATCTATCCCCCTAAAGTGCTATTTCGAACTCTCTTATGTGTTTTTCTTATTATTTTAATGCGCGAGAAAGGCACCACCAACGCTAGGTGGATTGATCTGGGTTTTTTTTCTTTCGTTATGCTATAGTAGATTATAAAATACATTGAAAAACATTCAGAAATATTTTTTTGCTAAAGTTGGTTGTAACTATGAATTTAAATTGTTGAATTTCTTATGTTTGTTTTTTGAAAAATATTGTTTAATGTGGAAATAAATGCTTGATAAACAATTAAAGCAAATTAAATTGACACAATTATTATAAATAAAATTAAATATTATATTCTTATCATGTTTAAGCACATATTTCTCTCTTCCATATATTCAGGGAAAAATAATGTTATTTGTGAGTGGGAGCTCTTGAAATTTTACCTTTTTTGTTAAGTCTTAGTATAAACTGGGTCTAATATTGAAATACAATAAATTTTTTAGAAGCACACTTTAAAAATTGGAACAAAAATCAATGAGCCTCATCAGACCCAACTGAGCTTTAGCCACTGGCTTCATTTATATAAAATAAGCTTTCAGAATAACGCAAATCTAGCTGCCAAAATGTGCCTATAAGAAATCATTGAAATGGCCTATTTTTTCGATAAAACTGTTCCATTTGATAGAAATTTAAATCAAAAACACCACACTATCTGCAGATTATCGTATATTAGTGCCATTCAATGTTTTGTGATACAAAATGGGTCAATATGTTGTATATTTAGTTTACAAATATTGAAAATCGATTTTTACATTAGTTCTGGATTGCAATACCGAAAAACAAAGATTTAACCCTTCAAAATAGGAGGAAACATATAGTATCTTCAGCAAAGTTTCTCGAAAACACAATATTCTAGAACACTGTCAAAAAATCAAACAAAAAAAGAATGGAGAAAAAAAAATTTGCTCGGGTATCGCAATAAAACCTAAAAGTGAATTTTACGCTCTTAATGTTGTCGGGCAACTTTATGAACAAACCATGGATCTAAATCTGTATTAAACATCTCAAAGTGATTTTGACCGTCTTTTTTCAGAGTTGTTCCATTGTGCAGTGGCAGCCAAGTGAAATTTTATCAAGATTCTTAATTGGTTTTGTTGCAGTTTGTGATTGGGAAGGCAGATTATAAACAATCGATCGATAGATCACAATTTTGTGGAAGCTAAGGTTAAACCTAGACGAATTTTTTCTAAAGTGCAAATCATAATCGCTTGGCGACAGCAGAATGTTGCCGTCGGTAGTAGAATCACGAGCGCGTGTCAGAAGAAGAAGCTGCAAATATGTATTTGCATGGATGAAAATAAAACCTGAAGCAAGTAGCAGACTATCTACTAAGGGTCTGTCTCATTTGGAGAATTAAACTTAAAAGTGACAGTTCGAAAATTAAAAAATCACCCCGTTATAAGAATGGCTGGTGCTACCCAGCAATTCCAATAGGACATCGATGGAAAATGATTCGATATCTGTCAAAAGTAATCTTGCTCTGCGAGCAGGGTTATTTGATAATTATTGAAATGTCACTTTTAAGTTTAATTTCAGTTTAATTATCCAATTGGGACAGACCCTAAAATTATAATCTTGAGGGGAAATTTCACTTGACTGCTACTGCTATCCACGTGAATAATTTTCGGTAGCGTCTTTCTCTGACGCGAGCTGGTGATTCTGCTACCGATGGAAAACAATCTGCCATCACCAAGCAATAAAGTTTTACTTTGGTCGTTAGTACATCAGACAAGAAAATTTTTATCTGAGCGCTGTTGATGTTGATGATGACGACCGCACGACCCACACCATCAGTGAGAATAAGATTTCCGGTAGGAGTTTCTTACACATATTTCTACGAAATGGCTCGCGCGTGCGGAAGAGCTGCTTTCTTGTAATCAATAAAGTTGAACCTGTAGCCACGCCCCTTTAGTGAGTGTGTGACGGGTACACAATATTTGCAGTCATACCGGACAACAAAGAGGCGGGACTAATGGACCATCTTTATTGATTATAAGAAAACTGCTTTCCCCCGCGCGCGTGGCATTTCATTTGAAATATCGCGGAGAGCGGTCCCAGCATCGATTGAGATATCGCAAATTAATCGATTACTTCGATTAATTGATTATTTGTTGTGATAATCGATTAATTTTGAATCGATTACTTGCCAACGATGAATCGATTCAATAATCGTCAAGAATCGAGAGTAATCGATTAGTTACTAATCGATTAATCGAGATTTTATGACATCTCTAAGCATCGGCGAAATTGCTGAGCAAATTTTATTCCAAATACATATGGGATGTTGGAAAAATCGGTTCTTCTCAGGGCCTCCATTCTATACAAAGGAAGATTGAGGCAAAGCGTTTTTAACCGCTTGGAGACGCCATAAAGTTGGCTGGCGTCCGTAGCAGAATCACGAGCGCGCGTCGGAGGGAGATGCTACAAATATGTATTCGCATGGATGGCTTTAGTGGCAGTCAAGTTTAATTCTTTCAAGATTCTTATTTGGTTTTGTTATTCCAGCCAATGGCGTGGGTCGTGTGGTCGTTAGTGATTCGAAATATGCATTATTGGGAATTAATCGATTCTTCTCAGCGCCATGGCCATGGTGCACCATTTTAAACAGAGGAAGATTGAGGCGAGACGAATTTGTTCAAAGTACGACGTCGTAGCAGAATTACGTTACCGTTCGTAGCAGAATAACGAGCGCATATTGTCGAGAGCTGCTGCAAATATGTATTCTTGCACTGGCACTAGATTCTTCATTTCATCAAACTGTTTTACGTAGTTGACGTCGGGCGGTCGGGCGTACATAACCCTTATGATTTTTTTGGAAATTGTCTCAACTTTCCTGGGCATAAAAGTATCTTCGTGTTAGCCTCATGATACACGAATGCAAAAATGGTAACTTGGATTAGAAACCTCGTGGTTAATAACTGTGGAGGCGGCAATGTCCCAGTGGGGGATGTAATGCCAAAAAGAAGAAGAAGAAGTGTATAAATAGGAGTAAATATCGCAATACTTTGTGTAAAATAATTAAGTTAATGTAAAATAATTAAGTCACTTACCAAGGCAACTTGGATTACCTTCTCATGTATCCAACTATCCCTTTTCTGTGACGCACACGAAGATGCAGAGGATTTTTCAAGCTCTTGAAACAATGAGTGTCGAAATAATTTTCTTCCCCTTATCCTAAATTGATTGTTTCCCCTTATCCTAGATTGATTGGTTACGTCCTCGCCGGCATCCTTATTGGTATTGAATTAATGAAACTTCATAGCATGTACATTGAGAATAGATCTCTGATCCCAAGAAGTGAAGAATTGGTGAGATGTGCATATTTGTTGTTTCTCGGCCAATCACGACTAGCAACTACGAAGTGTACAGTTAATCAAAATATGGGAGATAACTTGTTTGCAGGGTTCGGATTTCTCACTCACTCACGCGACAACTGATCACTCCACCATGCATTTTATACTATCGACAGACATATGATTTCCGCACAATGATTTTCGTATCACGCTATACGCGTACAGATACAAGATGACATACATCTTTTCTTTCCACCGTTGTATCTATTTGACAGCTTGCTTTGAAACTGATTTTACCGCTTTCCAAAACTATATTTTTCATCAAAATGTATAGAAATCATAAACTGTTACTATATTTTTTATGAGTGTTACACAATATTTACCCCAATTTTTTTTAATAAATTGTGAATTTGCGTCAGCAGTTCATTCATCGATATGAAAACGTCATAGTTTTCCAATTCTTCGTATAGGTATTTTAGCAGAAATATGCGAGTTCTTGCAAATATTCCGCAGGACGATTATTTCTGCGGACGTTGATCACTCTATTCTATGGTTTGGGGTGATTTTAGTGCAAACGGCACTGATCGTTTAATTCATTTGGACATTTTGAAGGATAAAGCCAGCACCGTCCAATTTGGTCATAGATACAATTTTGAATTTGTCCAAAACAACGGTACAAAACATTCTTCCCATCTAAAAAAGTAGACGCTGACTAATGGCAAATCAAAAATCCCGCATCCTTCCCAATCCATAGACCTCATTCTGATTAAAACCCATGGAATCCTTGCACAAAATGTACGAAATCACACGATACAGAACTCAAACCATTGAATATCATGCAAAAGTGACGGTAGATCTTCCCGGTAACAACCCAAGCACTGACAAAATCAATAGGAAGACATCTTCAGAGCATAATTGTAGTAAATAATGGGCTTAATACGAATAATTATTTTGGGAATGTTGTGAAAAATATCATCCGGAATTGCAGAAAAACCAATTTTTACTCAATCAGCTTGCAAATGTTTGTTTTTATTTCATATGTCAAATGGCGTATTTGACGTTTCAAATAACAAATTATGTTCTGTTTCGTACAATACAACGGTCGAATGGCAGGGTACGGAAATCATCGTGCTATCGTGACACCAGCGTGATTCTGGGTGACAGACATATGATTTTATGCTATACAGTGATATTGGTAACATATATGTGTCACAAGTATTATCCGGATAAATTACAGTGCGATAAACTCCGGCACAAGCGATGGTGCGAAAAATTGTTATCCTTCTTCCCATGTTTCGCAAAAATCAAATGCTGCTTACTTTGCCTCCCCAAGCTGATTGAATCTGACGATGCGCCACGATAAGCAGAAGGTTCAATACAGCAGTTTTTCTCCTCGCTTTCAATCAATTCATGTGGTGGCGTGGTTATAGTGGGCGCCTAAACATTTTAAAAATTGTTTTGGGTTCGAATCCCGTTGCAGTCCTAAATTTTTGTAAATATGCTTGTAAAATTTATCTGGAGAGGCAACGAGCAGGAAAATTTGTGGATTAAAATTAAATTATCCGGCGAGCCGGCGTACGAATTTATCACCCGCCATTCTATCCGGATAAAAATGTTGCGTGAGAATACTTCCTCACAGGGCAACATGAAAAATCACGCTCCGCTTAATGGATTAATCGCAGGTTTTTATTCATATGAGTGAGAATTCCAAAGCCTGCTTGTTTGTCTTCATACTTTATCAATAATTCAAATTCCTATATGTTGAAAACTGATATCACTGTTAATTAAGTTTTCAAATCCTAGGGGGGGCTAATTTTTTTTTCTAGGGATGGCTAAGCCTTCAACCCTTTCCTTCTAATGGTAGCTCCATCAAATTTTAAACCTTGTTCAACTTTCATCGTTTTGTTTCAACACTAAAATGCGATATTTGGCACATGTTTATGGTTTCATCAGACTGCTAATATAATCAATTATGTGTAAAAATTGTGAAACTAAACTATTGAAAACAAACAATTACCTATTGATTAACAATCAGTTTGCAGTTTTGCAAACGCGGACACAGTTTTGAAATTCGTAAACGAATAACTTCCAAATGTTCGAAATTAAGTCTTCAACACCTCCAACTAAAATTAATGAGCAACATTATTTAAACCGTTTAGCGGAACACTCCTCGTTGTCAGAGCGGAGTCTCAAAATAGTAGAAAAACCAAGACCAAACAGCAAGTAGAGTGTAAAGCCAACTGCATCCTCCTACTTACATGTGACTGGCAGAATCTCAAAGTGATTCGTAGAAAGAAACACAAAGGTAACCAGCATTGCATTATTTGTATGCAACATGCCTTGCTATGCTTCACTATAAGATATAATGGCAACGCTGTGCCAGGTGAACAGCAGATTCCATGGAAAGAGAACCCCAAGACAAAGCATGAAAAGTTAATGATGCAGAATTTAAGACATTTTTCTTTTCTCTACAATATCCCTCAACGAGCAGGCAACCGTCAGCACACGGTACAGGGAGCAATGGAAGCTCATCCGCTTTTCTCACTTCATTATTCTAAATCAGCTGTCTACACGCGGCGGTTCGGGCGAAGGTATTCCTTGTCCTCCTCACAACAGCTCGAATTGGTGGCTGATGGCGTGTAGTGCAGTGAAATTTATGGGTTTCCGTCTAAGATAGCCGTTCGTACCTCACCGATCCTCACTAATATAGCCTTGTTTGTTAAACTGGTTACTGGAGTGCTGGAAAGTCGTAAAAAGCTCAAAAGCTTGGTCCTTGTTGGAGAAGTTTTTCTATACGGAGTGTGATAATTTTCAATAGACTGCAGGAAGTGAAATGACGTCGTAAAATTTAAAAGAGAATACATTTTCGACTTCTTGGTTATCTTCAGATGTCTATTGATAGAAATAGTATAATTATCTCTGAAGAAAATTGAATATTCGAGACTAGATGACAATCCAGGTGAGAAGAACATCTAACGTAGACGATTTGAAAGCAAATTAGTTTTCACGAACAAATTTTGAGCTCATTAAATGGATTTTTTGCGGCATGTTTGAAAACGCTTTCCTTACATAGGGGATGTATTGTATTTGCATTATATAACATTTACGTTTACAAATCCTCGCCGAATAAATTTTCTCTTCGTTTAACAAATATATTTCGCGCACCAGAGTTTCGGCATCATCCCTGTCAATTTGAACTCTGGGATCATCGGTCCTGTCGACTGACGCCATCGTTGCGTTGTCGCAACGTGATTTGAATCCATGCATAAGCTTATATTCTGCTTTCCCGGTTTTTCTTCCATTCATTTGGCAGGAAATTTTCATCTCTGCATCAAAATTACACGTAACGTTACGCCTTCAGGTAAGTTGTTGAGGATAAACGTCTGCATCGATAAGACAGTAAAATGTAGTAGCACAATTTGGAATAGCGTGTTGAAGATATTGAAAGAACGCATCTAAGAAATGCTTTCATTGTACCACAAAAAAATGCGAGCAAGCCAATTAAAACTAAACATAACGTGAAGTTGCCATTTTAGGGCCGTTGTCCACGACGCGGTTTTTTAAGTTGCAAGGTACTTGTACGCGTATACGTGTGCACGACTACGCTTGATGCTGGATACATTGCGTAAAAGTGACGTGAAATAACTTTAAAAAACGCTACGTGGGCATCCACCCTTAGAGGGATGCATCCGGATGTGGCGAATCGCGTAGAAGCCTACCGGAAGTACCTGTCGGTTCCCTATACAATTATTCGTTGGGCCAACAAAACCATATCCAACAATCTTATTTTATTTGCACAAAGTTCCTCTTCCATAAAAATAAAAGATAGGTAACTTCATGGACTAACAAAGAGTAAATTTCAATAACCGCATCTGGCAGCGAGCCACTCAGTATATGTAGTGCAATAAAAAAGCGAACACTGACCCAATCTCGCTCGTCTAGTTTTAAACTTTTCTTATAAATTAGTTCAATTCCCTTCAGGCTACGCAGTACGCTTCCTTTATAACAATGCACCGACCACCCATCCATCCCAAACGATGTAAAAAGTGTACGATCGTTAAAGTCTTGAAAGTCTTCTTTTTTCCATGAAAAACAGTTAGCGGGAAAAATCTTCGCCCAGGAAGGGAAAAAAGTGATTCCGAATATGTCTGGTAGGGCAAAAAGTCACGCAAAGAACAATTTTGCATCACTCAGCCCGCCTGCCGGATCCGGGGCAACAGTTAGTGGCAGCTCGTAGCTCTTCGTAGTTGGTACGCCGAGAATGCGTCTGGCTGGGTATGTGAATGTGACTAAGAGAACTGGCGACGTCGAACAATATGTTTAATTGATTAGATTAAAAGTTTTGTGCCAGATTTAAAGCGTACTTAACGTAATCTATTTCAACTTTCGCTCATGATGCTTCAATTTGGGGGGAATTGGGTGACAAACGATACTATTCTTAAGTACTTGATCCATATGGATTCAGCAGAACTGACTTATTTTTGTTTTGTTTTTCAAATCGTTTCTTGTAGATTTAAACCCCGGAAACTGTAGGAGCAGAGAGCTCGTAGGCAGTAGTGTGATAACCGAAATGCCATCGAAGTATGTAATACAAAGCAAATGTAGAAAGTTTATTCACCCCTGCTAGTGAATACTTAACAAACACACTAGGACCAGGGTTTTGGCTCGAACCTTAGCCTATTACTGCGATTGAGCATATTAAATCATTTTATTGTTGTTCATCTACATGCAATCAGGCGACTTGTTTACTTTTGGTTATTACGCCAAGTAGTTCAAAACAACGATAATTATCCACAATCGCTTTTTTAAGCCACCGATCGGATGTCCAGCGAAAGGGAGAAAATTTGGGCAAATTTTCCCAATATGAGATCTTTAGAAGGATGCTTTTTTCAGCCCACTTGGGACAAGTCTAGAGTGCTTTGAGAATAGGTTGTATGTGCAAAATAGAGTCTTTTTTCGAGAAGGACGATCAACGACGGACCAGATGTTTACTCTGCAACATATCCGTGATAAATTCCGACAATATAACTGGCGGACTCATCATCTGTCTCAGTAAAACGGAATTATCAGTGGCATATAATGCTAGTACATGGCTTTCCGGCAAAACTTATCATGCTGATTCGTGCGACGCTAGCCTAGCTGTGTGCAGTCGAGGAGAGCGCGTGCAGCCAACTGGAAACTGGCGGCCCAAAAAACAAGCCTCCTGGGATAAGACATTACATTCGGTTTTGCTACGGTCAACACGGAATGTACGATCATCATGAATACAGGTAGGTAGGTGATATATCTCGCTTAACTTTTCAAAAGGTCCTAAGTAACATTTTTTTCATGAATTAATTTGAATAGCGCAATCAACAGAACAACATGAAAGCTTTTGATTGCAGTATTCAAATTAATTCATGAAAAAAATGTTACTTAGGTCCTTTTGAAAAGTTAAGCGAGATTTCCTTCCCGAAAACTCTTCAGCTGGCAGCTCTTTGGGAACAGCGCACGGTCCCTGTAGGGCGCATTGTCTCGTCAAAATATTAGTTTCAACATCAAAATGTGAATAATTTCGGTATTTCATACCTTCCTAACTATTATTTTGATTTGTTTATTTCACTAAAACACTATTAACTTTTCCCGATAAACTATTATATCCCCGCGGCTTTCAGCATAGGGAGGTCCCACAATACCGGACACCTCCCAGTGCCAGGCGCTTTTCGCCTAATTTTGATAACTCAGGTTGTTATCCTGTTGGTCTTTTTAACGGTTAAAAAATCAAAATAGCAGAAAAAATCTAACTGTGACATCAAATCGAAAACTATTCCTGCTGTCGATTGAAGCAAATTGAAAATATAATTTTGATGTTTGTTTTCGTTAACAAAATAAGTAAATAGTTTGAAGTCATATCATACAATTTAGAAATTTTAATCACGAAAACTAGAATTTGAAGTATGATTTTTACTGTGTGATTTTGCTTTACACTATACAGTCAAACAGTAGATGCTCTATAACTCGATATCGACTCATGGAAGCAAATTATTACATGCTAAAAATATTTTCTGGGTTACTGTGATGGTCCATCCAAAGAGTTTTTCAGAGATTTTCTATTGCACATCTCGATATTTCCATAAATCGATAGTCCCTTCAATATCGACTCATGGAGATTCGACTGTAACAATTTTGAAGCCGAATCATTTACTGTTTATTTTTTCTTCGTTATGGTAATGTGAGTGTGAAATCAACACAAGAGCCATTGTTTGACCATGGGCACATGACATATAGGCATCTTTGCCGTGGAATGTGGTCCTTCCATGATTTTGAAACGCTAGCGAACCTAGCGGTGGAAGTCAAGCTTTACTGATCAACGCGCTATGGATATACGGGAGTGCAATTCGTTGATTCTTGATACATTGCAGTTTGTTTTATAATGCCTATCTGTTTGTGCCATAGATAAGAGAAGATCCGTTTATTATATTTTTCAATGATGATTCAAAATTTCAATACATATAGATAGCAGGCGTGTTTAAAGATTCGCTAGACAGCTCTCAAATCAAGTCAGTTATTGACCTTATCTTAGTTCGATCAAACCTACAGTGCCCATGATCGCATTTTTGTAATACTCGCATTTTTGTTCATTTTGTAAAAAGCCTGCGAATCGTTCAGAAAGCTCAATTTACTGCATCTAATCCAACAACAGAAAAATAGGCCATACTATCTTGCCTATCTGTGGTAAGCTAGAAATTATTGAGTTTGTTGACAAACGTTTTACAAAATCAACCAAAATGCAAATGTTACAAATATGCTATCATGGGCAGTAACAAAGAAGCACCATAATCTCCAGAAGAACGTCAAATCTCTACAATGGCGCTTTCGTCGGTACAATAAATTAATCAAGTTCACTCTCTAATGAACAAATACTAGGCCACAAAGAAAGGTAATTCTTTATTGGTATGAGCGCAATGGTTTCTGATGCCCAATTTGTAACAGATAACCAAAACGGATATTCTCTTAAAAACTACAGGGTGGTCAGTAAATGATCCATCTGAATCTCTGGAACCTTTAGAAAAGTGGAGAATTCGTCGAATTCATGTCACAATCTTCTCTCCATTTTTTGCCTTTCTCGTACACCAAGGTGTAACGAAAAAGCTATATATTCACTTCCAAGACAATTTTGTGATAGAAGGTCCAGAGACCCATAGTGTTATATATAAATCGACTCAGCTCGACGAATTGAAATGGTGTCTGTCTGTGTGTATGTGTGTGCGTGTGTGTATGTATATGTGCGCAAAATAAAACTCACTCATCTTTAAGGCACTTGCGACATTCGATTCCTGTCCCATTGTTTCATATTAATAATTGGCCAGATCGGACTATGGGATCAAAAGTTATGGCCAAAATACGATTTGTATATACAAAAACACGCTAAGGAATTCTCACTCAATTTTTTTTAGTATATCTGATGTACGAGAAAGGCATAAACACCGCTAGGTGGATCAATCAGGGTTTTTTTTGTTATTGCAATCTAAAAGAAAGAGCAGTGCCGCTAAATGATTAAGCAACCAAGGGTCAAAGCGTGGTGCTACATTATTGGTTTGACTTTTACAATTCTATAAAAAACAAACGATTTGAAGAAGGTCAAAAGCAAATAAAATAAATTGGAAATTTTTATTTTGAAATTTTATCAAATTTCCTTTGATTTTGTTTTGAAACATTCCTTTTGAAATTGTTTACCAATTACCCCGGTACACCGCACTGCTTACGGTTACAACAAACCACTTGACAGATGTTGTAGATCGTTTAACGATGTATGTGATATATTTGATTATAACGTTAGTAAACTTGTCTTCAAAACTAGGATTAAGATACTCTAGTCTGTGTGGTTTTGAACCAAAGGTGAATATATAAATGAAAGAATTACGAAAGAAAATAACAAAATCACATTTCGGCCTCGTTAAACTCCGTGAAATTTAGATTTAAATCACTTGAAACGGAATTTATAAGAATATCACATATCTTTATTTAACATTTCAAATTTTCAGATTTCTTGTTGTCGTGAAATCGTTGTCTTATCTATGCATCCCTAAGCCGTTGATATGTAGGATAAGAACAATAGAAACCCATTCATGGCCCAATTTAAAACTCATAGAAGACAGTGATTGGAAATAATTAAATTAAAAAAAAAGTACGAGGAAGGCAAAACAGGGATGATCAACACAAATTTTTAAATTATCATTAAAAACTTGCCAGCGAGAAAGAATCGTTTGAAAACCGTATCTTCATTTGAAACATTTACCGGCTGGGATTTCAGCTGCTGATGATTTCTCGCTTAACTTTTCAAAAGGTCCTAAGTAACATTTTTTTCATGAATTAATTTGAATAGCGCAATGAACAGACCAATATGAAAGCTTTTGATTGCAGTACTCAAATTAATTCATAAAAAAATGTCACTTAGGACCTTTTGAAAAGTTAAGCGAGATTTCTGAAGACTCTATGTCCAATATACCCGATCAGGAATGCATAACAAAATTATAACTCAATGATATCAATTGTTGTTATTAAAAACAACGTGTGTTATAATTGATAATTCGATAAAAATGTGTCTTCGACCAGTTTTATTTCATTTCAAAATTAAAACAACATTAGTTATGTATATTTTCACAAAATAATTGCCTACATTTTTTGTAGACATTGGAAAAAAAACAAATCGGAGGTAATCACCTTCAGTATAACTTGAACCCACTCGATGTTAATACAAAGCTGGAACAAAGTTAATTGCCTATACATTATGGATGGATATCCGTCGTGGTAGCGTACAAGATTTCTATCCGTGATGTAGGCAATTACCTTGAAAGTAGATTTTTGTACAAAAAATTATATCAACGTTTGTTATAATGTTGATATGAAGGCATCAACATCTGTTTTGATTGTGTTACGGCTAGAGGTATTGTAGGAGTAGTATACATTGATAGCTCTTCATTAGTATGTAAATTTGCCTACGCTCACGGTAAACATCATTATTACTGTAGTTGATAACGGGTTAACGGGAGAGAGTTGTATTATCTATTCTAGAGATCAATATGTGTGGGTTGTGACTGTTCAGAAGAGTCATCTATCGTGTTGCTGTACAAGTCGAATTTAGTATGGTACGATAGAACAATCGAAAGGCAATAAAGACAACAACTCGAGCGCGTTGTTGAAGCAATCTTCCGTATAAACTCCGTGTTATCTCTAACTACACTTTGTGACCAAATGTGCCATCACTATCCGCTTTTGAATACCACACAGTGGCCAAGAAACCTCCTTCAATACCGATAATATTACGGCTACGGCCTCAACATTTAATGGAACCGGACCGGATTGAAGGACACTCTGATCAAGAGCAAATTAGTGTGGTGGTAATCCAGATCGACATTCTGTGCGGGAAAAGATAAGTTCGCCATCATAGAGTTACCCGTTTTGTTTGCCAGTGCTATAATCGCCATCTCTGTGATACCGATTCTGTTGGGCGCCGAAAAAGAAAGAAGAAGTGTGATAGATTGGCTTGGTGGTGAATATTTTTCGCAAATTTGAGCGCAAAACGATGCAGAAGAGTTTGTGTAGCTTTGGTGGTTCTAGTTTCTAGTACCTCTTAACATTTGAAGAAATTTGTACTAAGAAAGCTCTTGTGTGGTTGTGGACAGTGACGATCAGTTTCGCACCGATTCGCGCGTTCCGGGAAGTATTTCGTCCGCGTCGGGAAGGATTTTCACGTTTGCGTCCGCGACGGGAAGGAGAACCTCGTATTCGTTTTTTCGCGTTCGTTCACTAAATCGGTTGCAAAATGCCACTAGAGAAAAAGGCAGAAAAGAAACTGTTGGAGCTGTTGGTGGTAAGAAAAGCTCTGTTTGTGCACCGTGATTCCGCAGAGCGATTTGTCGGTCAATTTGATGAAGAACGAGTTCAGTGCCAAATTCCCATTCGAATTGAGTCGTTGGATAGGACATACCAGGAATTTTTGGATGTACAGGGCGATATTGAGAAGCTGGATGATCCTGAAAACTTAGACAATCATTTGAAAGTGAGAGCTGATTTCGAGTCCAGATTCTGTGCTACTAAAGGCTTTTTGCTGTCACGACGAGCAACAGATCCAAACCAAAACGTACTCAACACTTCGCTGAACGCCACGCAATATCACCCGAGCCATAATTTCCATTTAAGATTGCCCAAAATCGATCTGCCAAAGTTTAATGGCGAGTTTTCCAAATGGCTGTCTTTTCGCGATACATTCCAGTCGATGGTTCATTCGAATGGAGATATCCCATTTGTAGCTAAGCTCCAGTATCTCGTCCAATCACTTGAAGGTTAGGCTCGAAAACCTTTCGAGAGTGTGAACATGGAGGCAGACAACTATGCTACGGTTTGGGATGCGCTGCTCAAGCGCTATGATAACCGGAGATTACTGAAGAAGCAGCTGTTTCGCGCAATCTATGACCTGCCAGGGATTAAGAAAGAGTCGGCACAAGAACTACACGAGCTTGTTGATGAGTTCCAACGACATGTAAGAGCATTAGGTAAATTGGATGAACCCATCGAGTACTGGGATACCCCACTCGTCAACTTACTGTCCTATAAGCTTGACTCACTGACTCTACGTGCCTGGGAAGAAAAGGTCAGCCATAAAGAGGAAGTCAAATATGAAGAATTGACTGAGTTCCTGTTTCAACGTGTGCGTATACTGAAGTCAGTGGCGTCCGATGTCCATCAACCCCAATCGACCCTATCAAAGGTGACCAGCATAAGCTCAAAGAAGCAGTTTCCACTGAGATTAGCAGTCAATGCAGCTGTATCCGAAAGCAATTCCAGCAAGCCGTCCTGTTATGCGTGCTCCGAGAAACATTTCCTGTTCCAGTGTGAAACATTTTCCAATATGCCAGTTAACCAACGCCGTGAACTGGTATCTCGAAAGAGATTGTGCTGGAACTGTTTTCGCAACGGTCACAATGCTCGCCGTTGTAATTCTAAATTCAGCTGCCGGACGTGCCATAGCCGTCACCATACGTTGTTGCACGATCCATCCCAATCAACGCCAAGTTCGTCAACTCAAGCCATCGCATCGAATTTCGAAGAACCGCCGTCAAGACCACCTGCGGTGACGACCGCAGTTCCCCATGGGCCATCAACGTCTTCCCACCGGGTTAGTTTGTCGGCCCAATCGCAAGTAAGCACGGTGCTTCTCGAGACAGTAGCTCTTAATGTCGTCGATGATGATGGAAAGGTTTTCCAGGCTCGGGCCTTGTTAGACTCAGGGTCCATGACAAATTTTATGTCCACGAATTTTGCCAAGCTCCTCGCCAATCCTCAAGCCAAAGTGAACGTTGATGTTGCTGGTATCGGTCAGTCCCTCAAGAAGTTGAAGCGAACCGTCACTGCCACCCTCCGGTCCAGAACGCAACCGTACTCCACGAAGCTCCAGTTCCTGGTCATCGATAATCCCACAGCCGATTTGCCTATCACGAAGACAAGCTTTGCCCCATCGTTACTTCCAGACATTCCTTTGGCCGATCCGCAGTTTCTAGAACCCAGAAAAGTTGATTTGGTGATCGGGGCTGAAGCGTATTGGGAATTCCACACGGGAAATAAGATGTCACTCGGTGAAGGTCAGCCACAATTCGTCGAAACGTGTTTCGGTTGGACAGTTACCGGTCCGACACCCCACGATCTTGCCTCCACTCCCAGAACTTGATCCGAACTTGATATCCACCGCCGATGACCGCTTAGAAGCTTCACTTCAAAGGTTTTGGGAAATGGAGACTATCCCAAACGAAATCGTCATGCCTGACACCGAAAAGCGTTGCGAAGAAGTCTACAACACTACTACTGAACGGAACAATACTGGACGTTATGTGGTTCGTCTTCCCAGAACAAACGATCCAGATGTTGTGCTCGGAGAACCCCGATCCATAGCTGAGCGCCGATTTTTCAGTCTTGAACGCAGACTGGAACGGAATCCGGAGACAAAGGCAGCCTACCACCTGCAAGACGACATCAGGCTACTCCTTAAATGACGCCCTTTTGGTGGGTCCGGTCGTCCAATCAGATTTGTTGTCGCTTGTCATACGTTTTCGCAGCCACCCAATCGCCTTGGTGGCTGACATTGAGAAAATGTACAGGCAAATAGAGCTCCATCCACTTCAGCGGATCTTATGGCGTTTTCATCCATCACAACCCGTGGTAACATACGAGCTTCAGACGGTAACATACGGTACGGCATCCGCGCCCTATTTGGCCACTAAAACCCTACAACAGTTGGCCAAAGATGCTGCTCATATCTATCCCGCCGCCACAAACCCTGTGGCCAATGATTTTTACGTGGATGATTTGTTGTCTGGAGCCCCTGACGTCGAAATAGCCAAACGAATCCGCAGAGAAGTCTCGGCCATGCTTCATTCGGCCGGCTTTGCATTAAGAAAATGGGCCTCAAATTCATCCGAAGTTATAGCTGATGTTCCAGTAGAAGACCGAGCAATTCAACCGTGGTTTGATCTTCAGGATAAGCAATCGGTCAGCACCCTTGGATTGATGTGGGAACCATCATCCGACACTCTATCATTCAAAGTTCAGTTACCGTTGCCTGCTGCCAATCTCACCAAGCGGATTATAATGTCCTATATTGCCCGAATCTATGATCCACTAGGAATTGTGGGCCCAACCGTTACGAAAGCCAAAATGTTCATGCAGTTCCTTTGGGCGTTGAAATCCATCACTGGAAAACCTTATGCATGGGACGATCCTCTGCCACCAAAACTGCAGTCCGAATAGAAGGAATTCCACGGAACCATTGACCTCCTCCGTCAAATCAAGATTCCACGCTTTCAATTACTCGCCAATCCAGTCAACATTCAGCTACACTACTTCGCTGATGCCTCCGAACGGGCGTATGGTGTATGCTGTTTCGTTCGTACTCAGTCCAGAAATGATGTGTCCACCCATTTGTTGGCATCGAAATCAAAGGTGACTCCGCTCGCCCCAAGGCACACCATTGCGCGGCTGGAACTATGTGCTGCACGACTTGCTGTAGTTTTGCACAAAAAGATGAATTTTGCTCTCAAACTATCCGCTGCGGTATATTTTTGGTCCGACTCCACAGTTCTCCAATGGCTACAATCGCAACCCGGCCGCTGGAAGACCTTTGTCGCCAACCGTGTTTCCCGAATCCAAGAAGATGCTCCCAAAGGTATTTGGAAGCATATCGCTGGCATCGACAATCCGGCGGATGATATATCAAGAGGATTAACATCACTAGAACTTTTAAACTGTCAGAGATGGTGGACTGGACCTGCTTGGCTGCAATTTGAACCTGAAACGTGGCCTATCGGGGCACTTCCCGAAGAAGATACACCAGAAGCATCACAAGAAGTTCGGAAGCTTCCTCTAGTAGCCATGACATCCACACAACTTACGTTCCACGATCATTTGTTTTCGAGCTGCTCGCAATTCTCCAAATTTCGACGTTACATCGCATTCTGGTTGCGGTATCTCAAAAGGTTGCGAGATCTTTCAATAAATCGATGCGTCAATCCGTCAACTACAAGGCATGTGGAATTAAGGTCCACCGTAGAGAATGTTCCTCCACTAAGCACCGATGAACTTCAATCAGCCGATCAAATATTGTGTCGATTGGCTCAACGTGAAAGTTTTCCTCAAGAATACAACGATCTTGTATGCGGTGAACCGGTTTTCAAATCAAATACTTTGAAGTATTTGACACCACACCTAGACGAATTTGGACTAATTCGCGTCGGAGGGCGTCTGAATAACGCCGATCTCACTGATTCAATGAAGCACCCCATCGTTCTCAGTGCGAAACATCCGTTTTCTAGTATGCTAGCAAACCATTACCACCGTACATTGCTGCATGCTGGTCCGCAATTAATGCTTGCTACCCTCCGTCAAAAATATTGGATCATTGGTGGAAGAAACTTGCTCAGGCGAACGTACCATCAATGCATCACATGTTTCCGCAGCAAGCCATCCTTGATTCATCAAATTACCGCCGACTTGCCAACATCGAGAGTTACACCGACGCGTCCATTCTCTGTATGCGGAATTGATTATTGTGGACCTTTTTTTTGCTAAATCACCCGTCCGGAGTCGCGGCCCAACAAAAGTTTACGTGGCTATTTTTGTGTGTTTTTCAACACGTGCGGTGCACATCGATTTGGTGAGTGACCTTTCGACCGCTGCATTTCTTGCCACCCTTCGGCGCATGGTTGCTCGCCGAGGAAAGCCACAAGAAATCCATTCAGATAACGCAACTGCGTTCAAGGGTGCATCACATGTACTTCATCGTGTGTTCCAGATGCTGAAGGTAGAAGAAACAGAACGTAACAAAATCTTCAACTGGTGCGCCAACAACAACATACGTTGGAAGTTCATCCCACCTCGCGCACCGCATTTCGGCGGGCTATGGGAGGCGGCGGTGAAGTCTGCCAAACTGCACCTACTGAAGGAAATTGGTGGCACCAACCTACCATACGAGGACATGCTCACTTTGTTAGTTGAGGTAGAAATGTGCCTCAATTCTCGTCCACTAGTACCGATGTCATCCGACCCGTCTGATCTAGAGGCGCTAACTCCCGGCCACTTTTTGGTCGGAACCAATATGCAAGCTGTTCCTGCGTTGCCGTTGAATGAAGTTCCAGATAATCGACTGAACCACTGGGAACAAACCCAGAAACACTTTCAACGGATCTGGGCTCGTTGGTATCCAGAATACCTCCAACAACTACAAGCGCGTGCCAACAAAAACTGCAAGCTATCAACCAACATCAAACCCGGACGACTTGTAGTCGTTAAAGATGATGCCCTTCCGCCAGCGAAATGGCCTCTAGCCAGAATCACAAATACGCATCCAGGAAAAGACGGCATCGTTCGAGTCGTGACGCTGAAGACTGCTTTTGCCGAAAACGTCGTCAGACCTGTAGCAAGAATAGCCTTGTTGCCGATACCCGATGATGACCCAGAACAACCTGTTGCAGCACCCCACAATCATTAGAGCAGTGCAATACTTGCTCGAGGCGTATTTCGTCTTTGAAAAGCTGATCGATGTTTACCAAATGCAACAATCAATCGAAACAACGAGATGCTATCCAGAATCCCGCAACCAACTAACGAGTACACAATACACCGACTCATCGAACGAGGGAAGTGAAGAACAGTTCAAAACAAATCGAATACAAAGTACCTAGTAAATTTGAGAATCTATAAATTGTATATAATAGCTATACGTTGAAATCCTACTATTTCAAAGGTGGCCGGTATGTAGGAGTAGTATACATTGATAGCTCTTCATTAGTATGTAAATTTGCCTACGCTCACGGTAAACATCATTATTACTGTAGTTGATAACGGGTTAACGGGAGAGAGTTGTATTATCTATTCTAGAGATCAATATGTGTGGGTTGTGACTGTTCAGAAGAGTCATCTATCGTGTTGCTGTACAAGTCGAATTTAGTATGGTACGATAGAACAATCGAAAGGCAATAAAGACAACAACTCGAGCGCGTTGTTGAAGCAATCTTCCGTATAAACTCCGTGTTATCTCTAACTACACTTTGTGACCAAATGTGCCATCACTATCCGCTTTTGAATACCACACAGTGGCCAAGAAACCTCCTTCAATACCGATAATATTACGGCTACGGCCTCAACAGGTATTTTTGATATAATTTTTGTTATTTTAACAACTAACCAGCCAAATTTATAACACATTTTGTTACAATATTTTTCTAAAATAAATAACTCCCCTTGTTATAATTTTGTTATGCATTATTGATCGGGTATGTTGTACAGATGTTTAAAATAAATGATGAGCATTAAACAAGATTCATATTATCTTTTTTTTAAAGCTGTTAGTACACCTTTGTATTTAAAATTTGCTGAGTCGGACTCATACCCACGTTAATGTCTCATCAGTCTGTTAGATATCTGGACGAACTAGTAGAATATTTGATGATCGGACGAAGAATGTACTTCGGCCTTTATACGTTTAGCTATCTGCTTTTGTTCAGTAGGTAAATAAAATCCGAGCAAATAGGGATAATCTCGCCTGTCACATCTACAATGGGGTCAGACCGTAAAAGTATTCGCTAATGCCGGCTTGCCTTGTCTTTGTAGGGTTCAACGCAGAATGTCTTGTCGTCAGTGTGCAAACGCGACGAACGCAGGAGTCCCTTTATCCTTTTGACAGAGAGGAAGCTGAGAAAAGCGACACGACACGATGGGGGAGCTTAACTTTTAACACCGAAAATTGAATTAGAGTGCAATGAGGTACTGATCTAGATACGACAAGAAAGATTTATGGGGGACTCAGGGAATGGGGCTGAAGGGTGCTTTTGAACAAATTTTATGGCCGCAGTTTTTCCGAACAGTTTTTTTGTGTGGAACTGGAAGAAGTCGAAAAACTTGATAGTCATCGAATTCATAGCTATAAAAAAAAGAGGGTAAATGTTTTCTCATTGAATTTGAGTTCTTCGTTTGAAAAAATATATTAATATTGATGAAACAACAACGAAGGTTTACATCTATATAATATAATTTTATTGAGTATATTTTCTACAGGTGAAAGAAATCAATAAATTACAGTACTGATAGTCTTAACCTCAAGATATTGAGAATAGTATTTAATTATGAGTATTGAAGGAGAAGAATCTCGAATTTGGCAGCATAATTTTTTACTCATCATCTTCTAGTTTTGGTCGCTTGGAAGGCCGGCGACGTGACACCTTTGATGGTCCCTTGGAAGGAGGAGCCTTGGTAGTAGGAGGATTCTCTAGCTCATCCAGTTGGGCATCCGTGAGCCTATCTTTGTACCAATCCTCACTAAAATGTCAATAAAGTACATATTTTTTTAAACAAACACAGAAGGATATGAATCTCACCAGTCCGGAACCTTACGGGCCCATTCGCAATGTTTGGCAGCGTCATCGAATGCTTGTCCAAGCTTGCAGCCATTTCGACGAGGAGTTTCTCCATTGATGCACACGTAGAAAAACTGACAGTCCTCGGGATCAGCATATCGGGGATGTGTAACTGCTATGGATTCATTCACTTTCGGGCATGTGAATTTGAACACGTCCTCCGATGAGCATCCACTCTTACCTGCCTCATCGGGCCAGGTGCATATTCCGGTCTTAGGGTTGAATACCAGACCAGCAGGGCAGGTTATCATGTTGAACTTTCCATCCACGCAATAGAAGAATTTGTCGCAAGCACCAGTTTCGCTTGCAAAATATCCATTCAAACGGGGACAGTGTTGTGAAGGAATAGGCGTTTCTAGGAATGTAATTAGTTTAGTTTATATATTTCTAAAAAACTGAATGAACAATGAGCACTTACGGAATTTTGGTCGTTTGCTGCAATCGATGTTGAACGGCAGATCACACTTCTCCTGATCAATGTCGTAATCGTTGAACACCATACCATCGGGACATAGTTTCTCGGTGATCTGCCCGTCACGGCAAGCGTAGTACTTGTCGCACTGTTCAGCGTCAGCAAAGTATCCATTGGGCTCCGGACAGTTCTCTGACAGTTCCGGATCAATTTCTTCCGATGCAGCAGGGGCGACTCTGGCTGGCTCTCGTACTGGCAGGACCTTGGTTGGTCCTTCTCGCTCACGGATGGCACCTACCGATGTTCGACGATTGGTTTCATACTGCCGTCTGAGTTGGCTTTGTGCTGCAGAAAACCCTATGGAGAAAAAAAAAGATAAGCTATTACATTACAGTACGGCGACTACAACATAGCGAAAGACCTCGGGTACAGTAGTTGTTCCCGAGGGAAATACTTCACGAACAGTACTGGTTTGATTCAAATCCCAAACATGACTTAATAGTGACGAACATGAGTCATATTCGGGATATGTGTCAAAACGTTAGTAGAAATGTAGAAATATCACCATAATCTATGCACTTAATACACATCTCTGGAACAATCGCAATTTTGGTTTATCAAAGATAAATATCGTTTTGACTCAAATCCCAAAAATGGCTCATATTCGAAACACCGGCGTTTTAGCACACTAAAACTAAATGTTCTATCGGTTTCATGTACAGAGGATCAAGATTGCAAACGAATTCAATGAGCCATCGAAAAAATCACACGAATAAAGTGAAATTGTTTGGAACATGAATCATGTTCTGAGTTTGAGTCAAAATAGTATTAAATATTCAAATAAGTATATAGGAAGCAGCGAAATAATATTCACCGTAATTATGTTATCCAGCCCATCCTAAATTTATTAACTGCTAAAACACATAGTTGAGCAGCAGGAAAACATAAATGGGCTATGACGTATTCTTCGAAATGAATCGTATGCAAACAATTGTTCAAGTTCCTCGAATGTTGTATAAAAATCCCAATAAGTACTATTCATGCAAGTACACGCATCAACTCGTGTCTAACTGCTCGATTCCCTGCCCAAATCCGACCTAACCTAATGCGGAAAGGCCCCCTCGCTTGTGCCTCCCGCACCATCGTTTGCCAGTGAATTACACAATGTACAAAAGGCTCAACCGCCAGCCATGGGGAAGCGTGCACTATCAAAGCACAAAAAGTATCTCGCTTGACAGCACTTTCCATGAACATGTGACATTCATGCATACAGTAGTGTTGAGGAGCTTATGACTGAAAAACGCGCCCATAAATCACTCATCGTGCTCTGGTTTATGCTCAAGCTCATAAATCTGCTCTGCTAACACGAGGCGCATTCAAACTGGAGCTTTATTCTGCGGCAGGGATTCCTGCGGCTGTAATGCTCTATGTGTGTCTCGAGGGAACTTATATTCCCTATGGAACGATGAGGATCGAGACAATGACGGCTACGGCGACGTAGGGTAAGGGAGGTATTTTGGACCACTTTAGGAGATGGCCGAATAATTTTTCGAATAAAAGTTAGATTTTGTAATAATGCTTGATCAATTCCTTAAGCAACTAAAAAGTGGTGAATGCTAGGTAGGATTTGTAGGTAAAAATGTTGTAAATCCCACCGAAAGAGCCAAACTATCATAAATTCTGGAGATATGTTAGATTTAATTTTGGACCACCTGTTTTTATTTTGGACCACCTATTGAACATATTTTGGACCACTCGAATAATTTTGTATTGCTTGCAAAGTTATGTTACTATTAGATTGAACGAGTAATCTCCAGCATTTTCGGCGTTTTCATCCTAAAAGTCCTTGTTAAACAATACATTTTTATAATCACTCAAAAGCTTAGAAAAATATCTACCAGCTAAGGGTTTTGAAACTAATATCAATGTCAGTACCACTCGGTACAGCATCATGAAAGTAAAACAAACGTGCGGCCCATGGCCGTGATGCATGCACCTGGTCACTCCTACCCTGCAATATTTTTTATGTAGTTTGCCAGAGCTGTTCCATTTGCGACATTTATATTAGTGGGTTGCCCAGTTCTTCGTTACTAACCGGAGACGAGCCAGCCTAGAGCTGAAAGTCTCCTTAACAAAGATACTAAAAAAAACGTTCTTACTCTTTGCACATTCTTTTACCAAACGAAACATAATCGTAGAACGCGGAACTCTGTTGCATTGGCAAGCAGCACGGACAGAGAGCACTAGCAAAGATTGGTTCTTGTCATGTAGTTTTCTCAACTATTTTCGTATGGAAATAGTGAAAACAGTTACATGTTGGTTTAATAGACATTTTTCTAGAGCTTACATCAATGAACTGTAATTCATAAATGCAGTATGAACAGTAATTTATTAATGGTTTGATACTAGAGAAACAAATGGTTGAAAAAAAAACAAAAGTTTAAGAGATCTAAAACTTAAAAAGAAGATATGTCGAAAATATGTTCGGTTCAATGAAAAATGAACCTATTTTGGACATGCCTCAGAATACTGTTTTTAAACTTACAATGTTTTGCTCGAGATATGAAACAATTTTAGTTAGGTTTTAATAAGTCAACAACATCATTTACATGTTTTAAATCTATGTACAAATAAACTTATAGCTTAAGAAAGTTGACTTTAATTTTACAATTTCTTCTTGGTTTTGGTCTAATCCAGCCGAAATGGGTAAATGCGTGAAAATATTCTTGAAAATTGCTAAATTTTTAAAGAAACAAATGTAGGAGATACCTTATGGATAGTCTCTTTTTGCAATAAAATTTAAATGTTGCATGTTTTGTTTAGTTTTGTGTGATATAAATGCAAAATTCAGCTAGGTGGTCCAAAATATGAGCCCGGTCCAAAATACAGCCGTTACCCTACATGAGGAGCCACACAAACTGACTAGCACATATGGCAAACTTTGCTTAACATTCGGATTATCTAGTGGTGACAATTCCACTATTGCACCATGCCCATCCTTTATGCCTCATCATGAAACAGTGTCGTATGTTTCGACATTTTCGTAAATAAAGACACAAACCGCTACCACTTTACTTAGCATAATCAGGGTAATCTTTTGTAGGTGTTTAGTAGATGTTGTATGAATGCACCGCCTAATGAATGCGGTTATAATGTGTAGACTTGAACAGAATACGTTCTCAAATGACAATAAGAGGACATAAAAGAAACGCCTAATCTTCTAGTGTACGATAAAGTAGACTTGTTCCCGTGGTACTAGAAACGGTTGTGATCGTTATTAGATAGCGAGAAAAGCGTCCTTTACTTCTCAGGCAATCAAACAAAAATATCAGCTCTTGTAAATCTTTTTCGCATATGAGTAAATCGCTGAAAAAATATATTGATATAGTTCAAGTTTTTGATAACAGTACACCCAGTTCTTTTTACACGATTGAGTTTAAGTCGATTATGACCTTTAGCGTCAATGAAACCACCCCACGAAAAAAATCACAAAAAAATTAAGAAAATTCATATGGTATTTCAAAAGCTGTGAAAATTCAGATTAACCGAGAAATTAATAAACACCAACCGTGTAAAAAAAAAATTGGGTGTATCAAGTTTAAAATACTTCAAACTTCCATTTACTTCCGCTATATTCACTTATGTATCAAAAGATACGTATTTCGTTTTCTACTTGAAAACTTCTTCAGTGTTTTGTTATCGATAACAGTCGATGTATTTTCCCCTAAGACGCTCAATATTAATTATTTCATGTATCAAGTTCTTTTTTCAATTATTGCGGTATGGATTGAGGATATCGATGAATCATGGGAGTGTTGAGCTAAACTATTTTACTCTATAAACCTGATTTTAACCGAAGCATTCCTGGTGCAACATTAGTACAAACACCTTCAACTTTCCCCACTAAAGCTATGTCCATT
The DNA here is from genome assembly GCF_024139115.2 of Armigeres subalbatus. Lineage (NCBI taxonomy): Eukaryota > Metazoa > Arthropoda > Insecta > Diptera > Culicidae > Armigeres > Armigeres subalbatus. The sequence goes on from NC_085140.1 coordinate 310,765,858, forward strand.
AGACTGGCCCAGGAAACAAAAAGTTGTCTAATTCCACGGGGCACCCCCAGGATTGTGTCTTTGGGTGAGAAAATCAATCTCTGAAAATTTCAGCTCAATCGCTTGTTGCATAAGCTGGCGCATTTGATTTGAAGTTTGTATGGGGATTTCAGCCAAAATGTATAGGAAAATACACCTCCGTCACTCATTCGATCTGGAAATTGGTTCTGATTGCTCGATTGACCTCAGAATTGCAAAAACGGCAGTTGGTATGCTACAGAACAATTTCACAGAACATTGTATGATGATTAAATGAACTTTTCGACAACATTTTTTTCTCCCCATAGTAATCTGGGCCAGTCTAATGTCCATTTAGAATCCGGAATAATAAAATCATCTGTATCTCGGTAACGGATTGACGTACAAATAAGGTTAATACATCAAAACAAGGGTAATTCAGGAAAAATTATTGATGCAAATAATTTCTTCGTGTTTCTAGCGAAAATTCACACCTTCTTCTTTATTCCTCTCATCAAAAGTTGCACACCTCCGGAGTCAACTTCCTTGGCACATTTGTTCCACATTTTGGCATCTGAGTCGCGTCCCGAGCTGTTTTTTCCACTTTTTCCACTTTTCTTAAGCTTCCGCTTCATTACTGCCCAAAATGTCTTGATGGGCCGGAGCTGTGGGCAGTTGCGTGGATTTATGTTTTTATCGATGAAATCTTCGTTATTATCGCGGTACCACTGGATGACTTCCCGGCTGTAGTAGCAACTCGCCAAATCTGGCCAAAACTTCACGGGAACTTTATGGGCTTTTTGAGACATTCCTCCTTGTACAGCTTCGAGTCCATCGTCTTATTCGTCACAAACAATTAGATCTATGCCCCACAGTTGCATATCCCTTGCCAAAAACATCCGTTTTTTTTTTGCAAGTTTGTCCAAAAAGCAAACTTAAACTTCGCAGGAACTACTCCTCGTGCCGTCACCATGTCGAATTTTTGGCTAGGAAGCTGTCAGAAATCCATTTTGACGTAGGTTCCATCGTCGATGACAGGATTATCAACGTGGGTGTGCAGACTTTTTTTTCTCCTTTCGGCTTCCATCTGGAATAATTTTTGTTACGCTGCACGAAACTTCGTGAAATTTATACCACAGCAAGTGGGCGTCTAGGTAGACAAACCGCTGTAAAAAAATTCTTGCAGCGGTCACTTTCCGTGCCGCTGCAATACAATAAATGATTCCGGATTCTAAGTGGACATTGCTTTACAAGCCTCCAGATTTAAAAAAGGTATTAATTGTAGCCATGGTCACTTTTGCTTGTAGTTTTCAAATCACAAAAAAAAACTCTTCTTTCATAAAAATCTCCTGATTCTAAGTGAAACTAATAAATAAATATCACTGATATCTTTATACCAAACGTGTTCATGATTGTCAAACCATATAAAAAAGTGGGTTATTTGCAAATGCCTCACAGCCTCCAGGGGGTCGCGGACCAAACTCTGATATAAAACTTTAAGTTTTGAAACTCTGACAAGCAACACTGCTCACCCTATATTCAGACTAAGGCCAAAATTGCCTGTTAAGCGCTTGCACATGTATAAACTGCGAGGTTTCTAAGACAAGCCACCATTTCTGCATTCGCATATCATGAGGCTAACACGATGATACTTTTATGCCCAAAGAAGAAGAGACAATTTCCAACCCGAAAGTTGCCTAGACCAGATCGGGAATCGAACCCAGCTACCCTCAGCATGGTTTTCCTTTGTAGCCGCGCATCTTACCGTAGGAGGGCCTACTTCGCCTTGTGGTAGATTGAAATTGGTGCAGTTTGTTGTAGGGATCGTTTTAGTGAACGATTTGCAGAATTACAACATATTAATTCTTTAACTTTTCAACATATTAATTCTGCTTTATATCTAATAACAATATCTGCATCTCCTCTTCACGATATATACATAAAACACTCAAGGTTCACACATACTTGCCATTCGCCCGAATCAACAATTTTACATAAAATACATATTCCTGTCGCTCTCTTTCGCCTAATATCTCGAATCTATTAGTGGTTATGTTCAGTTCATAACTTCAGACGCCACTACCGAAAAAAACATTACCACAAATGCCCAAGTCTCAACATGCTCTCAAATGCGTGGGAAATCCATTTTGTTCGATACCGAACCAAACTCTCCCAACGAGCGGCGAAGTGCAGAGACAAACCTGATAAAGTTATCAGAACTGTATCGAAATCAACACAACCCGAGGCGACTATCAAAATTTTCGATTATTGATAACTTTTAATTCTTAAATTCTAATGCTGATTCAGGTTTTTCTAGATTTAACTCTTAGTTTTGAATCAGAAAGAGCAGCATGTGAAATTGAGAAGGAAAATATTGATTGAAAGATAGTAGCTTATGTAAATTGATTATTCTTTTTGAAGATCCAATCGTTGATCAGTATATCTGCCCAACGCCACATAAAACATCGTCGGCGTCGTCGTGATATGCCACCAGAGACACTCTTTTTGCAGTCTGTAGTTGTCATTATTGCGATGATGGTAAGATCTTCTTGATTGTTTCGGCGCAACACATCAAAGAGCTATCGAAATCGGCAATTTGGATTATGGACGGAACTTTTAACACATATTTTTCTCAAATATTCACGATACAAGGAAGTGTAGATGAAGAAAAACATAGACGTTTTGTTTCTTTAGTTTATATGATGCTACCGAGGAAAAATGAGGGAACCAATCTCCACGGTTGCTTTTTTCACCTAAACCAAAGTTTCTTCAGAAAACTAACGCACCTTCAGCTGAAGTTGATTTATTCCGAAGATTACACTATCCAACTTGCGTATAAGAAAGTTGCTGCTTTGGCATTCTTGCCGAGTCAAGACATTCCAAATGCGTTTCAAGAATTGCAGAAAACGATCCCAGAGCCTCTCTGTGGTCTTTGAACTATGTGAGTGAATTTTACATTAATGGTCGCCAACGATAGCATAGCATTAGCATTAGCATTGTTACGGTGTAATTCGTAGATTGGACACTAGTGATACTCATGTTTTACTTTTGAGATCCTTATCTAGAATGTTATCAGAAATCAAGAAAGGGAGTGGTCCTTGATTTCAGTCTTAAACAAAAATATCAAAAGCATGAGGATTACTACTCCTGGCCACGCCCATCTTCACCGTAACTAGGAAGAGGAAGGAGATGTTTATGTAGTACTTACTTAACGAGAGGCCACCGACTTAGCGACACCCTCATAAGTACCACGGAGTTGAATAGTGAGGAAGGTATTCGTTGGGTCAGGATTTGTCTGTAGCTGGCAATGTGACCATGGTTGATCTTACCCCGTAACACACCACGTAAAGGTGTCTACCCAGCATTACGGGTATTTACATTAATGGTCGCCAACGATAAGCAAAAAAAAAACAGTCGCCACGGTCCTCTATTTCTGCCTTCATTATGGTCAATTCATGGAAGTTTGACGCAAAACATTCCACAGACTTCCAATCATGTTGAAGGACGGCATAACAAATGGGGTTTGCTGCTAAAACAGGGTAATCCTTTCTTCTGCAGTAAAGCAATTCCAGCCGGAAGAATAAATAGCTAGCACTGATATTTTGCGATCGCTCCAGTCCCAGCAATAGAGGCAATAAACTGTAGAGGATGATTGTCGCTATCGTCGAAAATCAGTTCGTTTTGACAGTTGTGTACCCAACATGTTTGGGAACGAGAGCAAAGGGAACGACAGCGACAATCGTCCTCTATAGTTTATAGGCTCCCCCAGACCGAAGCGATTTCATCGCCGCGACGGCGACAACTAGTCGCCGCGATTCTATCGTTGGGTCGCTGCAGGCGATGTTCTATTTACGCTTCCATACCAACGGCGACAGAACAGCTGTCGCCAAGCGATATAATCGCGTCGCGACGGTCGCATCGCGTGTGTTTGGGGGAACCTTATTACCTCTATTGTCCCAACCGATAGCAAAGCAGCTTAAAACCCCAGATTAATCCACCTACAGTGAGATTTTGACCCTTCCTTAATCGTAAGGAAATATTGTCAGACCCCAGTATTCAAAACGAGATAAAAGTACTCAACTTTCCGTGGTGATAGAAAGTATAAAGTGACAAAATAATTGCCTTCCGAAAGGCAGATTTCATGAGCTTAGTGATAACAGAATGAACGAATACGCACTGTACGTCATGCTGACTATCTTTCAGGAACTTGCCGGATTAAATAGCTATTGTAACATGATTAGTTTAGTAACTATCGTAACGCTGGTAGCATATACATATCTTCTTCTAATTGGCATTACATCCCCAGACTGGGACAGAGCCGCCTCGCAGTTTAGTGTTCATTAAGCACTTCCATAGTTATTAACTGCGAGGTTTCTAAGCCAGGTTACCATTTTTGCATTCGTATATCATGAGGCTAACACGATGATACTTTTATGCCCAGGGAAGTCGAGACAATTTCCAATCCGCCTTGACCGGCACCGAGAATCGAACCCAGCCACCCTCAGCATGGTCTTGCTTCGTAGCCGCGCGTCTTACCGCACGGCTAAGGAGGGTCCCAATATACATATATACATATACACTGCGCGAAAAAAGCATAAGGACAAGAGTCAAATGGCTAGTTATCCGCTGATCATACCCGTACCCAGAGTCTATCATTTGGAGTGTAAAGTATACGTGAAATGCTGCTAAATTGGTAGGAATTTAACGATGAGTTTTGTATCACGGTTTAAACGTTGTTGTCTTTCTTTTACTTCCACTAATTAGTTTTTTGGTATCAACACAGATACGCATTTCGTCCTCAACTTGTGGACTTCTTCAGTGTGTTGTTATAGTTTTGTATTCTAGACTATTAATAAAAAATAGACTTTTTTTCACAGGAAATAATTATAAGGACCAGTGGTGCAATTTGTCAACAATGCCTGCTGAGAGTGATTCTTTTATTTTGTATTTTTATCTGCTCCTCTTTGCCTATGACGGTGCCTTTCAGTCAGAACGACAAAGCAGGAGTAGCTTAGCAAACTCGGTTTATCAACAGCGGGCTGAATCTGATGATCATTCGGCACAAATTTCCTGTCATTGTCTTTCAAGTGATAGTATTCACCCATGCATTTATATAGGGCCGTCGCATTCACACAGCAGCAAGTGAACTGAATAGACTGTCATTGCGGGCTGCGTGTGCAATGAGAAGAGAGGTCTTTTGTTTACTTTATCTTTGATTGTTGCTGCTAACCATTTTCAGTTATCACTGCTAGGAAGTGAGTGTGAAGAGGGAATGGTATCAATATCCAACAAATTTTAGTCACTGAGATTGAGAATTCGCACCACTGATAAGGACAGTAAACAGACAAAATACTCAACAAAAACGATATTCATTAAATGACATTCACATTGATTAATAGGGAGTCACTCCTACGCTGTTTTAATGACGACCATAAGTCGTCTCGGCATAAAATTTATATAGATTTCAGTTCAATATTGTTGCATTGATCCATTCTTCGACGACAGCACTTCGAAATTGAAGAACGGTGTCAAACATACCCTCATTTTGTAAATCTTTTTTAGAAAATTGGTCCCAAACATTCTCAGTTGGATTCAGGTGTGGGCTACATGCCGGCCATTCTGTTACAGAACTGTTCACCAGAAAAGATTTTGTGTTACGCGATTTTGTGTTGCCTGCAGCATAACAAGAGGTTTTTGCAACTAGACTGAAAGCTGTCCCCTTCGAAATTCCTTAAAATCTATTACGGGTTTTAACATTAAGTAGTTCGGCAAATATTGCGCAGTGATAAGCACACAACATCTGGTTAAAGTGTCTATATTGTTCGCTTGTTTCCTCGGCATGACTATAATCGCTAAGAAACATCAGTTCTGGGAAAAAGTATGACGTAACGGGGCGCGCAGCGATGAAAAAAATAGATGGACCATAAGGCTGTTGGCAAGATACACGATGTTAAAAACCGCTACGATTCATGGAATTTCGGATAGGGCACTCTGATGATCTTGGTAGCTTTAAGTCTAGTTAGAAAAACACCAGTGTCATTCATTTCAACCAAAATTCTGAATTCTGAAAAGTATGTACAGTTTCTAGGAGAAATTTCGATTCCATTTACTAAAAATGTTATGGACAACGACATAATATTTCAACAGGACAATGCCTTTTGTTATGCTGCGCGTGACACAAAATCGTTTCTCCCTTTTAATCAATGTGAATGTAATTTAATGAATATCGTTTTTGTTGAGTATTTTGTCTATAACTGTTTTTTGTCCTTATAATTATTGCCTCTGTTTTTATAATTATTTAGTCTGTTTTTAATTATTAGTCTAGAATACAAAACTCGTTAAATTCGTACCAATATAGCAGCATTTCACGTATACTTTACACTCCAAATGATAGACTCTGGTTACGGGCATGATCAACGGATAACTAGCCATTTGACACGTGTCCTTATACCTTTCGCGTAGTGTACTCGTAATATCCAAAGACCTAGATATTAATTAATCCAAAACTAACTAAATCAATCATTGATCTGAACACACTTAAAATACTATTTTCATCTCGGTAAATTAAATTGACGAACATGGTCGTAAAAGCTTATTTCAACTGATATCTCGTCATTAAATATGACGTTTGCATAAGTTACTGAAACTCGGTAGTCAAGTTTGCCATCGTCATCGGTAGTTCGGAGTTTGACTGAGTTTCGGCAAACCCATCTGTCAAACATTGAAACTCTGGCATGCTCTGTAAAAAAAACACGTGAAGCAAAGCAAGAGCAATGGAAAAATAGAATTTTCATCTTTTATTTTTTTTTTTAAGTATTCATTTTGATTTCAATTTTTTCTGTACGACACTATAATCTGTTTAAAATTCACACATTTTACGTCGATTTTAACATTGGAAATAATCAATGTCATGTCCGTATTAATTTCAGCTCCAGCAGTATTTCAAACAAAAAAAATACCAGAGATACAGCAAGGATGGAAATTGCTTACCCCACATGAAGGAGTCAACAAATAAACACGTTAAACATCGTTAGAATAATCAGGACTGCCCTACTGACTTGTCCTGTCTCGGGTCCTGTTCTTTATGGAATCATGGAACAATAACATTAAATGGCTGCCAGAGAGAAAAGAAATTCTGTTCACTTTGGTATTACCAAAAATAAAATCTACTTTCGTATTGATTAAGGCTTTTTATTTCTGTTTTGATTCATCTGAAAATAAATAAAAATAATTATTCACTGAATTTCGGCAAATTCATTTACCGAATTGATCGGCAACGCACTACCGAACAGCACGGTAAATTTTGACAGCTGGGTGGTGTCGAACATTTTACGACCAATCGGTAATTCGAACTTTCACCGAGATTTTTACCGAGATATCAGCTGTTGGATTCTCGGCAATTTATTTTGCCGGCCTCGGCGAAAAAAATTAAGTGTGAAGGAACTCAATAGCGTTCAATAATCATAAATATAATAGCCCTGTTTGTCTGTCCGGTGACTAGCCACGCGGGGGAAATTCTCACAAAAAAATCAAATACCTATTTGATACTTCAATTCTTTTTTTACTATCAGATGTAGAAAACAAAACCAGTGACAACCTTAGACAACCAGATACTTCATGTGATGAAAAAAAAACACAGACAACAGACATTGAAAATTTTTATTGAAAAATCTGATCTATGTACAAGACACGACCGTCCAACGTAAACTACGTAAAACAGTTTGGGTACGTTAGGAATGTAGTCATCACCATGCATGAATATTTAAAGATAATTAATTCGATTACTTATGTCACTGGTTTATAACAAAATTTACGTAGCTTGAAATGTGAAAATTGTTGTATATCATCGTCGGGTGACAATGCGTTAGCGCCCTTACCGACACTACAATATAACCACAGAGAACAGACATGGATGCTCGAACAAAATTTCGGTAAAAACGTGTGTAAAGATTTAAATCGCACCTCAGCGCCGCCAACGCAGGCTGCCCGACATAAAAACTCAATCTCACTAAGTGATGGCGTTGGCATACACTACATAAACAATGTAGTGCTGCCACCTAGGAGCGAGCCTAGGAGCAATTCGGAATGAACACTAGCGCTAAAAAGTAAAACACGGCAAATTTTACCCATATTCATCAGCACACTAGCACCGCGCAACGGGGGCATAACGACATACTTTAAAATGACCAGTAAAACTTTTACACAAGCATGCGAATGAAGATGAACGTCTGTTCTCTGTGATATAACTATTACAATATAACTCCCACTGTCCGAAAGTGGCATTACGGATACAATATTCGTGCAACCAGTTTATTAATAGGGGAGGAGGTTCGGTTGTGGGCACCTCTATGTATCTTTTGACAGATAAGAGATGCTGTCATTCTGAAAAACGTCATTTGTTTGCTAAAGTAGCATGATGTTTTGTGCTCAATATCAAACTGGATGGACATCTCTACTTTGAACTAGAAACAAATCAACTTTTTGTGCAAGAAAAACAACACGAAAGTTTTTTGTGTGGCTTTTTTCAAAGTGTCATAAATTGAAGTGATTGAATTCAAAAAATTAGTTCTAATGCGTATTTGTACAGTAAATTTAATCTATTTTGAGGCTCAATGATAATTGCCATCAAAATTTTAGCGTGAAATTTTTTTCTTCACATTCCAAAAAGGCTGGGCACCCTTATTGGTTCGGTTATGGACACCCTCATTTTATTGATAAATCATTCAATATCGTTTTAGTTGTTCCTTAACTTATTTTTAATAACATTTTTTGCAGTTTTCATAATTATTAGACATAATTGATTGAAATAATGAGTTTATTCCATATTTTTGTTCTATGGGCATGTCTAGTTTTTATACACACACTCTTTGGAACAAAGTTGTATTCGACGGGGAATCATGTTCCATTGTTTCCTATTGAAAAGCACTATTACCGCTAGGGTGATTAATCGAGCTTTTTTGACTGTAATGCATACCAATAAAACGTAAATCAATGAAAAATTGAAACTCATTTACCTAAAGTGCTATTTTAGACCTTTCTTATGTGACTTTTTTCAACATCCTCCTTAATGCACCGAGAGAGCCATCATCACTGCTAGGTGGATTGATTTGAATTTTTTAGTGTCTCCTGACTATTAGAATGAATAAACTATTCCTTGTCGTTAAATCTGGGTGGTTTTCATTCATGCTTCTTTATTTTGAGCTAAGTTTGCCCACAACCCAACCACAAAATGGAAATGTCCAAAAATGTCAAATTTTCTAAACTGCCCATATTTTTTTCAAATCGATTAAATCATACTAATTTCTTTGCTAGTTGTCAGGTTATACGTCTAGCTTTCCATTGCTATACAATTGTCGGCATAAGATTAACCAGGGCCAAAGTTATGGAACAAACACAAAAGGGTGCCCACAACCGAACCTCCTCCCCTATTATTGCAAGAATCTTAGACCCGGAAGCTAGAAGGTGATAGATCTAATGTAACTCATATAGCCCGTTTCAAGAACGTATGCGTTCTAAAGCTGTCCCATGTTTGCTGGGATTCCCTGGGACAGTTATGCGTATAACGGTAGTATAGTCGTATAAAATTAGCCCCGCGTGATTGATACATATCATAAAAATATTTGAAGTGCATTCAGACTTCCTGAATCAAGATTGAATCCTTTTGATTCTGGTGCGAATTTTATAATAAAAATATAATTAATAATTTGCAGTTTATCATAAAATGGGTTATCATTTTCATAAGTTATTTTGAACCGAACTTGTTTGTTCATTTACATTGCGATTATCGCATAATCACATTGCATTGCCCTTGCTTACAATCGATCATCTTATGCTTGCACAAACATGGTCGTGTATGTATATCACTTTTTATGCACTACATATTCACTACGCATTTCTGAGTGCATGATCTCTCTTGTTTCAGACAGCAGAATGATCGCGCGGTCGGCCGAATTATTGTGATCTGCATTGCGCGGCCGGCAATAAAATTAATCAGCTCAGTGCGTGATCTCTCTTGTTTCGAAGCGGGCTTGGTAGGCATATGACTACTGCTTCTGCTTCATACGCAGGAGGTCGTGGGTTCAATCCCAGGTCCGTTCCATTCTCCTACTTTGTATCTTTCTATTTATTTCTCATGTTCTAGCAATCGCTAGAACTGGAAATGGACTTCCATACCGTTTCCATTACTATTCCTATACCTTCAACTTCAGTATTCTAACAGTAATCTATCTGCTAGAATTGGAAATGAACTATAGAGCTCGTTTCCTACATCCCATTAGAAATTTCATCAGTTGCCTTCTCCTATCTATCACATTGGCAGCTCGTTAACCAAGACGGACCTCTGCCTCTCGAACCTAACCCAGAAATTCCAACAAATTCCGCATGAACTCGTGGCAAGTGCAGAGGTATATTCGGCATGCAGTGGGCGAGTGATTGCATCATCATTTCCTCATTACATTGACTTGCATTCTGACGTACATTGAATGTAGGGACAGGGCAGGTATTTTCGTCTGTTCGTCATACACTTGCCACGGGCGCTGCTGCGTCCACAAATAAACTAGTAACATATATTTCGCCTTATGGATGCCTAATTATGTAATTACTAATCTTGTTTAATACCTTAAAAATGAGTGAGATTTATATGTTAGTAAATTTCATAATTTGCACACATACGCACACATACATGCATATAAGCGGTCTATAAGTGTCTCAAAACATGCTCACATTTGCTATCTAACTTCCACTGCAAAAAATTTGAAATCCCTTTAAATTTTTCACGTTTTTGCTTTTCTGAGAAGATTGTTTGGTACATGCCTAATTAATTCCCTAATTTACGGTAATAAGATTTTCTCATTGGGTGTCATCTGAATCTTAGCGCCGAAAAGCTAATTATACTATTTATACTTCTCGTCTAAAGTGAATCGTGGTCGTCTCGGGCGAATAAAGTCGAATTCAATGTTTCTCAAGTTATATATTTAGCTTGAAGATATGTGCATTCGAGTTAAAGAGCATATCAGTAAAACTGATTAAGTCAAATAAAAAAGGCGCATAATTCAACATCACAAAAAAGTAATTTGAAAGGACTCATCGTACTTCCGTTATAATTACAGTTGCTGAGCTAATTTAATGGGAAATTCATCTGTCGCTTTTATGGGGAATCCCTGCATCATAATCCGCTTGAATTGAGGCACATGGTGCTATTTTTCCGATGGTAACTACCTACACAAAGTATTTTTATTCGCATTCACCGAAAAACTCTTGACCGGTAATTTGAATTGCTGCCATCTTGCACACTGCCTACTCACACTCCTCCACATCATAGTAAGCCCAAATAAAACAAAATATTGCTTCAGAAACAAACGATTAATCGATATTTTAGGTATATCAATATAATGTTACGCGTCAGGCGCACAATCTTTCATTCATCGTCATCTTTAAAGGTCAGTTCTTCACTCAGAACAGTGCCCACAGGAAAAACTGGTTAACCTTTCACAAGATAATTTATATCGCTTAGCATTATGTCTTCGTACTGATATAGAATCAGGGTTAAAACGTATCTCCAGATGCTATCGACACGATCGCTATGGATAGTCTATAGTTTGTCATACTATTGGTTGATGAACTGGTTCCGCATAGAGAACTTTAGTTGCTTACGTTTCTCTCTGCGGCTCTGTAGACCTATTTATACCATGTTACAGACTATCACCAGCGGCAATGCGGAGGTTCTACTCGTTCGCATTATTATCATTTTTTTTTCTTCTACTGATGATAGTCTCTTCGATTTCGTCCATGAACTCCACTCAGCAGCCCTAAGTCACTGGCAAGGAAGCGAAACCGGGCAAACTGGCTCAGTCGGTTTCGGCTTATTACTGGCGCGGCGTAGCGGTGCGGCGCGTGGCTAATAAAAGCGAAAGTGAATAGTAAACTCAAGTAATACCCACTATAGCACCACACAAGCACGATAATGTCGAGTCGTTGCGCTTTACGATACTGATCTTATCTGGCTCTTTGGAGCACAATAATCCGATCGCGGTGCTCATGCCCGGCGGAATGCGCTTTGAAAAAATGCGTCCATTGTAAGGCACCATTTTCGTGCATTGTATTCGCGTGCCGGAAATAATTGAGAGTTCTACAGACAGTTATGGAGCGGAACATATTGACAGATTTTCATATTGAAATGAATGCGGTGCATAGTGACAGAGCAGTAAACACATTAAAAAAGAACATGCTCAAAGGATCATATAGCAATGATTTTAAACAACTTCATGTAGGTTTATAAGTCATTTAGAATGTTCAGCTCCTTACATATTTATCATATGAGGATGACCAGGATCGTGCTCTGCTCATTTCTTTTGTGTAAAATTATGCTAATTATGGTTAGCTAACAGGATGAGGTTTTCTATTTTCAAATATCATTTTTTCGACCTTATGTATAACATATTATAGATTTGATATGCTAACCGAGTTTTGCGTTGAAAGGCATATCAACATATCAATATTTTGAAATATTTAAGGTTCGATTTTTGAGGTTCCCAATTTGCCTTCAAAATAAATATGGTCCGTATTTGGTCATGGATTTTTGTACGAAAATTTGGCTATTTTTTCTTTAAATATTAAAAAATGCCCATCGGTAACAGAGCTTATACAATTTTAACTATGTTATGTGACTAATGGATTTTGGATTACTTTTATGGAGCTCTTTAATTTTTGTTTGGAATATTTCAATTTAGCTATTGATTTCGACTTATATTATTAATATTGTTCATCATATTAGAATTGTTCGTGGAATAGTCGCACGAACAATAGTACTGGATACATAGTTTATTTTGAAATCTATTTAAATCTATGGAAGGAGTATCTACTGCATACTTCGATTTCCCATCAAGCATGTTCCATAGGTAGTCAGTGGAATATAAACCACTGATCAAGAGGCTTATATGTACAATAAACTTCATTGACCAGTTTCCATCTACTGCGTAGCACCAGTTGATTGATAATCATACGGCGCATTTAACACGAAGGATGTCTGGCAAGTTCGGATTATACTCCACGAGAGTTCCAGTTGAACCACAAATATGCAGGGTTGCCGTCGGGCAACAATCTCATTAGCACTTCCGAGTACAGAAACCACTCGCCCAAACCGCACATTCGCTGAAACATATCCATCCTGCAAGAACATCTTCCAAAGTGCGTAGCTGCTCGAGAACCGGCAGACATGCACACAGCACCGACCGACCTACAAGAACGGAAGATGTAGATTAGACTGGCCCAGGAAACAAAAAGTTGTCTAATTCCACGGGGCACCCCCCAGGATTGTGTCTTTGGGTGAGAAAATCAATCTCTGAAAATTTCAGCTCAATTGCTTGTTGCGTAAGCTGGCGCATTTGATTTGAAGTTTATATGGGGATTTCAGCCAAAATGTATAGGAAAATACACCTCCGTCACTCATTCGATCTGGAAATTGGTTCTGATTGCTCGATTGACCTCAGAATTACAAAAACGGCAGTTGGTATGCTACAGAACAATTTCACAGAACATTGTATGATGATTAAATGAACTTTTATAAGGGTTTCGGCTGATGCGATTCGATCAAAAAACCCAAAAATACACAAATCAGCTCCTAATAATTCAGCCGAAAATTATATAAAAGTTCATTTAATCATCATGCAATGTTCTGTGAAATTGTTCTGTAGCATACCAACTGCCGTTTTTGTAATTCTGAGGTCAATCGAGCAATCAGAACCAATTTCCAGATCGAATGAGTGACGGAGGTGTATTTTCCTATACATTTTGGCTGAAATCCCCATACAAACTTCAAATCAAATGCGCCAGCTTATGCAACAAGCGATTGAGCTGAAATTTTCAGAGATTGATTTTCTCACCCAAAGACACAATTCTGGGGGGTGCCCCGTGGAATTCGACAACATTTTTTTCTCCCCATAGTAATCTGGGCCAGTCTAATGTAGATGCAACTTGTTACCCAAATATTAACTTCCGCGCAGTTTGCTCTATGCATAGTTTATGACACATTTCCGGCATCGGGATCGCTGTTGGATGGGTGCACGCTATACTGGCAGAAAGCGTCGGTAAATCCTTTCACACCAAGAGCGCAGTTCGTGACACATTTTCGCCACGACGACAACGACGCGCCAAATAGCTAAATAGCTCCATTCACTCAGCGGAAAGCTCGTTACACATACGTTAATGATGGTGCCTAGCTCTTTGGAACGATTCCGGCACCACCTGGGTATGACGAAGACGGTAACGATATAGGTAAAGTAACAACTAAAAGGTGCCGCATTACTTCAACGGTAGCTTCAATACTGGAAGCCCTTGTAGGATGTACATAGAATATTTATTCATCGTTGATCTTTTTATCCGGAACCAACGGAAATTTTCTCACGTCTATATTTGCTCTTTATTCAGTTTAACCCATATGACAACTAAGAACAACTTGAGAACTGTATTCCCATCGCTTCAACAAATTAGATTCTTTATTTGCCACACATCAAAATCGATCGTTCATATTATTTTTATCGCAGAGTAATCATTAGATCGCCAATTGAATCGTGAACGGTGCAACTCTGTTGCGATGCCAAGAAATAGGTTTCAAAAGTAGCTCAGTAATAAGAACAATAAGCTACTTTTATTGAAAATATTTCAGATATTATATTATGATAACGAGTATGAGAAACTATAGTTTACTTGATCCCATTTTATAGATTTGAGTTGATCGTCATAGCAGTAGAAAGCGATATTTACAATCCTAATGCTTAGTTGAGCTACTGAGCTGTGAGTTCTTTCTTGACATTAAATTCCAAACTAGGACACTTCCACAAGCTTAGTTATAATATTTTAAATAGGATATGGAAGAGGAGGACTTCAAGATAATCGATCTATACAGTTCATTGCTGCAAACACAGCCTTGTAGGTAAATGATATTTCAACCGAAAAAAACTTACGGCCAAACTCGAGTAAAGCAGGGTCCGTTCAGCAAGTTTCAAAATGAACATATCACAGGGCTTCAGACCAGAGCATTAGTGATTAATCATAGATTTAATCATGATTAATGAATAATGGGCTATTTAATCATTATTCATTAATCATAATCATACAAAAAATATGATTCAATCATTAATCACTAATCGTTAATCATAGAATTTTACATTTAATCATTAATCACTAATCATATTCATAATTGTTTTGAGTTTAATCATTAATCATCAATTTTAATCATTGCATACATCGCTTTTATTCATTAATCTTTAATCATAATCATTTAATTTTCATACCTTTCAATAACCCAATTTGGTAAAAATGTTACTTGATAATTGATCAATATGCAAACCATTCAATTTGATTATTCATAATCATTAATCATTAATCATACCGATCTTTAATCATTAATCATACACATATTGTGTCAGCATTTAATCACGATCGGTAATAGTTAATCATACTCCAAACGTTTTATTCATTAACCATAATCGTTAATCATAATCATTAATCATTGTGAAAAATGATTAAATCATTAATCATAATCTTTAATCATAGAGTTGAATGATTTAATCATAACAAATTTAATCATTCATTGGAAGCTTTATTCATTAACGCTCTGCTTCAGACAAAATCGAAATGGTAACACAGAAAATAAAATGCATAATGAAAAGATACTTTTTCGTAAATATTGCCCAGTTCTTGAAGAGACCATGCGAATTAAGTAGGGGGAGAGGTTCGGTTGTGGGTTTTGTCTTTGATCCATAACTTTGGCCCTAGTTGATCTTATGCCAACATTTGTATTTGTAACAATAAAGAAGAATGAATAGAAGCCACCCAAATTTAAAGAAAAGTGATAATTCATTCATTCTAATAGCCAGGAGGCACTAAAAAAATATATCAATCCATCTAGCAGTGATGATGCCTCCATCGTTGCATTAGGGAGGATATTGAAAAAAAAAATCACATTTAGAAAGGTCTAAAATAGCACTTTAGAAAAATGGGTTTCAACTTTTCATTGATTTGCGTTTTATTGATATATCTCACAGTCAATAAAATCCTGATTTATCACCCTAGCGCAAATAGTGCCTTTCTCGTTCATTACAAAAAATAATATTTTGGCCATAAATTTTGATGCCATAGTCCAATCTGACCAATTTTCAATAGGAAACAATGGGACAGGATTCCCCGTCAAATGCAACAACGATTTGTTCCAAAAAGTGTGGATATAATAACTGAACATACCCAAAGAACAAAAATATGAATTTAACTCATTATTTCTATTAATTACGTCTAAATAACTATAAAAACTGCATAAAACGTCATTTGAAACAAGTTAAGGGACAACTAAAACGATATTGAATGATTTGTCAACAAAATAAGGGTGCCCATAACCGAACCAATGAAGGTGCCCACAACCGAATTTCGTAGCCTTTTTGGAAAATGAAGAAAACAAATTTCGCGCTAAAATTTTGATGGCAACCGTAATTAAGTCTCAAAATAGATTGAATTTACTGTATAAATATGCATTGGAACTCACTTTTTGAATAAAATCACTTCAATTTATAACAATTTGAAAAGGAAAAAAAACTTTCGCGTTGTTTTTTTTTTTTTTTGTAAAAAAAAATTGTTCCTAGTTCAAAGTAGAGATCTCCATCCGGTTTGATATTGAGCACAAAACATCATGTTACAATAGCAAACTAATTACAGTCAGAAGAACAGCATCTGTTATCTGTCAAAAGATACGTAGGGTTGCCCATAACCGAACCTCCTCCCCTACAATTCATGGGTTCTTTTAAATTCTTCTCTTTACTGTGGATGGCAGATTGTAATACAGTTATGAAGAAATTTAAATTCGGAAAATTATAATACATTGTGTTAACTTCCTCTCTTCCACTAGGCTAGCTAGAGCCTGAGGGTCTTACTCGCAGGGTCGGCTCTTTCAGCTTATCAAGGGTTCAACAACAAAAGTCACTATTTTTGATTGAGCTTAATAATGAATTTATTAATATTACTCACAAAGGGTGTATGTGTGTGTGTGTGGGTTTCGGTACGTTGGCCGGCCGGCGTGAACTGCTGATGTCGGGGGTAGCGATAGTTCGTCGTACAGCGGGTGAACGGGACATTAGCCGCTGTCTTTCGGTGGGCTAAACTTCTCGCTAGACAGGTTATCCAGAGCTATCAAAGCTAACGGGTGACTCTAGGGCGGACTGCCCTATCCTATGGCTTCTGGGTGACCAGATAAGGTCCGAACGTTCCGTATTCGGTGAAGGACGATTCTTCGAGGCATCCACCAGACCCAGCTTGAGCGATTCGGTTTCCGTAGCAATCGCTGGGTCAGTTGGGGTGTTGGGTTCAACTACCAGGCTCTTAAACTGAGCACTTTTGGGTCCTGATTGCACATGTGGAGATCGGATTGAGGTTAGTTTTAGGTACAGGCTATGGGATTTGGGGCTTGTCTCCAGATACTCGAGAAACCTGATTATAGCATACCTGATTCGTTAAAAAACAGTAAGTACCACGAATTAACGATCACTTTGGCACTCTTAGGGACCTAATAGGTCAAATTAGACTTTCCAATACGAATCTCGTCTTTAACGTCTGTACTCTTCGGTGTTCTCGGTAGGAAAGAGATCAAATCCTCTCTAGTCTCCGTTTACCTATAGCCTGTCCATTCTTGCCCTGTAGCTTTTACCATCCCTTTTTGGCGATAATTGCTCAACTCGCGACAACTATTCGGCTGATACCCATGTAGCAGTTTTATGTGTGTTCGAAAGTGTTTTACAAATTTTGTTTTTATTTTATTTTAGCTCTTCGTTTTTGAATATTTTGTTATCTTTTATTTACTCGTGTGCATGCTAATATTTTAATTCTTAGGCTTTAGATTACATACATATATATTTAACATTGCTATACATAATAATTAAGTTTCATAATATAGTTAATGTTACTTTTTAATCGGCAGTCTACTTAGGGACATTTTGTGTGAACGGTAACAATTGTTATAATCTAACAGTTTTGTATTATTTTAATACAGTGTTTGTATAAAAGCAGTTTACAGTTTTGTATCAAACCCTTGCAGAATTGTATATGCCAATATTTTATTTAAAAATTGTCATGCACTGGAGTCGCTTTGAGCGCAATTTTTTTCGCGGCTTTTGAGATTTAAGCGGATTTAGAAAAATTAGGCAGTTTTTCAAAAAGGTCGAAAAACACGTGAAAATTACAACAAAAAATATGTTTGATCGTTTTATGGAAAGGTCGTTTTTTTTTAAATTTCGGATTGGGCACGGTTTTCAAAAAAAATTCAAGGAGTATTTATTGAAATATTGTTGGTTTCAACGATCATTTGTATATCACGAGGCAAAATAAGTGACTATCAATCGAGATCTATGAATTGAATTGAAGGGGCCCTCCTTAGCCGTGCGGTAAGACGCGCGGCTACAAAGCAAGATCATGCTGAGGGTGGCTGGGTTCGATTCCCGGTGCCGGTCTAGGCAATTTTCGGATTGGAAATTGTCTCGACTTGATCTCAACAATGAATCCATGCAATATGGATGTCTTTAGATCGAGGTCGGTGAATAGATTTCTTGAGATCTTTCAGCTATGCAGTGTGATGGTTTTAGAACAAAATGTTTTTCTTGTCATATATAAACACATCTGATCCCAAAACGAATCGAATAGTAAAAAACCCAGATCAATCTACCTAGCGTTGGTGGTGCCTTTCTCGCGCATTAAAATACACCCAATTCTGTTTTTACACGGATTTTTTTACTCTTTCCATCAATTCATATGCATTTGCGGTCATTTGAATGCATTGCTGCAATCCCTGAAAAAAAATTTCGTTTTGCCTTTCTCGTATACAAAGTATACGTAAAGGATCATACACACATACAGACATCACCTCAATTCGTCGAACTGAGTCGATTGGTATATAACACTATGGGTCTCCGAGCCTTCTATCAAAAGTTCGGTTTTGGAGTGATTCTATAGCCTTTACGTATACTTTGTATACGAGAAAGGCAAAAAATCTTGCAAATCGGTCCATGAGTTCGTGAGGTATATTACTTCGAAGTTTGCATTTAATATATAGAAACTAGGCCAACCTGCCCGCTCTCGCTCGGGTTTTATTTGCGGTCTGTCAACCATTTAGTTGATGCGAATCCATGGGATGAAAAGAGAATCTTTATCCACGAAATGTTAACAACAGGAAGTTGGCGATCCCACTTCCAAATCGCTTAAATCGGGTGCCCTGATGTTTTTGAATGAGTTAGAAAACGTATTAGAAGTAACAACTTTTTTCGGTGGGATTCGAACCCACGACCCCAATTTGCTAGAAAGGTGCTTTCCTTACTGTTTTTTAATCTCTGATAGAAAACACTGAAGTTTGCTAGCCCATTAATGCGAACAATTATTATAACTCAGTGCGTATTTCTGAGCAGATGAAAAATAATGTAAAGCCATACTTAACGGAGTGTATTCAATCAATTCAGTATCATAAGTATAGTAATACAGGTAAACTTCGATATAACGTACATATCGATTTCAAAGTTGTACGTTATATCGAATTGTACGTTATATCGAAGCATGAGTAATCATCCTTATTTTACACTACTTAAATGTTGTACTATCATGTACTTTATGGGCGAATATTATTTTTTTATATAAGGCTCAGCTAGCAGTGCGAAACAGCTTTTCTTGTTAACTTTTCCTAAAATCTTGTTCGTCACTAAGAAAAATGACCTGAAGAATTGAATTCTTAATTTTATATCTATAGGAAATAAAAGTCTAAGAGGCACAGAAAACACACGCTTGCACCAGTTGCATGAATATTAATTTATTGAGTATTTGCGATCTTTAGTGGATTTAAAATAGGGTAGGATGGGGCATGTGACTCGACAAATTGAATATTTTCACTGAAAATTTATTATATACGCCAACATTATTCTGAAAAAAAATCTGGTATCACGCCAATTTTGATCAATTTTATTTGAAATTTTCGAAGGAATTTCTAGTGGAGTTCCTGAATAAAAGTCTAGAGAAATGTAGGATTTTTTCATCGGAAATTCCTTTGATAATTTCCAACAGAATTTTTGAAGGAATTTTCAACGAAATAGTCAAAGATTCCCTAAAGGGATTTTCCAAGAAATTCCAAATAGTATTTTCAAACTATTTCTTAAAAGAATTCCCAAAAAAACGAAATAATTCTCTGAAGGATTTTTCGCTGGTATTACCAAAAAACATTCTAAAGGAATTTCCTCAGAAATGTTCAAAGATTTTCTGGAAATTCTGAAGAAAATTCCAGAGGAATTTCCAAAGAAATTTCTGAAAGAGTTGCTGAAAAAACTGAGGAATATCCTAAGTAAATTCCTGCAAAAAGTTCTGAAAGATTTGCTGGAGAAAATTCTAAAGGAATTTCTGGAGTACTTTTTAGAAAATCCTGATTTTTTAATTTCTATCAACGCCTTTTTTCAATTTAGAAATTAACTTCAACGCTAACAAGAATTTCTGAAGAGATTTCGTAAGATATTTGTATGCAATAGAGATTTCCGGTGGAATTCCTGAAGGAACTCTTAAATAAATTCCAAAAAAAAATCTGAGGCAACTTTCGAAGAAATTCCTACAGGAATTTTCAAAACCTTAATAATTTTCCGAAGGAATTTGTAAAGGAATTCCAGAACGAATCCTCTAAGGAATTTTCGAAGAAATATCAGAAAGAATTAGCAAAATATTTCCCGTAGATATTTCTAAAGGAGTTTAGGAAGGTATTTCCGTAGAATGTTTAAAAAGAATTCGTGAATATATTTCAAAATTAATGATGCGAAGAATTTTCGAAAGTATTCAAAGAGGAAGTTTTGAATTGAGGAAGATTCTGGAGTAATTCTCAAAATTGATTCTTCCAATTTTCGAAGAAACATTGAGGAGGAATTTAAAAATGATTTTTAGATTTATTTCCGAAGTTGTTTCCGGAGGATTTTTCAAAGAAATCCCTGGAGGAATTTCTGAAGAAAATCTTGAAGCAATGCCTAGAGAAATTCTTGGAGTAATCTAAGAATGTCGGAAGTTCCTCCAGGAGCTCAATTTAGAAATCCTTCAGGAATTTGTAATTATCGGGTAAGTATGCCCAGTGCTATGCCGAGACTCCCTGAACCAATGGCCTCGACACTCTCACCTCAAGCAATTCGCGGACAGGAAAGTTACGCAATCAAATGCAGGGGAAACCGCAGAGCTTCACTTTGCGACACTTTATTCACTTCTGTCTTCCCTCTCTCTTGAAGATAGTTAACCTGTCTTTAGAGCTCCTCCTGGCAGCACTGCACCAATCTGGTTCTTTCCTTCCTTCCTTCTGTGGCCGACGACCCGGCAGTGAGCAACTCTTTTCGCTGTGACCGGTGGTATCGCCGGGTGGCTTGCTCCTTGCTTCGTTGCAACTCGACCAATACGAAGGCCGTTCGACTATCGGCGGAAACAATGCCGGATTAGGCCGACTAGGGAACCAAAGAATGACGGCTGTTCGTGCTGGGGTTTTCAACCCAAAAACAGTGGGGTTGTCCTCAACGCCTTCTCTTGTTCCACACGCTTTCTTCTCTATTCTTCAACTTCCAACTTTGGTAACTTTGTAACATCCGATCGCTTCGAAATACTTTGGAATACTGACCGCATCTCAGGGTCATGACCTCCTTTTCCAGGTCAGTCACCTCGTCTCATAATATCGATTCAATTACGCCACCGCTTAATGACTACTTAACGAAGGTGCATCTGGCTCTCTGGTGTTGGGTTGGAGGACTATAAGGAGTGGTGGATGCGGTCTTATAGGGTGGTGGAGGCTAATCATGCTCTGCTCTACTGCAGTTGCTAAAGTACTGGGAAAACCTAAACATATAGACGAGTTTTACCAGCCATTCGCAAACAATTCACGCATTAGACTACATTTTCATAAAGTTCTAGGCAACACTCATCACATAATATAACCAACACTTACAAATTCGTTTAGAAATTCTCTCTCTGAGTTTCCCTGAATTTTATTCTAGAGTATTGACCTAATGTCTCAGGGAAATTCCGAAGGAATTCCTAGAAGAATTTTCGAAGGAATTACGGAATTCATTTCTGGAAGATGTTTTGAAGAATTCCCTCTGGAAATCACTGAACAAATTTCTGGAGTAATCTTCAAAGGAATTTTTGGAGGAATTTTAGAATAAGTAATTCCTTTAGGAATTACTTAAAAATGCATTCAGGAAACTCCAAATGTGTGTATGGGTGACTAATGGGGGATCAAGTGTCCCCATATTGAGGTAATAACTTCAAATCCAAATATCCTAAAACTTTGATCGAATGTTGACATTCTCATCAGTACAGATCATTAAGCATATTTATGGCTTTGTACTGTGAAAAAACGAAATCATTTGGTCATTTTTATGAAAAGTTGTTCAAATTTTGCGTGGCCAATAGAAAAATCTTAAGGAAGGTCAAAACATACAATCCGCCCTGCAGAATAAACAAGGTTGTCAATCCAAAAAATAACTCACCACATAAAGGTCATTTGTCTAGAGGATCTTTACTAAAAAATACGCTAGTACAAAACTACTTTAGTTCTCGCTAAAACAGGGGGTGATCAAGTCTCCCCACCTTCCCCTACAGGATAGAACTTACATTTTCAATAAAAAGGCATGGAAATTAAGAAAATAAATTATATTTTTAGGTGTATTTCAAAACACTCTAAGCACATTGGATTATCTGTTGGTCGATACTGGTATTATGATCAGGAATTCCAAAAAATACATTATAACACTCATTTGGGTGCTATAATTAAAAACGAACATCAGTGCAGTAGTTACATGACAACATTTTGCTAAATTATGCAATGCAATGTGGCATGATAACATGGATCTGATAGTTCTCTGCAGCAACGTGATTTATTCGCAAGAATGATCATGTGGAATAAATCGGGCTGTAAAATTTGGTACAGATTCAACATATTAAATCTTTTTTTTTTCGTCACTGCAAAAAATAGCGTGTGCAACACGTTCCAAAACTCATTTTTTTTTAGCACTTGTAGTATTTATCCAACTCGGCAAGCCTCGTTGGACAAACGTACAACTTATGCTGAAAAAATCATATTTTTGCAGCTAGTTGCACAAACTACTATTTCTTCTTATTGGCATCATCGCATCCCCCAGTGGGAGATTGCTGCCTCGCAACTATTAATTTTAGCACTTAAACAGTTATTTTACTGCGAGATTTCGTAGCCATTTACCATTTTTGCATGCACATATGAGGCTAACACGGTGGGGTCCGTGACGTTAGGCAGAAGTACGTTAGGCATGATTCTTCCTTCTTTATGTCATGTGCTTTTCTTGGGGACATTTTATGCCTGTCGTCCTAATACCTAACGTTCCTTTGCCTAACGGGATATACCCAACACGATGACACTTTCATGCCCAGGGAAGACGAGACCCAGACCGGACCGGGAATCGAGCCCAGCTACCTGATATTACATAAAAGAATGTGAACACTTGACATTGACAACGATTATTTCACATTATTTTATTTTATCATCACGATGCACAATTGGTACTAATTTTATTTTTATTTCCTCCTGGCCATCAAGTCACCCAAAAAACAAATCAGACAATTATTCTATAAAATCTTGGCATATACAATTCTGTAAGCTTCTTATACAGATATTGTATTAAAGTAATACAATTCTGTAAGATATGAATACAACAATTATATTAAAATCTGCCAAAATTTTATATGCCAAATTATTATACAGTTTCTGTTAGGTTCTTATGCAGAACTGTATTAAAATCTGCCATCCACTGGTTGGGTGTAGTTATCAGCAAAACGAGAAAAATACCGAAATAACAATCCGTCACGATTCCAAACCATGTCAATGCGAAACGTGTAGCAATCGATTATCTAAACGCCGGTGAACTTGCGTCTACCTTTCAAGCGAACGGGTTTTCTGATAAATTAACAATCGGCGATGTTGGGCAGTTTACTTAATATTTCAGGGATGTACGAAAACACTGATTCAATGCAGACGAGCCTGTGGAACACGTTTATCATACCAATAATGTGTCGATTTAATCACTCGATGAGTTTCATCATCATATTATAAATACTTTCTACATATCGCTATTTAAGCACACTAACAGCTCGCTCAGTAAAAGCATCATCATAACAGCTCTCCGCCGCGTCATAGATGCAGTTTGTTGTGCTTCGAAGCCCCCAAACCAATCACTTTGGTTGATGTGCAACATCTGCATCTGCCTCGCACCGTTCATGTACCCTGGAGTGGATAGGCACTCGATTGTTTTCAACCTATCGTATATCTGCATATAGTGGGCTGGTGTTGGAGTAGTAAAAGTTTCAAGTTCATACACTCTATGTCTCGCCGTAAGCAGGGCACCCAAAGCCACGATGCAGAAAGCGCCTCAACCAGATGAAGTGCAGCGCAAATTGATTTCCTGTACACGTACTCACAACAGCAACCGCGGACCTACTTTGTCACACGCGAATGTGCTATTCTTCAACACAATGCAAATATCTCTACACTATAGTCAACTTGTAAAGGTTGCAAATTGCTCAATTGGGTCAAAGCGCGCACCAGCTTTGCCCACAGCTTATGGTTTTAGGATAGAACACTCACCGCACACGACACTGAAGAGCACTACGAAAATGACAACGAACTTGGCAGCTGCTTTCATCTTGGCGACCGTCTCACGACTGAACATTTATATTATTTGGTTAAAATAACAACGCCTTGAAGTGCTCGATCGGGTTGACCGTAGCAGATCGTAGATCGTAAAACCACCAACGAAGTTCGTCGCCTGTGTCGTTCGGGAACAAGAAGTCGCGAGCGCGATCCCTCACCCAGTCACTATCGACCAACCAACACCAACCGCAGCAACGTTCACGGTTGCTGGCACATGGAGCAGACTTCTGCAAACCGATTGTTCGATTCCTCCTACACTGCTCTGCTGCAGTGAGGTTTGACAAGTTTGGGAAATTTCTTCACGCTGCTTTGTTCGCTCCCGATAAAAAGCTCGCCGTGGCATAAAAAGGTTCATTTGAGAGTGTGCAGTCGATATACGAGCAAAAATTTCGTTTTCATCGATCGCTGAAAGTGTAAATCATATGTCGCGAGCCGCTTCGAAGCCATCAATACTTTTTGCTCATATTATGCTACGATCTGGACTCAAGAGATGATCAACTTAGTTACATTAAATCTACTTTCTAAAAACTTATTTCTCATTCACCGGAATTAAATGAAGGTTACTTATTCGCTCAAATCGTGTTCAAATCAAGCGACTTGCTCAATTCACTTGCCTATTCATTTATAATATTATATGCATTCCAAGATAGACACACATATTGAGATTATCTCAATCAGTCGCTGCAGAAGCGCGCACCTTTACACAAAACGGCTTTTCAACATGTAGGGACACGGCAGACGTATTTCCGTCCATCGTCGTAGGGGCTAAAACCAACGAAAGCAACGTCAATTTGCTAGAACTCCACTGTAGCAGAACGTTTCTCCTGAGCTTACGATTTGGTACGGATGAGTTTGACAAAAAAGAGCTGTTCTATTGGTTCTCGAGCCTATGACGAAAAGACGAAATTGCCTGCCTTAACCCCTTTCGTCCATATTGTAGTGCCGTCTCTTATTTTCCCACATTTTATTGAAAGCGGGAGATCAATGTTTTTGTTCTTCCACTTTTGACAAAAAATCTGTTAAGTTTTCGCAGGATTTCACTTGGGATTTTTTAGTCTGTGTCTGTGAGTAGATGAAAGTTATCGTGCAGCTCCACTCTGCTGATAATGAAGCTTTTTTTACGTGTCAGCGTGTTGAAAATCTGACCGGCGGTCGACTTAGTAATTCATCAGCTAAGACTCTCACTCTGCACAGAAGCTTATGGGCGCATTAATTCACAAGCTCAGCCTGCACTTTACCATCGAGAAGAGCTGAGCGTTTAAGATAAGCGCAACAACAACCACTGCGCTCAGACATTTATGCAGCATATGTACTATCTAATATGTTATACTGTGGGCAGACATACCGTTGTAAATGCGTTGTACGCCTCAAATTGTACGCGATACCTGCGTGGTTTCTGTACCATCATCGTACAGCTTTGTATGTCTTTCGCCATCTGCAACGATAAAATAGAATAGGAATCATGCGCTACAACCGTTGTACCCGTACCAACCTCGATGTGCGTTGTACCAGCGTTGTTCTGATTGAATCTCGCATTTTCAGAAGAAAACATTTCCATTTTCCATTTGATTACTGTTGGTTTACTGTTGGATTACAGTTAAAAATTTGACTCATTGGATTTAAAAATGTTTATTTTGAAAATGTTAGAATCGCGTATATATTTATTTATATTTCAAACGAACTGGGATATATGTATTCATACACATATGTGCTAATAGGGAGCTTTGCACTCGTTTCAAAGATAAACAAAAACCATTATATACCATATTATAAGTGGAAGATTTTTTATCTATAATCCAAATTAATGACTATGTATTCTCAAGTAGAGAAAAAGAAAAGCACAAGAAATATTGACGATTTAAATAGGGGAAATGAAGGGGGGCTTTTGTTGACCAAAATTTAAGAAATTTGGCCACAATATTCTTTGATATGCAAACTATGCTTAAGCTAAATTTGAGCACAGTTAGTTATAGAAAAACCCCTGACAATAATAGAACAAAACCTGCCAAAGCCGTCATTTTCCCTAGCCTGAGTTTTTCTGACTTTTCAGACAATTCTTAGAAAAATTCCATGCATGAAAATATGATGATTCCAAATTATAGAAAGTATCATTGCTTACAGAAATATATTTCCAATTTTTCATTTTCTTTTTGTAAAGCGGTCATAGAATCGAGACATATTTTTAACTCAAGCATGTACTATTAGTACACTATTGGAACTCATGAAATTCCTGAATTTTCAAAATAATTCTTTGCAGAAGGGAAAATTAAATGTTAAAATAACTAGAACGAGACGTAAACAAGATCCACGTTATAACCACAGACAAACAGACGTAACTTTAGAGAAAATACCATCGACCATGACTTCAATGATCAATTTGAATTTGATTGATTACGCAATTCACAACTAGAGGCGCTAGTGTCGTAATCCTTCGGGTTTGAAATTTCACTCCAGCGCCTTCTCGGGGCCGATGTCATACAAAACATCGTTTCGTGTAACATGCTTGCAAGATGGTGGTAGAGGAGTTGAACGATGGACTTTTCAGAAAAATGCATCAAGCTGTTACGTCTGTTTGTCTGTGTTATAACTCTCAAGCGTCCACAATGTACTTACTTGATACTTGATGGGCTACAGCTCTTCGATGAACCTACGCCAAATGGAGTATCCTTCTCCACTGGACTCGATCCTGGGCCAATCGCTTCCAGTCGCCCTGAACATTGAGCGCCCTCAGGTCCTCTTCAACTGCAAAAAGCCAGCGTGTACGCGGCCTTCCACGAAGCCTGCGGCCTCTTCCGGGTTCTCTACTAAATATTATCTTCGCTTGACGTTCTTCCGGCATACGAACAACGTGACCAGCCCACCGTAGTCTGCCGTGTTGTATAAGCTTAATAATATCCAGCCCTTTATACACCTGGTACAATTCGTGATTCATGCGACGCCGCCAGATACCGTTCTCCTGTTTACCGCCGAGTCCACAATGTAAGTTAGACTGAAAGTCAATAAAGATTTTGCATAGCCTGCTATAACGATCCTTGCATGTTTGAATCCTCGAAGTTATCCTAAGTATGCTACATAGCAAGAAGGATTTGTAGAATGCCGGTAGTAATTTTTGACTTCTCTTGAAGGTTAATGTACAATAATCACATCAATTAATAAACATGGTAATAAAGTTTGAAAAAAAAATCACATGTTTTAATCATTGTCTTCCTATACTATATACACCCGATTCTTTTTTTACACGGGGGATGCGTTCCGTGTAAAAAAAGTTTTCAGTTCAAAATCTGAAAATACGTGTAAAAAAAGTTTTATCTGTTTAAAACAGAATCGGGTGTATACATTGTATTCCTATACTATACTCTCTATAATTATTTTCTTCGGAAACAATATATTAGAAAAAACGAAACAATATATTAGACAAATTCATTGAGAACTTCTGAAAAAAAACAATCGGGAGAGCACTCGTATTTTTTTTGTGGATTAGGGTGATTTTTTTTGTGAAGGATTGTTTATATTCAGCAGAATGTTTTATGGGATCGTTGAAGACATTGAAGAAGAAACTTTTTAATAAACTCCACAAATATTGCGTGCAGCGTGCAGTTTGTGTAAAAATCATTGACGTGAAAAATTGTATCACTAGTCAAGTTGAAAACCGACAGATATTTCTAATTAACTTTAAAATCTAATATAAACTTCAATTCAGTAGTGCATTATTTGTACTTATATGCAAACCCATTTTTTTTAAACATTAGAACTGTGAATAAAGTGTTCAAAAAAACAATAAATTTTCAATTCCGGGTTTTGTGATTTTTTTCCAGACCTCAATGAAATTCCATAACTTTTCCAGACATCACAAATCCAAATTAATATTTTCTCGTAATATATGCAGAATCGGGAAGTACACCTCACCCACATGCTATGATAAAAGACTTCGTTCTTGCTCATTTGTTATTAGAGTGTACAGTTTTTTTTCGCGCAGCTGTGTGAAATGAGTTAAAATACATCTTCTGCACAGGTAGGGGAAGAGGACCCATGGGATTCTTACGGTGTAACACAGCACAGTTCGATGATGTCTATGCTTTCAAATCGCTGTATTGTGCATTAATTCCCAGTCCACCAGAATACCAGTCCTGTATCCAAAAGGCGTTTTGTCTCGGGGACGTTTTGCACAGCAAAAAAATTTGACTTTTACTGGTAATGTAATCAATAAAACTAATGTAAATGCAGATCATGTAATCGTTTTCTCAATGTAATTATGCGTTGAAAATCATGCACATAAACAGAGCATGAATTAAACCGTATAAATACATCACCTTACAATGATTACTACATTTTATTGAAAACAATACTTTATTCACCCTGAAAATTCATTTATAAACAATTAATTTTACATGATATTATGTGAACCGAAACTATAGATGGCCACGCTTGCGACGATCTCGATAGAATGTAAACAAAACAAACAATTCCATCAAGGCAGCTGCAAATGCAGCGGGAAACCTTCGATTTCGACCACCGTTATACTAGAGTGAAGATTTTCCATTACGACTACAAAGCAGCATCCATGATGCTGCATTTCATCGGTGTACTTCATCAGGCGTTTACTTAAATCGATGGAAAAACTTCAAATTCTTGCACTTCATCCAGTCAGATATTCCCCCTTGACGATGCGCATGCGCCTACTCAGAGCATGTAAATTTACATTACCTAGTCAGAACCCGATCACGACGGGTTCGATACTGTATGTTTGAATCGCCATAACTCAGAACCTGTTACTCCTTAGACAACGTCGGTTTCAAGAAGTGAAGACGGTAGAGTGGTATCAGAACGGGCTATCACTCTGCGGGCCTGAGTTCGATTCTCATGTAAACCGATTTTTTTATTTAAATGGCATAAAATAGAACATGTAAATTTAAAACAACAGATGATAAGTGATGTAAAGATAAAATGAAATGTATATTTCTATCGTTTATCATGCTCCAATTATGTGCATATTTGATGTAAATGTACATGATTCGTTCGAACAGTGGCAGCATGGGTTTGCCTTAGCGATGGTAACTGAGACATGTTCAGTGAAACGAAGCTTGCTGTCGAGAACGATTCCAAGGTCTTTAATCGATGTAACTCTCTGAAGCGCTGTGTAATTCAGACAATAGTCGTAGGTTACAGAAGATCGGAACAAAAAAAAATAAAAATGAGCGGGCCTAGATGACTACCCTGCGGTACTCCAGATGAAATGTCATAGGCATCGGACTTAAAAAAAAGACAGAACCACCGTCTTTGACCAGAGGTCGCACAGACTGAACACTCAAAATCTAGCATGAGACAACGGACAGGACATTTACACAACACACCCAGTGGACCAGTAGAGAACTTTTCGCTTTACGAAAAAATTTCTCCTTGCCGGTGCGGGAATCGAACCCACACTCCACATCACATGCGCCTAGACGATTGACGTCGCTAACCGCATGGCCACGAAGCCCACTTTGCGCCTTCCGAGAAGATAAGTCCGACTAGAAAGTCATATCAAAATTATATCAACGTATGTTATTATGTTATTCTAATTTTTTATAACAAAATTTGTTAGAAACGTGGTGCAGTATGTTGTTAAAATATCTAAATTTCTATCAAACATTACACTACTGGAAACAAAAAAAATATCAAATTTTGTTACAATTTTATCATAAAAATAACATATTTTGTTAGAAATTTATAACAGAATCAGATACAAAATACATTGTTTCTGTGCAGTTGCAAATTTTTACAGTTCGTGATAGGTCTTCAGATTGGGATCAACAATCAAAAATTTTTGTTTTTGCCTGAGCAAGAATATTTTTCGAGAACATGAAACTAACAACATTACAAATAAGGCAACCTTTGCGAATTATATCAGCGTTGTGATGTCTATATGGCTGGAAGACTTTGCTACATCTATTTCAATTGCCTACTGTTGGGCAATTCGGTGTTAAGCATTTTTTAAATCATATTATGATAAAATCCTGTTACAACATTTGAAAGATAATGGCTAGTAAGAACAATATTGTATCAAAATAAGTTATAAATATCACAATATGTTAATATTGTGTTCAGTTTCTGTTAGGCTCTTCTAGTCGGGATACGATTTTAACCACCGAATGATCCAGGTAGGTAAGCTCAGTGGGTCAAGTTTTCATTCGCTATTGCATGAAGCACCTTGTTAAACGCTTTTGAAAAGTCGAAATAAATAGCATCGACCTGGCTACGGTTCTCCAATTCGCCTAGAACTGTGTGCGTAAACACCATTAAGTTGGATGTCGTCGAACGCTATTTCATGAACTCATGTTGATGTTCGGAGATGATGGACTGTACTGCTGGGTATAACATGCCATGCAAAAGACTTTCAAAAACTTTAGCAAAACAGTTCAAGGTGGATATCGGACGGTAGTTCTCTACACCTTGTATGTTGCCGGATTTGTACACGGGAACGATTGAAGCAAGCTTCCAAGCATCCAGGGAAACACAATCGCTTATACATCGATTAAAAATTGAAGCAACGAGCAATGCCAGTAATGAAGCACATTGTTTGATGAAGGTAGGCGGTAAGCAATCGGGTCCCGATCCTTTTGATGTGTCGACTGAGCTGAGAGCTTAAAAAATAACCGCATTGCCGAAAGTGACTTGAGGAGGCCGGACGGAATATGCCGGGAGACTTTCAATGTAGCTTTGCGACAGTAGTCGCTTACTTTTTTTAATGTAGGCCCAAAATTATGAAGGATCATTTTTTAAATTTGCTTGAAGAATCGACAATGCTGCATTCGGGTGTACTCATCTTCAGCAACTCGCAGATTAGTCGCGTTCAGTTGAGTCCTATTTCGGAAGAACTTCTTCCTGCATTTCCGTAAACGGTTGCGAAGATTCCGGAGTCCACCAGGGTTGATTGAGCTGTTTAGATGGTCGGCAGATTTTGACCAGCACGTTTTCTCAGATGATTTGTTCGATGGTGGTATAGAACGCAGTAACAGAATCATCGATTAAGTTATGATTTATAATCTGATTCCAGTCCAGGGCAGTAATACGTACATTGACGATTTGGTAATCACATCCGTTGAAGTCGTATTCGACGCTAAATGTAGGTACAGATCTTTCATCTCGAGAACGAACGTCGACGGTTAAAACTAATGGCGTATGATGAGGGTCAATTTTTAGAAGAGCAGATGGAGACTCAGGACTCAGATAAGGCAAGCTCCTGCTCAGTTGACGCGTTGATAGGCAGGTCTCCGTTAACTTCATCATCGAAATGCCAGACAAGATATGGTAGTTTATAATCTCCGAGACAAACGATAGCGTCACAGGGATCGGCATGATTCAGTATCTGGCTAATAGAATCCGCATGTTTCGTATAGATATCAGGGCAACTGTTTGGGCGAATGTAGATGCAGCTTTCGTAAAGCGAAAATTACTTACTTATGGGTCCTGCACACCTCTACCTGAGTCCAGTAATCGCTCTAACCTGTGCCAGGTTAGATTTCGGTTGACTTCTTTTATTTCTTTATTGAGGCGTCGCCGCCATGAGCCTCTGGGCGAGAATTGAGGCAGAATAATACGGACGGTAGCTCGTTCTAGGTAATCACAATAGACGAGTTTCACCGAAATACACTGCAGTTCCGATTTAACAGCTATTAGTACGTCGCGAGTACTAGCAGAAACATTACGATCGCATCGGTAACAATTCTCCGGTTCTCAGTCCACTAAGCTAGTAAGAGTAGCACGAAACATTTAACAACAATTATAATATTAACTCAATCACGAATTTAAACCTATGGTCAAACTTAATTCACACAAACAAAATAAAACTTTCGAAAAAACTAAACGAAAGTTTGCACATTTCTGCTGATTCTGAAATGATCAAGTCTAATGTCGAATTCGTTTTTAAAAAGTTCCAACCTAAGTGCTGTCAAAGTGTTTTTTTTATTCGCTCAGGTTGGAACTAGGTTCGCACTAGTTCCAACCCCAAAGCTGGCGGGTTCGCACTGTGTTGTTACACGGTTGCGCACCGGGTTCACCAATACAACTGTACTTCAACTGTCAAAACCATATGAGTGGGTGGGACTGGGCGGAATAAACAAGCAGAAAGGAAAAACGAAATTGTCTTGTATTCAAATAAAATGCGCGTTGAATTTTTTTTTCAGGAATTTCGTTATATTTGTTATTGTAGTTTTAAATGAAATTAATCCGGTACTGTTGTCTAGATTCAGTTTTAAAAATAATTGTTAGGGAAGTTATTCTTACGTTCATTCAGGGTTTTCCTCACATTGTGTCCTAAATTAGGTCGGTGGAAATTATTTTGGGAGTTCCCCTTGAAACCCGTTCACAAATTCTGCTAAGAATTGTCAGACAAATATATTTGAGGAATACCGAATAGAATTCTTTCTTAAATAATATGCAGAATTTCTTTTGAAATTATTCCAAAAACTCTTTCGTGCGTTTCAAAATTTAATTCCAATAATTCTTTCTTGAATTCTTGTATGCATTCATTGGCGATATCTTTCTAGTATTCCTCCATTTTTTCCAAGAGATCCCTAGGAGATAAATTCCTTTGAAAATCTTCTAGGAATATCTTTGAATATTGTCCCAGGATTTTCTCTGAAAGTTGCTCCAGGAACCAATTTGGAGGAATTCCTCTGAAAGTTCTTTGAGGAATTCCTCCGGAAGTTGCTTGAGAAATTCCTCCGGAAGTTCCTTAAGGGATTCCTCCGGAAGATCCTTTAGGAACTCCTCTGGAAGTTTATTGAGAAATTCCTCCGAAAGGTCTTTAGGAGTCTTCAGGAGTTTCACCGAAAGCTAAAACAGAAATTCTTACGGAAGCTCCTCCAGGAAGAAGGAAGTTTTTCGAAGAAATTCCTGGATGAATTAGTGGAGGAATTTCTAATGAACTTTCGGATGAATTCCTGAAGGAACTTCCGAAGGAGGAAAAAAAAACTTTTGCAGAAATAGTGATTGGAATATCAATATGATTTATTGGATGAATTTTTGTAGAATAGAAAATCTCCTTTACATGAATTCTATACGGAATTCTTTGTATAAAAATGTACACGGCATTATAGAATATAAATAATTAAATACATATATCCGCCGCCCAAAAGTAAATTCCATTAGCCGCAAAAACAGTTCACGCACTTTTTTTATTTACCTATCATGATCTGATTAGTCAAGGCCAACGCACTGCTAGTGCACTGGATGTCCTGGATCATATGTTTCAAATCAAAACAAACACGATGCTACGCACACCAACATATCCAATGACAGATGGAC
The DNA here is from genome assembly GCF_024139115.2 of Armigeres subalbatus. NCBI lineage: Eukaryota > Metazoa > Arthropoda > Insecta > Diptera > Culicidae > Armigeres > Armigeres subalbatus. Next base: position 310,799,855 of record NC_085140.1, read on the forward strand.
CTGAAAATGTTTTTTTATTCAGGGTTCGGGTTGGCACTGACCCAGGTTTAAAAACGAATTCGACATAAGTAATTTTTGCGCTATGAAATTTTGAATCTTTAGAAATCCATTAACGTTTCATGAGCAAGAGCATGAGCATGAGATGACCGTACAATTCGTAGTTGCTACTCCGTGATTGACCAGAACTAGCGGAATTGCACAGGGAACCAACAGATGGGACTTGGGATTAGCACTCCATCCTCAATGTGCACGTTCCGAAAGCTCAACTTTTAATGGGTCAATAACGGCGCCGGCCACGTCCTTACGATCATCGAGGAAAGGGAAGGAATGTTAGTGTAACAACCGTTGTTTTAGAGACCGACGAATCGTCTGCATCTCTACGGTTGTTACGGGAAGGAGTATTGTAAGTAGGGAGAGGAAGTGTCATTACTTAGATCAGGATTCACTTTGGTAAGTGATGTAATCCAAGTAACTAGCATGTTAATGTTGACGCGAGAACAAAGTATATATGAGTTACGGTCAGTTTTGTTCACCCAACGTAAGGGCAGACAATCAATTGCTCCCGTAGAGCTATTGTTAATTTATCTTTTACCTGTTCGCGATATTCAGCTAGCGTGATTGTTTTATATTCATCTAACGCGAAGAAAAATAATCAATATCTTAGCGATAGACTTGTTTATTTGTACTTTAGGTTGACCACCAACAATGATTATGAATTACATCTATGTGTTTCCAACGTGATTTCAAACAATCTATCCTTCGTGGCGAGTGCTTGTTTATTAGTGATTCTGTTAAACTGCGGCGATGTTTTTCATGTACTCGATAGTTATTTTCTCAACTCGAACGCAAATAATCAATCGTTCACGGAAAGCTATTGTATATGCCTATTCTGAACTAGTCGATTTGTATTTGACAATATAAAGTTAATAATTACGACGATATTACGCGATATTCCAACACTGTTTAATTCGTTGTTAGGAGCTGGAAAGTTATGGTAAAATGAAAATTGAGAATTGTCAATATTTTAATAACATACAACCAACCAGCGGACGGTAGATTTTAACACAATTATGCACAAAAATCCGTACAAAACCCCGGCATACACAAATCTGGAAGACTCCAATACAAACGCCGCACCAAAATTTTACATTTCAATACAATACAATTGTAAGATTTGTTTTTGTCGTATTTTTGGTTATTAAATACTGCAGATAATAGGGTTACTGCTTCTAGACTTCATCCCACGAAACATGGGAAAGGAATTTGATTTGTTTCTTATTTTTGTGATTTATTTCAGCAGTAAGCACTCACTCTTGTTAGCAAAAAGAAACGACGAAATTGGTGCATTATTTCTTTGTTTTACGATGAGATGAATATGTTCAGTGAGATGGAAAATGGACCAGTTTCCCTAGTAGATTGTTGTTTTGTGATCGTGATCATGTGTTCCATCTAGTTAACGAAAGTCGGATTGTCATTATTATATACACCCAGGTTTTTTTTACACTGTTTGGTTTTAGTCGTTCAAGACCTTCAGTGGCAATGAAACAATAAGTTAACCCCACGAAAAAAATTACAAAAACTCAAAAAAAATCGGTTGGTATTTAAAAAGCTGTGAAAGTCCAGGTTATCCGAGAAATTAATGAATTCCGACCGCAGAAAAAGAAAAACCTGGGTGTACGTCAATCATTAACATTTGAATCATTTGTAAGTGTTGGTTGTGTGATGAGTGTTGCCGAGAAATTCGAGGAATTGTAGTTTTAAGCGTGAATTGTTTTGAATGGCAAATAAAACTTGTCTTTATGTGTAGGTTTTCCCAGTACAGTAGCGACTGCAGTAGAGCAGGGCGTGATTAGCCCTATAAGACCGCAGCCAATCACTCACCATAGTCCTCCAACTCAACACCAGAAGTCCAGAAGCACCACCGTTGAAGCAGCCATGAAGGGGTTGCGTAATCGGGTTGATACAATGATGCGAGGTGACTGGAAAAGGAGGTCATGACCCTAAGATGCGGGAATCAAGCCCAAAGTTGTTCACTTACGGATGGTTACGAAGCTTAAGGATATTAAATTTCCAAATTACCAAAGTTAGCAAGTTAGATGAAGTTGCAGTGAAGAGAGTTTGTGGAAGAAGACCAGGCGTATGGGTGAATTCGTTGATAGTTCTGTTTCATCTTTCTAGAACATTGGAACTTTCAAAAACGTTAATCGATTCATCGGCAGCCATACTACCCACTTACCCCATATTTTTACGTGCCCAGGGGTACCTTATATTAATATTAATTATTATCTACAATATTACTATAACGACCGTTTCACTTCTAAAGTTATTCACACACCTCTATGTGAACAAAACAAGCTGCCCATGTAATTTACATCACAATTAAATATAATGTATTGGGAAACACATAAAATTTTAAATAAAGTAAATTGAAACTTATCTTTGAACCGTCCTTTGTCATAACCCGCAGATCCGTACCGTACAAAATGTTGCACTCAACACTGGCTCGTCTCCTCACAATTTATGATGGATCCGCTGCCACACTGATCGATGCGCACACGTTTTCCATAACACCACACACGGCCTACGGAATCCGATTCTACCGAATCTATCAAACACAAAAGAACCTGGTTATTTTTCTGGTTCCGCAGTCCGAGCTGCCATAACCAGCCGAAACTATTTTGAAGCGAGGAAAAAACGCAGATGAAAATTTTTCAACGTCTGTATATGAGCGCGGTCTACTACGATCACCTTCAGAAATCCATTAACGTTTCAACTATTAAAATTGGACGACTGTTGATCAGTTCTAATGCATATTCATATAAAATTGAACCTACTGATTAGCAACTCACAGCCGTGCCATAATGAGTTGAGCTTTTATAAAAAGCATAGATAAAAAAACCTTGATTGATCCACCTAGCGGTGTTTGTGCCTACCTCGTACAATAGATATACTAAAAAAAATGAGTGAGAATTTTTTAGCGTGTTTTTTTTTGTATAAAGATCGTATTTTAACCATAGCTTTCGATCCCATAGTCCGATATGGCCAATTTTCAATAGGAAAAAACGGGACAGGATTCCCCGTCGAATGCATTTTGTTGCAAACAAATCGGACCAAGATAAGTGCCTAAAAGATAAATGAGTTTTATTTTGCGCACATACATACACACACGCACAGACAGACATCATCTCAATTCATCGAGCTGAGTCGATTGGTATATAACACTATGAATCTCCGGATCTTCTCCGGAGTCACTTTCACAAAATCGTCTTGGAAGTGCATATAATAGCCTTTTCGTTACACCTTGGTGTACGAGAAAGGCAAAAACACTATAGATTTGATTTGCTACAGGAACGATTGGATTTTTCGATCGCATTTTTCGATCGATGATGAACAAAATTTGAACTTTTAATGTTTTTATTTTATTAAATTCGAAGAAAAACTAACGTGGAAGGTTACAATAAACATTGACAATAATTAGAATGAATTTCTACAACTCGAACGATTTTCAACAATTTTTGCCTTTCTCGTATACTAAGTATACGTAAAGGCTAAATGATCACTCCAAAACTAAACTTTTAATAGCAGGCTCGGAGACGGAGTGTTATATACCAAAAACGCTAAAAAAACACTCACATGTGGAATCATCAGGTGGAATCATCAGGGTTTTTTCTTGATAACTAATTACTTACGCTAGAAGCAATTATAAAAAAATATATAGTTGATTTTTTAACTCATCAAAGTGAAATGAAAAATATAAGACACTTCGGAAGTTTTTAATTGGAATAAAAATTTAAAACAAATAATTAAATAGCTTACATACTAACTAATTTCCATCAGCAGCTATTCTAACTAGCTTCACTAATCAGTTCTACTTGGTATTCAGAATAATGAATAATAGTAGTTATGTCAAATGAACTGGGTTGAAAAATATCCGTCGTGACCCTGCAACTGGTCGATATAAATTTTGATTACACACGTTCACCATCCCTAAATTTTATGTTCCCAAACAATCACGAATCACGGCAACGATAACAACAATTAGCATAACGCCACTCTACAAATATCGAATTGCCTCCACCGTGCACCCTTGAAGTTGGAAATGGCTGTGGACATTTATTTGCAACATGCAATCGAATGAATGGTGTGGAAAACCGACAAGCGTCACGACAGGATATCATGTTTCTGGTACCTCACGAGCGTTATCCGGAAAACTATGTTGTTTGTCTGGTTAGTCCCATGCTGGACTATTGTGAGTTCGACATTTTACTTACATGTCACGCATTTATCGTAAATTGAAATTTAATATACCTACCGTAATTTGTGAAGATTAATCACTTTCAAAAGGAATTTCTATGTAGACAGATAATTTTAATAAATTTTGAATGTAAAACTCAAATGGTGAGATGATTTTACAGTTCGCCGCCGCCGGAACAAATTTAGCGATTCGGGAGTGCGGGAAGATAAGAGCCTGTGTCTTTGCCGCGTTAATACAGATCTTACAGCTGGCGAAGTATTCTATTAAGACATCTAGGTCTCGTTGTGGCTTCGATGTCGGGGTTCTAACAACACTACCATTGTACACTACCATAAAAGGAACAAATTGTGATCTCCAGGCTCCGGACCGGTCACACAAGGGTTTTTTTTTTTTTTTTTTTTTTTATCTTTATTAAAGAGACTTTCAGCCCAAGGCTGGCTCGTCTCCGTCACACAAGGGTCTCCCACAACTTCTGTGGAGGACCTTTCCAGTCTCGTTATGAGCATTGTGGCATCGTTATGAGCATTGTGGTATCTTCACATAGCTTCTCCCTCAACCTCCCTCCCCCCCCAAAACAGAGTGTTTGGGGGGGGGGCAAACACTCTGTTTCGGAGATAAGTCTTCATTGTCAAAGACGAATGGGCTTTCTACGGACCAAGCTCTTAACTTCTACTTAAGGTTAAACAAAATTTACTTTCACGGTATTTTATATTCTATTGCACTGCACCAAGCAAAAGTAAAGCTGATTTTTTTTGTATAAATGAACTGTTGATTAAATGCAAATGATTAGCCCTCCCCTCGGATATGAGGTCCTGGGTGCGATGGTGGCTCTACGCCATTGCATAGCACTAAGATAGCATTTTTGCATCGTATATCATGAGGCTAACACGATGATACTTTCATGCCCTGGGAAGTCAAAAAAATTCCAATCCGAAAATGGCTTAGCCGAATCGGAAATCGACCCCGTAACCATCCGTCTGGATTTGAAGTCGCGCTTCTTACCGCTCGACTAAGTGAGGCTCCGTATTGGCATCGAATTATTCTATCGTTAGAGACCAGTATAATACTCACCAATCGGCGGCAAAACATTCTCGAAGTGACGCAATCCGTATGCAATGCCTGGTTGGCAAATAAAATATAACATGCTATTGTGAATAAATTACAATTTAAACATCGGGAATGCAATATTAATGACAAGGCATTGTATTGTTGCACAATCATCGAACTAATTTCCACGCAAGCACTTGAAACTTGACTCCAGATTGTGTCATTCATAAATACCAACTGTATATGCTGACTTTAAAAAAGCAGTTGCCAATGTACTTCATCCAATGAAACAATTTCAAACGAAGCACATGCTCAGAGCATCAAATAAAATTATTTTCGTTTCAAAATGTCTAAAAGTTCACCAGTTAAAAAACCCAGTAAAGCATATCTGTGTCTACGGCCGGTGGAAATTTTCTTCAACGAGTTTTTCTCCCATGGAGCAATACATGGCATTACATACCTAGGGAAATCTCTGCTGCATTCATTTGAGAAGTACAATGTTGAAAACTGAAACAAATGAAATTTTATTGGAACGAAATTTCTATTTCAGATTTTTTTGGATGGTCTTGATCGCCATTTCTCTGTATTTTTGCGTGACATTGAGTTTGCAATCTTGGACGCGTTTTCTCATCAAAAGCACTGTGGTGGCTATTGAGAAAGATCATTATTATTGGAACATTTCATTGCCGAGTTTGACCATTTGTCCAATGGAGCGAATTGATCATGATTTGTTCGACGAGTTCTGCATGTAAGTAGATCAAGTTTTGCAAACACAAAATGAACATAAACTTGTATTCATAAACACAAATATAACATTTTTTATTATATATGCACTTCTGACAGTGTTAAATAAGGAAAATCTTTCGAACATTGTGTATTCTAGAAGATGCTAAAGACAGCTAAAGACCATATTTTCCTTAGAGTTAGAACAGAACAGAAAGTAGACGAAAACAATAACGCAAAAGTTGATGTCAATTATTCAAATACTATCTGGCGTCTGACCACCACCATCTGCACCACCTGCACCTCAACCACTGGAAACTGGTCATCACATTGGTCATTGAGCATCGAACAAGAATGGTTATTGTGGCTCTTACTCGCTCATGGTTCTATGCTTCTGTGAAGATTTGTGCAAGATTTACGACATAACCCTTTTTTTTTTCTTTTTTTTAACCAGTTCATTTATTTTGTAGTCTCAGTCGTGTGTGACACTTTGCGGAGCCGCAATTCTCAAGTATGATATTTTTACATGGTATATCATCTTATCTTAACAGTTAATTGGGAGGGGACATAGACCATAATACTCGTGGCGACTCAAGGTTACTTAATACTTAATACAGGACGGACGGGGTAGGGATTTGGGTTTAGGTTATTTCAGCTGCTCATCCGGGCGTTTGACGTTGAACGTTGAAAACGGTTTTGCGTGGCGTCGTGCTCGATTTTGGTTCGTCAGGAAGCATCTTCCGGATGGCCAGAGCTTCGGGGTACATGGTACAGAGAAACAAAATCGGACAAGAAAAAAAAACTAAGAAAGAGAAGAATATAGGCATTAAACTTTGATGTCAGCCAAACAAAGGAAGGCATAGATGGCCTGCATATATATCACATCGCTATCTCCCAAAACACCTCTTATATCTCGGAAGGGTTGTTTACCTCGGGCCACAAAGGTATCCAATAATTGCTCTCTGGAGGCGTCATTTTCCGAGCAATACCAAACTACGTGATCGATGTCATCGTAACCGGCTCCGCACCTACATAGGTTGCTATCGACCAGGTTTATTCTGTAGAGATGTGTGTTTAGTGAATAGTGATTGGCGAAATTAATTGCTGCCAGCTCAGCAACATAAACCGAACACGGTTCTTGAAGTTTTCGGAAGGTGGTTGAATTTACGTTGAAAACACCGAAGCCAGTGGATCCGTTAATGCGAGAACCATCAGTGAAATACCTGTTATTGCAATTGACATGTTCATATTTTTCAGAAAAAATGGAAGGGATAGATATTTGTCGAAGATGATCTGGTATTCCTTGAATAGCGTGTTTCATGGACAGATCGTATTCAATTGAGGAACTGTCGTTGACGAAGTGAACTCGAGGTGGATTATAACATGGAAGACAGAGATCTGACGATATGTAGTTGAGATAGACTCGCAGGTATCTTGAACGATGAGCCAGTTCAAGCATATTATCGAAGTTTTCTAATACAAGTGTGTTACTTGTTCCACATTTGATCAGTATTCTGAGTGAGAGCTCCCAGTTACGGTGCTTTAAAGGAGTGACTCCAGCAAGCACTTCCAGGCTCATGTTATGCGTTGAATGCATACAGCCAAGAGCAATACGCAAACAACGATATTGAATTCGTTCCAATTTGATTAGGTGGCAATCAGCTGCTGAGAGGAAGCAGAAAGAGCCATACTCTAAAACAGAGAGAATAGTCGTTCTATATAGTTTGATGAGGTCTTCCGGGTGAGCACCCCACCAAGTTCCGGAGATAGAACGGAGAAAATGGATCCTTCTTCGGCATTTCTCTAACAAATAATCAATATGGGTTTTCCAGGTACACTTGGAATCAAACCAGACCCCAAGGTATTTAGAAGATAAAGATTGGTTTATGTCATCTTTCAACATCTTTAGTTTCAGTTGAGCTGGGTACCGCTTCTTAGTAAACACTACCAATTGAGTTTTTTGCGGAGAAAACTCGATCCCTAAATGTCTGGCCCGAACAGTCAGGTTATTTAGGGAATTTTGCAATGGTCTTTGCAGGACATTTGGACATTAACCTCTTAGGGAGATCACGGCATCATCTGCAAGTTGTCTAAGCGTGCATTGTCCTTCCAAACAATTGTCAATATCTTTAACATAGAAATTGTAAAGCAAGGGACTTAAACATGAACCTTGGGGAAGGCCCATGTAGCTATTTCTGGAAGTTGTCAGAGTGCCGAGAGTAAAGTTCATATGTTTTACTGACAACAAATTGTACAAGAAATTATTCAAAATAACGGATAATCCACTACTGTGCAAATTTTCCGACAGTACTTCTATGGAAACAGAATCAAAAGCGCCCTTAATATCCAAGAAAACTGAAGCCAGTTGCTCCTTGTGCGCATAGGCCAGCTGTATATCTGAAGAGAGCAACGCTAGACAATCATTTGTTCCTTTACCTTTTCCGAAAACCGAATTGAGTATTTGACAGTAATGCATTTTGCTCGACCCAATGGTCAATTCTTGAAAGGATCATTTTCTCCAATAATTTCCTCATGCACGATAGCATGGCAATCGGTCGGTATGAATTGTGATTAGACGCTGGTTTCCCAGGCTTTTGAATAGCTATTACTTTGACCTGTTGCCATTCAGGTGGCACAATGTTGTACTCCATGAAACAGTTGTACAGGTCGAGTAATCGTCTTTTTGCGACATCTGGGAGATTTTTTAGAAGATTGAATTTGATGTTATCGCATCCCGGAGCAGAGTTATTCGATGAAAGAAGAGTCATAGAAAGTTCCAGCATTGAGAATGGTCCACCCAAAGAACCGGGATCAGTGATTGATTCTCGAAATAGCGGTTCTGCTGGTACGGAATCTGGACAGACCTTTTTTGCGAAGTTGAATATCCATCGATTGGAGTATTCTTCACTCTCGTTGGTGGAAATGTGGTTCCACATGTTGCGGGCCGTTTTCCAAAGTGTTGTCATTGAGGTTTCTCGCGATAGTCCCTCGACAAAACGTCGCCAGTAGCTACGTTTTTTAGCCTTGAGAAGATTTTTGAGCTTTCTTTCAAGCCTCAAATACTCTTCGAAAAGCTCAGACCTTCCGTGTTTACGGAAAGCCTTGAAGGCATCAGATTTCTCGGAATACAACTTAGTACATTCATCATCCCATCCAGGAGTGGCTGGTCTTCTTATGACAGATGTACTTGGAACGCGTCGTTTCTGAGCTTCTAGTGCACTTTTATGAATCAGTTCGGTAAGGAATCGATACTCATCCAGTGGAGGAAGAATATCAGTTGATTCAATACCAATTTTTACCGCCGATGAAAATATTTGCCAGTCAATGTTTTTCGTGAGGTCGAAAGGAACATTACGACATAACCCTGCAAAAGTTATAAACAGCACAATCAACCAAACGAGCGGAAAATCGTGTAATAACCATCCAACGAGTGCTCTGAGAGGAAAAACAATTGAAATCGACACGACTATTTGTGTCCCTTTGGGTTTCCCACGGTGTAGAAGTGGAGTCATAATTATTAATAGTGTCAAAATTGAACTACACTACGCATTTGACGATGGCGAGTTCGATTTTTGAACCGGTCTTGAATTTTTCCGGGTGGGAAATATGGATTGCTTGTCACACGAAATACAACAGAACACGTGGATGGGATTTATACCCGAGTTGAGGTGCCCGGGAGGTCCAAGTTGCCATCTGAATATTGTGGCACAGCCCTGCATCTTTTAAGAAGCAGATGAGGGCAGCTATACACTATCAGTATCAACAGCTAGGGTATCAAGAATACTAGATGGTATCTAGACCAATATTTGAAAAGGGCGTAACAGCCAAAATTTATTTATTCTGATTCCTCGTCTACATATATAGCTATATATGTGGACGAAGAAGAATCAGAAGGAATAAATTTTGGCTGTTACGCTCTTTTCAAATGTTGGTCTAGGTATACCGTATAGTTGGAGTGGGGGAAAGCGAATTGAGAGCACCAGTAAATTATTTTGGATTTCGCAGATTTTGCATACTATTCGGAAGGTCCTCCCTCCGCAATTGTGCGAGAGTGGCCGTGTGGCCGGAGTTGGGTGGCGTTGGAGGTTGCCCACTGCCTCTCACAATCCTGGCTGACGATCTTTCTTACCCAGGCTTTGATATCCCACATCCCATAAAGCCCTGGGATTCAGGCGATGGACTGAGGTAGGCACGCAAAAATGAGTGGATACGGCGATGAATAGTGCATCGGATTTCGCCAAAAAATGCTGCATGGTTCGGGGAGACTTTTTTTTTTAATCTTTATTATAGTTATTTTTAAATTGATATAAAGTTCATCACTTAGAGTGAAGGTTTGAAAAGATCGTCAGAGATTGTGATATTGTTTCCGGTAACGCCTAAGCCTAACCTTTATCTGGCAGGCCCGTCGGTATAGAGGTGCTCGTGATTTCTGTAGGGTATGCTGAGCAACTCTGCAACCGATCTTCCCAGGACTTCTGAGTTGCCAGTGGTCCGGTAGATGGTATAATATTGACGCGTTGTCGGTGGTAACTTCTATGCCAGATTTTCCCTTTACCTTTGAATCATTAGTAAAGCGAATCTCTAATGTTGGGTTACCGCGTCTCTCTAGAGTCAATGATACCCGAGCAGGAGCGACGACCTCGATAACAGAAATTGGTATAAACTAGCCTTGCATAAGAGATAAAATACCAAAAAATAATACCAAAAACTTATATGCAGAATACTTGAGGCATAACATACTTAGGTATTTCAATACCAAGCGAATAATAATTCATTTGGTATTGAAATTAATTTCAATAACTGAGTATGTTCACGGATACAAATTTCATCCATTTGATTCAAAAATATTCATGTTTGTTCACAGGTACAATAAGGTAAGTAAATGAAATATGAACGTTAGAAATTGTGGAATCTGGTAGTAAAATGCTACCAGAATATAAATATTGCAATAATTGATAGGAAAATATTTTTGCGGTCGAACCAAAACAATAATATCCATGTTTGATTCAATTATTTCGGTGGTTGAAGCAACTTAAAATGCATATTTGATTTAAAAATAGTTTTCGTTTGCTTCAAATGTAACATTATGTTTGTTTCAAACGTATTTATGTTTGGTGCTAGAACAAACTGAACTTTTGTTAGAATTTACCTCAAATATGTTTGTTTGTACCATACTTTTTTCTGCGTGTTATTGTTTAAGTATATACACTCAAAATATTCCAAACGTCAATGTTACGTGAAAACCTACGTGGCTTTTTTCCATCATACTTTTCACGTAGCAGCTACGTGAATCGTAGGTGACAAATGAACTCGTGAACTCGTATCGTGTTACCGAAGTATCATATAATAGCTACGTGACTTTTCCGGTGACTTCAATGTTATGTTGTGATAGAAAGCAAATGATGTTTTGGTGATCATTATCGAAATCAGTATTGTAATTTTATTTGGATTTCAAGGATTTATTATTTCATTAAAACACGTAAAGAAGTGTGCTACATCCGTCTCTGGCTTTTCATTGATGCTGGTTTGATATATCGTATACGTATACGTATACGATAGATGAAGATTCCTTGATGTGTAATTTGCCTCAAATGATAGTAATTTTGAATTTCTACAAAAATATGAGTAAAATTATTTAATTTATATGTACATCAGAATAAGTTACGCTGTACATACCTTTTGATCAATTTCTGCAGATTTTTAGGAATCTGAACCGATTTAGCTAGTTCTATTAACTATCGATATCATTGATTTCCTATACTCAAACCACTTGTTATATATTATTTGTGATAAATTTCTAAATTTATTTAAGACTTTTTGGATACAAATCAATTACAAATGACAGCGAACAACAACACCGAGTGAACTATAACAGTGAATGAACACTGAGAACATCTACGTGTTTTTCACGTAACATCCACAGGGCAGCCACAATAACAATTACTGATCTTCAATTTGATTTCTATCTAAGTCCCAATAATTGTTACCTTCGACAGATGAAGTCAGGAGAAAGTTCATTCTGTGCTATCTACGTGATTTTTCAGGTGACATTGAAGTGTGGATTATACTCAATCCAGTTGAAACCCGAAATTGAGTGATAGCGAAGTTGGATTTTTCTCACAATCCGTACGTTAAACCTAACTTCGGAAGTGGTGCGCTGAATAGCGCTTCGCGATATGAAAACAGCGCACCACTTCCGAAGTTAGGTTTAACGTACGGATTGTGAGAAAAATCCAACTTCGCTATCCCCCAATTCCGGGTTTCAACTGGATTGAGAATATTTTGAGTGTAGACTAGAGGCCTGAATAAGAGAAACGCTGATAGAAAATATGCCTCTGCCAAAACTGCATTCAATCTTCTTCATCAAAGAACAACACATGAAAAGGAAGAAATGGTAATGTAGCTAAAATCTCACAATCCGCTATTTAATGTGTCCACATCACATGACAATAGAATCCAATAAACAATGCAATTTCATTTCAGAATCTATAAATGTCTTGCATATATTATTGCAAACTAATGTAAAATGCATTCAAATTTGTTTATTTAAAAATAACATAAAAACAAATTTAGCCGTTTTCAGTTTTTGAGCCAACATTTTGGCTGCTTGACAGGTCTCCTGCTCGATTGGCTGCTGTTTTTTGACGGTTCGATTGGCGGCACATACCTATCCGCGTTTCTCTTATTCAGGCCTCTAGTATAGACCTGTGCAGCGGTTCATTAAATTCACTCACCCGATGGATCTTGACATTTGAGCGGGTCGTCTTCTCGAACAAAAGTTCATTTTGCGTTCATTATGCGACCCGCTCAAACGTCATAATTTCTTGGAGGAGTTCATTTTGCGTTAGTCTATTGTGCATTTGCATATTACTTTTTGGTATTATTTCTTTGGCATTTTACCTCTTATGCAGGGCTAGTTCAAAACAGAGTCTGTTATCAATAACAGAATTAGGTATTATTGAGCCAAATTCTCCTGCTCGGGTAGGGCCGTTCCTCTACCAGTTTCTGGATTCAAAGCAATGAAGGTAAGGATAAACATTGCTGGCAGATTCGAATGATCAGCTGGGTTAGGGACAAAAGGTCGAAAGAGACAAAACGTCGAACGGTACAAAACGTCGAAAGAGACTAAAGGTCGAAAATAACAACAGGTCGAAAGAGACAAAAGATTGAAGGGGACAAAAGTTCGAAATAGATAAGAAACCAAACGAGGACAATCAAGCTCGCACAATACAAGTTTTCAAAATCAACAATCATTTTTATCTATTACAGAGTTATCTCATAATATTGTTTCATAGTAATAATTACTCCTTCTTTGAAAACTGATCATTCTTCAACTTTGATTGATGAGATGAGTGTATTACTTCTGCTTGAAGTTAAATGCATTTCCAACTTGTTATCAACCAATTCTTGATCGACCTTTTCTTTTTTTTCGAAAGGGACAAAGGATGCCGAAAAACTTTGCTGAAGAAGGCACGTTGCTGGAACGTCCTCGTAAAAAGTAATAACGCTTCGAACATTCAGTGTTCAAACCATATGCAAAAAATTGTTTATTCTGCCAGCACTGCCGTACTACGTAGACCAATAATTTAACTGAGTATTATCTCAAAATAATTAATCTTTAAGGGCTTTAGAGCTAATGGGAGCCATCCGGAATTATTTCACAAAGTAAAAAATCCGACAAGAAGGAAGATGGGTTTTGCCTTTCGATAACCATTGGTTGTCCGGTAGTGCTGGCAGAAACGTTGATTTCTTGCATATGGTTTGAACATTAAATTTTCGAAACATAATAACATTTTTTGTAGACCATTCAGATACGTACCTTCTTCGGCAAAGTCTTTCGGCATCTTCCAGACTATATGCTAACGTATTGAGTCACGTGATTGATGATAAATTGAAGCCGCTAAGAGCAAAATTGTAAAAAAGTGCGTTTTCCCATACTAATCTCCATGTAAATTTAAAACGCGATGCGGCATGCGAGGTTGCAACCAATCAAGTCCATAATTTGCACAGTTGATTGGGGTCCCAAAACGATTCAGGAAAACCTTGATCTCACTTGATCGGACGAAGTTTGCGTTTTTCCATACAACTGCGCCCCACTCTAATATCTCGGGTACTTATTCAAAAGGACATTATGTGATTTTGTAAACAAAGATTGAAACGCTGATTTCTCCAATCTGATAGCATTCCCACGCAAAAACCATCACCACAGACAGGTAGGGGGAGGCTTCGGCTACCTGTTCGTGGTGTTGGTTTGGGTGGGAGTGCCATCGGATTGGACAAATCTAGGAACTTTTTTCAAATAGGCGTAACTGCATTTGACCTTGAAATTGAAACGGCTAATAATCTCTCAGTTCTGCATGTTTGATGCAACTGACGTTATTGTAAGATATATTGAAATCTATTCTTCCAGTTGGGCACATAGGTTCAGCAAAATAGTTTGAATGAAGAGCCCAATCGACGGTCCAAAAACCAAGGTCAGAATCAATTAGACCCATTTAAAAAAAGTTCCTTAAAACCGACGTATGAATTCTTGTTTACAAAATCACATACGCCATTTTAAATAAGTACCCGAGATGATATGATCTCGCATAATTTTTCATAAGGACGTATGTAACAAAAGTAAACAAAACGAGGTTTTTAATACACCATGACAATCACACGCTACTCTATATAATACGTATCGATTTTACTGACTTTAGATCTTAAAATTCTTTAATAAATTCAATCTATTTTCGAATCGACGTATGCAGAAATTTATATTTTTGAAATCTCACTGTTACATACGTCGCTTTAATATATGGAAACTAAGAGCGACCTATGTAACAAAAAAGCAAAACAAAACAAAACTGAAAAAAATAATGAAAAAAGATTCAATTTTTAAACAGTTTTAGAAACAGTTTTGCCAACTTTCTGCAAAGGATTATTCGATTGTGCTTATGTCAGATCGATACTTGAATATTGCAGCATAGTTTGGTCACCTTACACAGTCACGCATGACACAAGGATTGAGTCGGTACAAAAGCAATTTTTATTATATGCACTACACAAGTTGGGGTGGACTCAACTTCCACTCCCGTCTTATAAAGCACGATGCATGCTGATTAGTATACAAACATTGAGGGAACGACGGGAATATGCGATGCTATCTTTCATTAATGATGTTATCTCGAACAAGGTCGACTTAGAGGCAATATTCTCATTGGCATTACAGGGCTGGTAGCAAGTCACTTTTTAGTGACTTGGTCACTATTTTGAGCCTAGTCACTAAAAAGTCACTATTTGCATCCAAAAGTCACTAAAGTCACTATTTTTCGGAAAATGGTCACTAAAGTCACTATTTTCACTCCACCGTTTGAAAAAAAAAAAAGGTCCAAAATAAAATCATATGTACCTACCATTATCATCAACCAAATCAAATATAAATCTGTTAGCAAAAAATATAAAGTTTGAGAAATTGCTCCAACGCCGTCTTATGAAAGGCAGAGTGGGTTCGAACCATTGACTTCGGGATCGAGAGGCCTGTATGCAGACCACACAGCAGAGCTTGGGCTTACGTTTAGGCAACTCCTTTTATAAAGCGCAGGATTGTTACTACTACGTGGATTGCGCGATTTTCGCGGTTTTTGCTGTTTTCGCGGATTTACATGACGGTTTTGAGGCTTCGCGCGGGTTTAGTTTTGGGTGAAAATTTAATAAATAAGGAGCGTAGGCTTTTGTTTCCGATAGCAAAATGTCGTTGAGAAGGGACTCCATATTTGATGGATATGCTTACCCAATTTTTTGGATATTTCCAAGCCATTGAATGCATTATACTCTTGAGCACTAGTTTAACAAGCATTATAAGGCTAAGAACTTCACTTGCTGTCATTTTTCATCGGTTATGATTATCAATTTATTCTCACGTCAATTTTGACATAATTCCGAGATATTTCTTAGTTTCTGTTTGATTAACCCCTCTACGACGAACCACGCAGCATGATATTGTCGGCACACTAGAATTCGGAAGTCGGGACTTCCGAACAGAACTTTCTTCCGAAGTTTTATCTGCCAAACTAATTGATGTGTTGTTTAGCGCATTATTAGGCGAATCCAGCGTACTACTTCCTATGTTGGGTATGTTGCATGTATCTGGAGAAAAATCCACCTTCGTTATAAAAAGTTTCCTAACTTTGTTTCTATTGGAGGAATTTTCACTGTAATTTCTCTAAAAATCTTTGTGTAAAATTACGTAAAAATTCCGCCTTGAATTTGGTAAATAATTTTCGGAAGGTTTTACTTAGGAATTCATCAAACAATATCTACAAGAATTCCCAAAAGGATTTCTACCGGGATTCGCGGAGAAGTTTTTACAATAATTAACCTGCAGCTCCCGCGGAAATTCCTAAAAGACAGCAGGAATGTCTACAACATATTCTGCCTTAAATTTATGGTATGAAAAAAATTCCGGAAGTTTTTGTGCTGATATTCGCCATCGGATTTCTGTAGGAATTTCCGTTTGAACTCCTGGAGAAAGCTTTCACAAGAATTTTCCGCACAATTTCTGAAAAAAAATGAGTTCTGGTTAATGTTTTTAAAAAAGACACCGCAAAATTTGTTATATTTCATTCTGCCTTTTTCATACACAAACTGCAGTTTCACGAAAAACTTCGAGCTCATGTTAAACTTCATTACCACAATGCTGTAGAACTTGCTTTTCCCGTGACGCTGGCTAAATACCATTATGTGGTGTGTTACGGAATATGGTTTACCATGGTCATATTGCTAGCCTCTGGATGTCCCAACTTATACCTTCCTCAATATCCAGCTTCGTGGTATTTATGATGGTGTCGCCAAATCGGTTGCTCACTGCTAAGATTCATCCTCTCCCTAGTTACGGTAAAGATGCACAAGGCCAGCAGTAGTAATCCCTCATGCTTTTGTAATTTTAGTCTTTTCTTGATTTCTGATAGCATTCTAATAAGGATTAAAAAAAACATGATATCCCTAGTTTCCGATCTACTACGAGTTACACAATGACAATACGAATGCACCTCAGCTCATACAAAAGTCACTATTTGGTCACTTTTTCTGCTTCTGAAAGTCACTATTTGGTCACTTTTTTCGTCATCGTTGGTCACTAAGTCACTATTTTGAACGGCATTTATCGCTACCAGCCCTGGCATTACATCCCCACACTGGGACAGAGCCGCCTTGCAGTTTAGTGTTCATTTAGCACTTCCACAGTTATTAACTGCGAGGTTTCTAAGCCAGGTTACCATTTTTGCATTCGTATATCATGAGGCTAGCACGATGATACTTTTATGCCCAGGGAAGTCGAGACAATTTCCAATCCGAAAATTGCCTAGACCGGCATCGGGAATCGAACCCAGCCACCCTCAGCATGGTCTTGCTTTGTAGCTGCGCGTTTTACCGCACCGCTAAGGAGGGCCCCTTAGAGGCAATATTATCTAAATTAAATTTTTATATCCCACATTTTTGCGAGATCGAACTTTATTTGCCTGTAGTAGTCATCGTACAAACTATGCGAAATTCGGACCCATAAATCAAATGATGGCTGCTTATAATAAACAGTGCAATGCTATTGATTTCACTACATCTAAGACTAAATTGAAACAATACTTGCTTACTCAGTAAATGCTTGGTGTGTATAATTTTCATGTCGGATAAAAGTGTTCAGTAATTTTAAGTAACGGAGAACTATATTATAAGATTAAATCTGTATCAAACGGTCTACAAACATAATTGACGACAATAAACATAAACATAAACGATTCCTCATTATTGTTACATACGTCGTTATGAAAAATTATGCTTGATATATAAGACACGATGCCGGGGAAAGCTACAACTTGTAGCACTTATTTTGCTCAGCAGCATTGAATTGTTAAGAAAGGAATGTTCTTCTTTCTGTTGTTCACCAATTTAAATAAAACGCAATTTTCAACACCAACCATTGTTGCTTTTATCAGTCTGGTAAGCTTACCAGGGGAGAAATTTGTGTGGCCTCGTGCCATCAGAAAAGGACCAGCCGAATACGATAGGTAATTGTCGGGGGCATAATAGTACTTACGTGTCCGTAATTAATCAGGGAAAAAACTGGTCGCTTTCCAGGCGTGTTGTAAGCTGTTGTAAGTCATGGCCTACTGACGCTCAATTCAAATAATGCCGCGTTGGCGCGGTTGAATATTATGCGTATAACACACTGCCAAACGAGAATTCAAATAACTATAAATTCATGGCACACATTTCCCCTCTTCTCGAAAAAAAATAATGTTGTGCCTTCAAAAAGTTTCACGATTCAAAAATTATTAAGAAGCAAAATTGTAACTTGATTTCTTTGCGAAATTATTATTTGATTCCTTTACACTCATAAATTATTCCAAAATTTAAGTTGAAAATACTTACAGATGATGAAATTGTTCAAAATTTCCCTGAAAACTGTGATAGATTCTTTTTTTTCTATTTCTCGTGATTGTTGTCAAAATTTTAAATACCCAAGGACTCTAGGAATTCGTTGACCTGCTCCAGAATGATGTGGAGAGTGAAAATATGGTCCACAGAGAATCTTCCGACATGTAATCAGGCCTGCTGCCACCAGCAGGAGAGTGGAATCGATCTTCTTCTACATCCAGGCTAGAATAACTTTTTATTGAACTTTGAGAACGGTATACATCAACCTAATGCCTCGCCAGTTATCACATACAGCTAGGCCACCTTTTTTGCACCTTTTACTAAAATACCCTGCATCCAGTCAGCAGGGAAAGTTGCGGTGTCCCAGATATTACAAAATAAACGATGCAGTAGTTAACCGGATGTCGTAGGGTCAGCGATCTACCATGCCAGGCAGGCAGATCATGCCAAAGGGTAAAGACTTAGCTGGTAATTAAAAAGGCAGTTCGAAGTTCTCGCTGGTCAGTTGGGTCGGTCAGTAGATGACCACTCGAGTCTTTCACCGGCATCGTTGCATTCCTCTTCGCCCCGTTTAAGCATCGTGAGATATCGTAGAGGGGGTGAATGTCCCTGGTTACTGCGGCTCTCTCGCTCCTTCATTGGCGAAAAAGTCCGCCCACGCTTACTTGTTCCGTGGCTTAAGCCAAAATACCTAGTGCTAAGTGAGTGAGAACAACTCAAGTTTGAGTAAACTTTAATTTCTGTGTATTTCTTTTGTTCGCGTCATTATCCACAAAATTGCTTTTCAACGAGGTATCTTCTCGCTCAACTTTTCAAAAGGACCTAAGTAACATTTTTTTCATCAATTAATTTGAATAGCGCAATCAACAGAAAAACATGAAAGCTTTTGATTGCAGTACTCAAATTAATTCATGAAAAAACCCAACTTAATTCACCGAGTGGTGATACTGCCTATCTCGCATTTAGCCAAGACACCAACCTTATATGGTGCTTATATAGTTCGATTCCATTTTCTTAATAACTTTTAAACGCAAAGGTCGATCGTGATCAAATTCAATAGTGATCAACTAGGGTTCGTCCCTCGTCGAATGCAACTTGTTGCGAGAAAATCGTTTAAGAATTACTATATGAAAAAGTGGCTAATGTTTTTCGGTTTTCGTGTGCACACACACACACACATACACACGGACAGACAGACATTTGTTCAGTTCGACGAGCTAAGTCGATTGGTATTTAACATCATGGGTCTCCGAGAGTTCTATAAAAAGTTCGATTTTGGAGTGAAATGATAGCCTTTCGGTACAACTTTGTTGTACGAGAAAGGCAAAAATGTTACTTAGGTCCTTTTGAAAAGTTAAGCGAGTCTTCATCCTGTTGAGCCTACTGAGCACTATTGCGAGCACCACTCGCGCTCAAAATGTTTTAGCGATTTGGATACGCACTGAGCAATCTGATATCAAACTGTGTACTTATTTTGCTATACATTCTGTTATTTCAACCGTTAAAACGACCAAAAAGATATCAAATTAAGTGATCAGAATCGGCGATTTCACAAAATCAACACAAATTATCGATTTGCTCTCAAGCTTTGCTCGGGTACTGTCCTATGCCGTCTTGAAACCGAAACAAATGGGACGGCATTTTTTGAAGGATTTGTCGTACAGTAGCAATCTGGCCCGTGGTAGAGTGGCAATCAATGTATCAAAAATTGCATGTTTCAAACAACTTCAATGGTTTCTAATGGAAACTCAAATTTGGAAACAATTTTCCTAACTACGCAAATCTTTCGAGAAGGGTGTGTCTTATTCTACAGTCCTTATGGTAAATTAGCACGGGTAAATCAAGATCTATTGAGGACCATGATCAAATCAACATCAATTCCCCTAAGTTATGCGAGTTTTCTTTTTACTTGATTTCAGGCGATCAATTATTATGGAGGATGAAAAGAAAGAAATGTATGAGTTCATCGAGTCTTTAGCAAACTCCACCTACATGAACTTCGAAAACATCAAAGGTTCATCAAACGTAGACGTGAGTATATAAATTTTAGCAAACATTCATAATAATGAAAAAAGTAAATTTGTAATTGATCCAACAACAACAACAAATTTCAATCATTTTTTTTTTTAATTAGGCCGATACACATATTGGGGCCCTCCTTAGCCTAGCGGTAAGATGAGAAGCTATAAAGCAAGACCACGCTGAGGGTGGCTGGGTTCGATACCCGGTGCCGGACTAGGCAACAATTTTCGGTTTGGAAATTATCTCGACTTCCCTGGGCATACAAGTATTACGTGTTAGCCTCATGATATACGAATGCAAAAATGGTACCTTGGCTTAGAAACCTCGCGGTTAATAACTGTGAAAGGGCTGAACGGACACTAAGCAGTGAAGCGGCCATGTCCCAGTGGGGAATG
Organism: Armigeres subalbatus; assembly: GCF_024139115.2. Taxonomy (NCBI): domain Eukaryota; kingdom Metazoa; phylum Arthropoda; class Insecta; order Diptera; family Culicidae; genus Armigeres; species Armigeres subalbatus. Next base: position 310,820,708 of record NC_085140.1, read on the forward strand.
TAATGCCAATAAGAAGAAGAAGATGATACAAATATTAAAAAAAATAGTTATATCTCCCACCCCCTCGGATTTTTTTGCCCCAAAATTATATTTTGAAGGGGCAACAAAAAATATTTGGATGATCTTGAGGATTTTCAAAACATTCTTTAACAAATCCGAGGAGTTTTATTTTTTTCATGTCAAGGGGGCCCTTGACCTTCCGGAGACCAGTAGTACATAATTTTAATAAAATATTTGTAACGGCCTAATGTCTGAAATCTATAGATTGCAACTACAATATAAAAAATTATATGCATGATTCAATATAGGATGTTGGAAAAAATGAATCTGCATACTTCGTCTACAGTCTGAGGGACTTAAATTTAGTTTACAGATTATGTAAGAGCTAGACACCTTTGCCATGCACGTCTAAGAATCGTTTTGAAATTTGAGATTTATTTATAAAAAAAACAAGCAATGGGTAATGTTTTCAACATAACCGCGAGTAGACGTAGGACTTGTATAAACGTAACGTATTTACATTTAACTTCAAACTTTTGGATCTATGGAGTTTGATTATAGTATTGATATTGGAAACGACAACTTCCATGCTGTGTAGAATTATTACCAATTTGTTTATTCAAAGCTTCGGAAAATAAAACTAATCATTAAGTACATAATTAGAATTCCTTTGTTTCTAACTATTAAGCCCTTATTTACTCAAGCAATCGTAGTACATTTATAGATTTCTTTTTGATGATAGTATTTGAAGTTTAAAAATTCTATTTATAAAATTTTCAAACTTGGGCAAAATGAGCTAGTTTGGGGGAACTATCCCGTTTTCCAAACAAAAAAATTCAGCACCAATTTCGTTCCTTATTTTTGCTAACATGCATGCTTACTGTTGAAAAATTTCACAACAATAAGAAACAAGTCAAGGAGCAGTAAAATAGAGGATGTACTGCTAATACATCAACGAAAAAATATTTGATGTTTTGATTTAAAACTCCGAGTCTATGTCAAATTTAATAATACAATTTCTCAGAAAATGAAAAACAAAGAATAAGATAAAGTTTATTTAAATATTCCTCTGGAACTTATTTTTTGCGGACTTTTTTAAAAGATTTACATTTAATACAGTGAAATTTCCTAATCTAAAATGGATATTAACACTATTGCTGATTGTGCGTCTTTAATTGCTAATGCCTATTGCAAATAAATGAAATAATTATTTGAATCAAATTTTTTCAGTGTAGTTGATTTCTTTTGCTGGGGAATCAGAACGGTTATAGTATAACCATATTTTAATGTACGTGTCGTTTAGTACCAAGCACAACTTAACATATGGTCAGTCATGTGACATGACTCGTACCAAAAGATATTTTAGTTACCAGATAAAGATTGTCGCTTCGGTTGTCTTTGTTCTGCTCCCAAGCACAACTTGTTTCACTACTGAACATTTCACTGTGTTGCAACTATTCGGAAAGAAACATTCTTTGCGTATGTGCCATCAAATATAACTCTCTTGCAATCTAAAAAGCGCAAGAAGTGGAGCCTACGGAAACATCCTTCGTTTGCAGTAAAATTTCAATAATGTTGCAAAATACTACAGCGGAAAAAAAAAATAAAATAAAAATATGGAGCAGCAATACTGGATTCGATTTATGGATCTTGTGATTGATAGTCCTTCACTCTACCACAGCACCATTCAACACTTCGAAGGGACTGCTTGTTGACTCACCATAAAAACCTTACGATTATGAAGGTTTGCACTCGGGTTTTCTGTTGCTTGATTGCACCATCACTGGAATAAATTGTGAGTTGTCAAAACGCTGAACGATTCTAAATTAAACATGGAGACACACTCAACGTATCTGCAACTTAATTTAAACAAACAAATAAATTTTGAAAGACGCATTGAAGTTGCATGGTAAAAAATATGTAGCTTGATGATTTTGTTTCGTGTTTGCAACATAAAGTGCAGTATTCTTTGGTTGCTTGTTTCCAAATGTCAGACACGTACTGCATTGCAATTTTAATGAAACATTGATCACAACTCGAACGTTTTTGACATCTTGATGCAACTTTTTCGTGCTTTGATGTTTTTCCAATGCCTTTAATGAAACTGAATAGAAACAAAGTGCTTTTTGGAAGATGTTGCGTGTGCTACTTGGGCTGTCCAAAACATGTGTGGTACCTAACTGTCAAATCGTATGTATTTTTCCTTCATTGACATTCAGATCCGCTATCTTCGCCAGCAAAAGATGTTCCGGACAGCGACGATAGCGACAATCTTTATCTGGTAACTATAATATCTTTCCTAGTACCCATCCCGGATCATGTGGATTATGAAACTAATCACCTGGATGAGCAGACCAAATCTCTCTAATTTTATTCTTCTTCATCCACCTCCGCTGCCCTCGCTGCCTCAGCCATCATCGGCCACTAGTTGTGAACTCCGACCGATGCGATGGGCGATTGCATCCATCGCAACCGACCATCATCAAGCTCAGAATGGCAAAAAATGCGCCCACTTCTTTCATGCATATTCGCAGACCCACCGGCAGTTCTACCGCTGGTGACTGCATGCTGTCGCTGTGTAGGTACACAGCGAACGAACGAACGAAACGAAAAATACGCGAGCAAAAAGCACGTCAGTACGCGCTGCTGTCACAAATTGTAATGACTCGCACACGGCAGGCACTGCTTCTTTTATACACAATGAAAATCTTCCGGTAGACCCAAAGGCCCGTGACATACCGTATTCTGATGACCGTGTTAGGAATGCACGGGATTGGTTATATATGAAATTTTTACTGGCTTTGACAAGAATTGAAATTTTCAATAGCTTATCGTTAATAATTTTAAGTTTCAATGAAATAGGCAAAATGGTGGAGAGTGTCCGAGTCGATTGATATATAAATCTTAAAAAATCCATCGAAAAATAAAGGCGCTACTAGCGTTCAAAATCTTCCCTTCCAGCGTAACGCTCTCGATTTCCAAAAATCTAAATGACACCCAGTATAGTAAAGAAAGACGTAAGTCCTACGTCAAAACCTTTAGGGTATCTGTACCAGTTTTGGCCATGTAATGTAACAGTTTTTCACATAACTCCAAAAGTAAAGCAATGAGGGTTCTATTAGCTCTAACAGGAGGTCAGGGTTTGAATTCAAAGGAGAATGAGAAAATCTCTCACTTATCATGTCTGTAAACACTCTCGATAGATAGCATACAGTGAGAGATGTTTTTCGGTAGCTGTTACGATAATGAACTGATTCGGGGGCTACAACCCATGATAAATTTCTTTTAATAAACCCCAATTGCGGGGAGCACCGATTTTAATGATGCATTTACACTTGTTTTACACAGCTGTGCGAAAAAAATATGTTCCCAACATAAAATGAGCGAGAAAAACGTGTTTTATCAAACCCCCGCGGTAGGGGCCGCCTATCCGAATCAGTTTTTTTTTCAACTTGTATACAAGTGCGATAGTTTTGTTTTCATAGCTTGTTATGATTCGAAGAGGTTTTTGCCTCTCTTTCATCATTGTTGGTTATCTATCGAGAGCGATTTCTGCAAACCCTGCATGAGGTATATCCCATATCTTTCTTCGCTGTTGAAACTGATCGATATTTTTTGGAAAATATACATTTTCAGGGTTGACCAAATTAGGCACTACGGTGGCCAAAACCGGTACACTTCCCCTATTTTAAACGCTACTCTCTTTTTCAGTAAATATTTTCTCACATCTCATTTGACTTTCCTAAACAATAATAATTCCCGACTCAATTTATCTTCAGCGAATCCTTTCAATGCTTCGGATAGCGCCAAAGGATTACATGGTGCTTATAGCCAACTTAACAAAGGACCTTACCCGGCGGGATCATCAAGAGCTGCGCGTTCGAAACCAGAACAACCTCGAGTACATTCGGTCGGATCAGACGTTGACTGAGTACGGAATTTGTTATACCACCAATAGCTTCATTGCGCGCAATTTAACGACAAGGTAATTTGTTGGTGCTTCATGGTCCGGTGTACATTCTATTCAATCAACACCTACAGCAGGAGTACTGTTGTGAGGGTCGACGTTTGTATCAACCAGAACTGGTCCTGAGTCCAGCGCATCAGGCAACGGTGAAAGCTTACAGCACCGCGACTCCACCCTTACTCCGAAACCATTACTCTTCTTCATCTTCGCACATCATAAAACGGTGATGTCGTTCATCATCCGAGTGGCATAAGTATCATGAATTTTGTGAGGTTTGCATCATATTGGTGCTCGTACAATTTTCTCTGTTCAAACAACAAATGAGCTTCTATTAAACACTATTGGAAGGTCTAAAAATGAATTTTAAACAAGGTATATTCAAATTAAATAAAAATCCCGGATATTCAGTTTTCAAAATAGCGAGTGCCATCGCTAGATTTTACAAGAATTCACACTAGATTTTGTTTAAACTTAGAAAGGCGATCAACTCAAAATTTGTTACACTCTACTGTTTACGCCACGATTTATAACCGTAACCCTAAATTGTCTCCAATTAGTGCCACAATCAATTACCAATAACCAAATTCTCTGTTTCATTCTCAACGACCCTCTGCATGTTTGTGGTGGCCAATCAAAACTAAACCACTCGCCAAAATTAACATTGTGTCCAATCGCTATAAACTATAACGCCCATTATCGCGGCTGCGGACACGATTTGCTCCCGAATGGCCATTTGACTGCCCATTTGCAAACAAAATTACCCAACTCTGTCCCATACCTGTGTGTGGGGCGTATACCGCGCTATTGTCATGGAGCCACCTCAGCCAACTGCTGAAGGGACAACCGCCGGACGAAAATTATTTCTACCGAAACCTCAAACTGTACGACGTGCGCTATGGCAACCTCTTCGATGGTGACGTGACATACAGTTTCATCGGTTTCGATGGGGCCATTTCGGTAATTAATTGCTTGACCGAATTGTTTGCACGATTGACGATGACCGACTAGCTTTTGCACCGGACTTCACACGCTAGTAATTGAGACTCTTCCCGATAATGGAGCACACTTCAAATTGCACGTTGTTTAATTTCTGCAAGTTGATCAAAGGTTGTACATATTGACAGTCAAAAATTCTAATTAATTTCAAACAATAAGTATTATTCTGCTTTCTCGGAAAAGAAAATATTCTTCAATTAAGACTAATGATGTACAATGCTGTAGATCTAGAAAAAAATGTCCAAATTGTGAACTATTAAAAAATGTTTAAATTGGTGCAAACACCATTATGTAGGGTAAAGAGGTAATGTTAGCTTTGGATGGAATGTTGACTCATCACTAGGGGTGGTGGAAATTCGCGATTTCGCGGAAGCCGCGAAATCCGTGAAATTTGATGTTAGCGAAAAACCGCGTAATTAACCTTTCCCATTAATAATTTTATTCCATTCTATTGCCTCAGTCGATTTCTTGACCTAGTCAATACCAACTCGACAAACAACGCATTTTTTGAGGTCTCGATTTTTTTTAAAGTGCAAAGTCTGAAATTGGTAGAATGTTGAGCCAAAATTAAATTGAAAATAGTTGGGACGTAAAAAATATGGTTTCTTTAGGTAAGTTCATCCTAAATAAGAAAATTAATCGATTGCACCAATAAAATTGTTTGGTTTTGGTTTGCAAACCGAGACCACTTTCACTAGATGCTGAACGTAGTGTCAGCCAGTACAATTTAATCAACACTTACCAGCGCCAAAAGTTGACGGAAAAAAATGGCCAACCAAGTGCTTTTGACCAGTAACGCAAAAAAATAATAATAAAAAAAATGTAACTAATAATCGCAACAATTTGAATAAATATGAAATCTACACTGTCTTTTTTATTTTTGTTCCAAAAGATAATTTACCGCGAAATTGCCGCGAACTTTCAGATTTTCTAAATTGGCTGTCCGCGAAATTTTGAAAATTTTGCCGCGAATTTCCACCACCCCTACTCATCACGCAAATTAATCAATAATTCAGCAATGATGCGTCGTTTTGTAGAGAAATATTTATCACCACTTCTTTAAAAATAAAGTGTGTCAAGCATATTTAATCACTTGATTGGAACATTGGACTAGATTAATGTACTTCTTCTACTGATGAACGCAATAAACTTGCGTGAAAAATCACATTGACTCGGTTTTTTAGCAGCCACTTAAGCATGAGGCTTTGCAAGAGTTTTTTTTCTTTTGCCCAATAATGTAATTTTCTGAATGGACTTACCTATTTTCGCACATTAGATGAACGAATAACAATCACACTATTTTAGCATTCATATTAAATTCACAATTTTCATTACTATGGCGACGCAATTAACAAAAACTTTTTTTGGACAATACAGCTTACGATTATCATTTGAAGCAGCACATTATAATTACCTTACGGCTTTTACAAACGATTTATAGTGAATAATGCATTATATCCAAAAGCATCCACCACGTGGGAACGCTTCTGGAGTGCTCAATTTTTTCCATTTGGACCTGGTTCAAATGTGATATAAATTTGGAACAAGAGTAAACCACTAATGAAGTTGCCCTTAAAATCTGAGAAGTCGTATTATCGGATTTACAGCGTTTTATATGCAATGTCTGTATATACAGTAGATATCATTTTATCGAACTACATCGATTGGTAATTAACACTCCGAATTCAACAATCGTTCAATACATTTATGTATACGAGAAAGACAAAAATAATTGCAAATAGAGTATGTATACTAGGGTGGCTCAAAAAACTTTTTTCAATTTTTTTGATGAGCCGCCCTCTTATTCGGTTCTATTTGATGCCCTGATGCTCTGGACAAAATTTCAGCCAAATCGGTCAACGTTTGGGCGGTGCTAAACTCGTTGGAAGTTTATATGCAAAAATGTATGCAGAAACATCCAAAAACAGTGATTTGCAGTTGGACGGCACATTTTACGATCAAGAACAATGATACTTGTAGTTCTTGTAGAATTAAATACATAATGTTATGCTGAAAACCGCGAGAAGATTAGAGTTTATTAGGCAAAGATATTAGCATTTTACTGGAGTGTTGTAGAGGTGAATTTATTTCTTTTCAAAGGTAAAAGAAATGAAATTTGCTCAAACCCCACTTCAGAGAAATGCTAATAACTTAGCCGGGCAAACTCTAATCTTCTCGCGGTTTCCTGCATAACATTCTGTATTAAATTCTTCAAGATCTGAAAGAGTATCATAGTTCATAGTTCTTCTTCATAAGTTGTGCCGTCCAACTGCAATTCACTGTTTTTGGATGTTTCTGCATACATTTTTGCATATAAACTTCTAACGAGTTTAGCACCTCCCAAACGTTGACCAATTTGGCTGAAATTTTGTCCAGAGCATCAGGGCATCAAATAGAACGGAATAAGAGGGCGGCTCATCAAAAAAAAAAATGAAAAAAGTTTTTCCCATACTAATTTGATATTTTTTAAATGAACTTATCAACTTCATGTCAACGATGTTTCTGGTATATCAATCGTAAATCGTCGTAAGATCATTTTTCCCATTTTTTTTACCAAACCATGTTCACATGGCAATCACTCTTCCACATTGCTAATTGTGTAATGCTTGTTACCGTCGTTCAATCCCAAGAACCGAACATAATTGATTACAAATAAGTAAAATAAAATTTTCGACACCGTCAATAAAAACTGACTACTTTTTGTAGAGTTTTTTTTTTCATGCACAGAATACCTGCAACACTTCACGTCCCGCAAAAAAAAAATCTACCAATGGGCTATAAACTCGTTAATTAATTTAATTTTCCCATTATTTTTCGCCCTTTTAATCCACTTGACAAGGCTTTCTACCACAGTCCGTACGAAACAATGAATATCGCCCGATACTTGCCGTACAGCATGGAAGCGTACGAGTTTGAAGCATACTCCATCGAAAGTGTTACGACTGAGGACTTCCGAGAGTAAGTGCAAAGTTAGCCGGTATGAATGAAGCTTGTACCAAATAAATGCGGATGGGAAAGTTCAAGGTGCGAAATGTTTAATTATACCCCAATGAATAAAAACCATATTATTTAATCCATGGTAAGTAATTTGATTGTAAACCATGGCTTTCAATTTCGTTTACACGATTTCGAGCTGAATAAGGAAAATTGTTTCATTTTCCATCACACTGCAAATAATTCATCTCGTCTTGAAGCCACATTTTCGTCGATTTGTATTCCTTTGTTTATATATTGGTATAATTTAGCTTTTGTTCTCAAGGTACTTGAGCAACTAAAAAGAAATTTCTCACAATCATATTCACCCTGATCTTTTGAAACTAATAATATGTATAGTACCGAGAACCTTGAATGGTACCTCATTTAAATTAACGGGGTTCATTTTTAATTTGAACTTCTCGTTACTCTATGAGCATCAGAAAAACTGGTTTCTGCCGGCTCTCTCTGCTGATTTGTTTTGATTCTGCGTTCCGTTTCATGATGTTCCATTTTTCTTTTCTCGATTGCACGTGCCCAATGACGTTTGAACAGGTGAACAGAACAAGCCACGTTGGTCAAACCTGTAATAGACATTCCCCACCAAGAAGTGATGAAACGCATTGTTCTTGCTTATTTGATGTTGGGGACCATATATATTTTTTTTTTCGCACAGCAGTGTAAAACAAGTTGAAATGCAACATCAGAACAAGTGCCTCCCGCATTTGGAGCTTTTAAAAAGGAGTTTATCCTGGGGTATAGCCCCCGAATCAGTTGTTTATCATGATAGCTTGCGAAAAAAAAGACTCTCACGACTACATGTCATAAATGTATACAGAGATGATAGATGAGAGATTATTTCATTCTCTTTTGGATTCAAACCCTGCGTTTGAACCATTTTTAGTTTGAACGATGTTGAAACGAACGGAGTTCAAAATAAAAAGTGTGCAGATTAAAAACGGTCAAATTACCGGGGGCCCACGGTATTTTGAAGTCGGAAATAAAATATTTATTGTTTCAACTGTCTACCAACCAACAAATGACAACACTCAGTAAAAACTAAGTCTGCTACATGGCGACCGTGACAGAAATAAATCAAATGCTTAAATACAATCCACGCGTTGGATAAAGAGTAAGTTTTTTCGTTTTTGTTATTAGTTAATAAATAGTAGCCACAAATCAACCGTTTGTTTGAGAAACTGCATACACGCCCGTTTCAAATCACTCAGAGACTGAATGAAATTATATTACCATCTCACTCAGTCTCTGAGAGATTTGAAACAGTCGTGTATCTGACATTTTTGGCCAAAACAAGATTTTAATATATTATGAATCCTCGTCCAAAAATACGTATTCTGGAAAAAAAATTTAAAAATATCAGGGAATCAATATTCGAGCAACGCCTAACAATGTACCCTTTGTCATCTACATCTACAGAGTTTGTTACTGACAAAAGCCCCTCGCAACAAGCCTTCATCAGAACCCGAACACAATATGACATGAATCATTGGCCTTGCATGCTCTGATATTTCTGAGAATACGATGCTATTTTTGTAATCAGAGTTAGATTCTCAAATATTTCCATGAAATCAGAAACTACGATAGCATAAAACTGAAATTTGATGTAGAAATAATGCAAAATAACGGAATGAAAAATTTGCAACAAGATTGTCTTCTTTTTTGTTGCTGACAAACATTTTCGGATCTTTGTCATTATTGTCTTAGACAAAAACAAAGCTTTGTCGTTAGTTCTCTTTTGACGCTTGTTTCGCATGCGCATCCATCCAAAAATTGATTCCCTAAAAAAAAATGTTCGGAAGTGAATGAAACATGTTTCATTTATTTGAGGAACTACATAGCGGAACTCTTCCCTTTTCGATCTTACTGAAAATTTACTCATCTCATCTCGAAAAAAAAATAAACAGAACCGGTTTCGTCGCTTCTTTATTAACATTATCAAGTGTTTACGTGTTTACGTTATTAAGTGTTTACGTAATTAGTATACGACCACTTAATCAGAATTTAAACATTCATAAAGGTTTCTGGGAGCCTGAAGTAGTAATCTGCTGTATGTAGCGGAAGCAACTTTCCAGCAATTAGTTTAAAAAAACCTGGGTGCTCATCCTAGGCCGAACTGATCGCTGGAAAAATCAAGTTAGTGGTTTTAATGCGTACTAACTCTTCATGAACTTTTTACAATGGTAGTGAGAGGAACAGACGAAAATTCTTGTTACTGAACAAATTCTTTAGCTAGAAATGGTTTTGTAGATAGAACTAAATCCTGGGTTTGTAGCTTTACTGTTGATATTCTAGATTCTAGATTCTAGATTCAAACGAACGGGATTCAAAATAAAAAGTGTGCAAATTAAAAACGGCCAAATTACCGGGAGGACACGGTATTTTAAAGACGGAACTGAAATCATTGTTTCAACCGTTTACTAAACAACAAATGACAACACTTAGTAAAAACTAAGTCTCCTACATGGCGACCGTGACAGAAATAAAACAAAAGCTTAAATACAATCCGCGCGTTGGATAGAGAGTAAGTTTTTGTTATCTCCCAAGTAATATAACATTTCAAGTTTTATTCCGCTCTAGGAATGGTTTTCAAGATCAAATTAAAAGATCTACTAATAAAACCAACTTTTAAACGACAACCTTTTGATGGCCACTATAAGAGTATGATATGACCAAGTGGCCCTCTCTAGATAACCACTGTAAGCCTTCTATAAGAGTAAATTGAAATCCTTTTTAAACCACCCGTAAAAAGGAAATTTGGCTGATGGCCCTCCCACGCAAACCAACACCACCATCAGGTAGCCGAAGGCTTCCCCTACCTGTCTGTTGTGATGGTTTGCGTGGGAGTGCTTTCAGATTGGACAAATCGACGTTCGAATCTTTGTTTACAAAATCACATACGTCCTTTTGAATAAGTACCCGAGATTTGTAATTTAAATCAATTAACTAGAAAGTGCTTAACGCGGTGAAAACATCGTTTAATCATGAATACCAGTGATAAATTTCACCGACTTGAAAATGCTTCTCCATTTTCAACATGGCCATCATGAATTTCGATCAGAAAAATATTGCTCTGATTTTACACCGTTATAAACTCTTTGCAATGCAAATATTCATATTGGGGTTGTTCATTTGACCACATTATGACTGAAAATTGAACCTTTGATCGTGCTTTAAAAATAGGATTTATAAGGCTCTTCATTACAATAGCAGAGCTGCTTATAAGATCAATCGGCATTTGATGTTTGTAGTTTATTCAGCAGATTTATGAATGGTTTATTAATAGCAAAGATCGCCAATAAAACCTAGCAACTAGCCACGGTGATTGCTTTCATAAATCCGTTATAAGAATTAAATAAATCCAACCAGCATGGAAATTGTTACTTGGGCTATCTATATAATAAAAATGAAATAGTCTGTGTTCGTATCCGCATAACTCGAAAACGGCTGGATGGATTTTATTCATTTCGTTATCGTTTCCGACGGGTTTATATGATATTTCCCCATGCAAAAATAATTAGTAAAGTTGAGTAAATCGTGAAAAAAATAGTAGCCACATATCACATATCATAACAAAAAGATATTTTAATATATTATGAATCCTCGTCCAAAAATACGTATCCTGACAAAAAAAAACAATATAAAAATAAATTGTTCGGAAGTGAATGAAACATCTTTCATTAGTTTGAGAAAGTTATATGATCCAAAAAATTATGGACCATATGACCAAAATTATGGATCACATCACAAATTTGAAATTTTATGGATCAAAATATAGGTTTTATGGATCATTTTCCAAAGATTTATGGACCATAAAACTATTCTTTATGGAATCTCCCGAACTATTTTATGGATTTATGGTAGCGTTTTATGGAACATTCAGATGATCGTTTTTCAACAGCAGTGTTTGAAGTATAACAACATTAACTTTACCCTGCAGATAGTTGAAAGACTCGAATTTCCACCGTTGGAGGCTAAACTGTATGCTAAACGCATGGTTCATCATTGAATAGGGACAGTTGTTCGAATATGAGCGTAGGGTCCCTTTTGTTCTTGATTCATAACCTTGGTCCTAGTTAATATTAGGCACACATATGAATAGACATATAATATTAAGCAGATGAACAAACCTACTTCCATTGAGGACATAGTTGTATTGCATCGATTTGAAAACGAAAATATTGACAATTTGTTTTTTTTTTGTCCGGTGAACAGCAACTTTGAAGCTTGGCTAAAAATATGAATCCCCCTCCCACTAGTAAATAAATGGAACAGTAAAGAAAAACTAAAAAAGAAATAAATCTCGACATTTTCTGTTCAATTCAATTTTTATGTGTAAGAAGCCAACTTTAGTCATTATTCATTGCATTAAGGAGGAAAAACATTTCAGTTTCTCATATGATATGGTCTAGATCTAAAAGAATAGGAACTCCATATGAACTTGAACAATCGCTTGATGCTAACTCTAATCAATTTAACTGAATCAATGCAACGGTCGATCATATCATTGGTCATTTAATAAACACGCAATTAGTGTACGGCCTCTAACCATAAACGATATCCATAGCTACATTGCAAATGCATTTATTCAGTGTCTAGCAAAACTACAATGGTGTGTATATTGGACTCAAACAAACAAAGCATAGCTTTCGATGCACATCCAAACATTTGAACTGCACTTTGCTTTGCCCAAGCAACCACATCACCTATGCAGCAAATATTTACGGAGCTCATCATTGCACACTCTACCTGGCTTTACGCTACCCAGCCAGTTGTATATTCCATTGCAAACCCATTAAGGAATCGGATAGACAAGTTTGTATTTTGTTTATCATCGAACGTATGTGTCTATATTCATATTGAATCAAGCAACCAATTATTCAGTCTAATAATCTGTAGATTCCTATCACTCCTTCACCTAGCTACACTTGTTCATGTGTAATAGTTCTGTAAACAATTAGGATATTTGCTGTTTTACGATATCATAAGGTAAAATAGGGTAGCTTCACCGGTAACAGTAGTGATGATGATGATGATGATGATACATCTATTGTAGCAAGGCACCTTCCAGTAGCACTGGCCATATCTGACAAACGATTTGATCGTGATTATACTATTGTTTGTATTTCATCAAACTCCTGTATGAAGGGCCAAAAATGGGTAGGGTGGTTCCAGAAGTAGATACACTTATGCGAATCCACGAGATGAATAGAGAATCTTCTTCCAGAAGAAAGTTCGGACATACAATAATATAACCTAGCCCTCGTTTCTCATATTGACCCAATAAATAGGGCTCTCCACGAAACGTTAATTATATAAAGTTGGCAAATCCACTCTTCCTATCCATATCGCTTCAATCGGAAGCCATGGTGGTTATATAGTATTTTTCAATAAAATTTTCATTTAGTTTTTCATATATATTAGAATTGGCTCACCAAATGTCCGTTCTGGAGCTGTCGAAAGGCATCACAAATGGCACTATCAGCTTCCAGAAAATATTCTAGAAACTGGGGTCACGCACTTCAGGAATATGTTGACAATCACCACAACACACTTATTCTCCATTCACGACTTGCCGCAACACCCGCACATCGTTTCGTTCCTGTGTCTGTAGTGCGCCCCGAAACGAATGAAAATTTTGATCATGAAGAGGTACGAAATAGAGACGCTGTTACTAAACATTCCAGTAAACCTTGTGCGGACTTGCTGCGGGGTGCAAAGGAGCCCGACATCAAAATCGGCAAGGTGGTATTGATTTCTTGCCAGAAACGTTCCAAAACGGATTCAACTTTACCGGAGAGCTTCAGATTTGTGGCTAGAGAAGGTGCAAAAGCGATTGTAGTAAGTAAGACAGGAAGCGTTGACCAATTTACTTGTTGCGTGTGAATTGCATTAGACGGTGATTTCGGACCTTTTGTTTGCGATTGAAAATTGGACCGATTTCACATTTCCTTCAGAAGTTGTTGAAAAATCATCGTTTATTTCCATAACATTTTTCTGACTGTGATGTGTATAAATGATTGCAATACGGGCGTGATTCGTTGGATAAAATTGTATTACTTGGGTCACTTTTTAGTTGGGCCCAGAGATGCCAAATTTGAAGACATGTCTTCAATTTGAAGACATTTGAATCTCTGTGAAGACATTTATTTCGTGAAGACATTTTGAAGACTTTTCAAAATATTTGAAGACTTATCTACTTATTTGAAGACACTTGAAAACAATCAATAAGCCAGCGAATAGAAAATACAATTTTATTACTTACTTATAAATTCTGCGACCTCTATATGTAAACTAGGTATATGAATATTACAAAAGTTATAATAGTCTTTGTCTCGGGCTTAGAATCTCAAACATAAAATACATTCACACTAACCGGTTGATGACTGCAACGCATTTTAAACCCTCATACGCACTTAGCTTTGAGCTGTGCGCTGGTGAAAAAATTCCCGACAGCAGCATTTGTTTTAATTTTCCTTTGCGGAGGCGTTTTGACGTGTCTGTAAAAAGGTATTTCGATCATTACATCGGAACGCAATGACCTATCTAATTTTCGGCAAACATAGACTGAATTCTTCTATGACTAGATTTAATCTATTCAACCGTTGAGCTAGAACCAGTTTTTTTTTTTCTAAATTCCTTCTGAATGGCATATGAATACCATCATCCCACATTCCTCTAAATATCCGACTCTTTGAATTTCCCGTGGATTTTTAAAAGACTTTTCAGTGAAAATTTAAAAGAATTTTTGCGTGAATTTAATAAGGAGAATTTCCGATGAGAAATTTCTTGTCTAAATTTAAGAGATTTGAAATTGAAAATTCAGTTAAAATTATCGTGGAAATTTATAACAATTTGCGTTAAGAAGAAATAAATGAAATACATTGGCGTAACTACAGGGGGCCTAGGGGGGGCTATAGCCCCACCTAGGATCCAAACAGACACCCCCCCTAGAATTTTGGCTACTTTGCATAAGTACTGCACATACCTATCTAGCTGGATACGCTTAACTACAGATAATGAATATTATTAATCTTCCCTCTTTTCAAATCTGTTGAATCTGTTTATCAGGTTTTTGAATTCCGAATAATTCAGGACCACTTTGCGATTTACTTCGGAATCTGTTACGATAATTAACTGACTCGGGGGCTACACCTCATGATAAAGACTGTATCAAAATTATATCAACATATGTTATTATGTTTTAAATTTCTTCAACAAAAATTTGTTAGCAATTTGGTAAAGTGTTTCGGAATGCTGCTAATTCTTGAAAATTTTAGGTTTTCAGTAAACAAGCTAGGCTTCTTTATTTTCGACAAAGTTTTGGCAAATCCTTCGGATTTTAAAGAGAGGTAATTAAAATTTAAATGAGAAAGAACTTGGAATGCTGTTGGATGGATTATAAAAATCCACAGACTCATTTTGCTTTGCTAAGGCTCCTATGATTTTCCCACGACATTTCTATTTTTTATAGGCTGAGTGTCGTGGACCATAATTTATATTGTTCAAGTCGTCAATAGATGTGTTGTACGTTAATAATAGGTCAATGTTTGTTTGGTCGGCCAACATGCGAACAACATATATTTTAGTTGTTTTGAGTATTGAGCGAAAACGGTAAATTAATTGTTTTGAGTGCAAAAGTACAAAAATTTAAAAAAAAGAGCCCCCCCTCTAGGATTTTCCATTAGTTACGCCAATGAGGAAATACTCCAAATATTAAACGGGAAACTCTTCTTGATTTCCACAAGATCTACTGAGCTTCCACAAAAAATCCCTTTTAATTTCCACTCACTTAATTCCCATATAGAAAATTCTTACGAATGTCGACAAGAAATTGAAATTGTTTTGGTGTTAAATAGATATTTCTCTTCCATGGTAAATTACTACGGGAAAATGTTCTTAAAAGAAATTCGTAGGAAACTTAATTACACATCTTCGCTAAATTCTTCCTTGGATTCCTTTGGTAATTCTTCAAGAAATATCGTTGGACATTTTACCAGTGTTTTATCTAAGAATTCCTATGAATTCCTCCAAAAAATCGTTCTAGTATTGTTTCTGAAATTCCTCCTAAATTTGCTCCACGAATTTGTCCGGAAGTTTCAGGAATTTCTCCGAAAAATCCGCCAGGAATACCTTTGGAATTTCTTCTAGGAGTTCCTCCGTAAGGTCGTCCGAGAATTCCAGCGAAAGTACATACAAGAATTCCTTCGGAAGATCCTCCTGAACTACTCCGGAAGTTCCTTCACGAATTTCCCAGCAGTTCTTTCAGGAATTCCTCCGGAAGTTCTTCCAGAAATTCTTCCGAAAGTTCCCCCAGAATTTTCAAAAATTCCCGTTTAAGCTCCTCCAGTGATCCTTCCGGAAGTTTCCCCATAAATTCCTTTTGAAGTTTTTCCACGAATTCGTCTGAAAGATTCTCCAAGAATGTTGCCGAAAGATTCTCCAAGGATGCATCCGAAGGTATACTATGGAATTTCTCTGGTATTTCCGCCAGAGTTTCTTTCGGAAATTTCTGCAGCAATATCTCAGAAGCTCCTCCAAGAATTCATCCAGAGCTACTTCCAAGAATTACACCGGAAATTTCTTCAGTAATTCCTCAGGAATATCCTTCAGAAGTTTCTCCAGAAAATTCCTCCGGAATTCATCCTGAAGTTCCTATAGGAATTCCTTCTTAAGTTTCTCCAAGAATTCCTTCTGCAAATCCTCCAGCAATTCCTCCGGAAGTTCCTTCAGCAATTTCTCCAGAAGTTTCTTCAGTAAATCCTTCGGGTGTTCCAACAGGAATTCTTCGGGAAATTTCGTCTGGATGTTTTTTAAGTTTTTCACGGTAAATTTTGAATGCTTACAGGATATTCTTTTAAAATAAATTTGGAAGTATTCCACATGGAAATTCAGTTAAAAAATCCGGTGGAATTTTAACCAGACTCAGTATAAAATCCAGGGGAAACTCGTTATACACTATCTCGATAAAATTTTATAGAATATTCTTTTGAATTCTATCAATTTGAATGTTAAAAAATAGACATTATTCCACATCAATAAAACAAACCTATCCAGTTTTCCGCGAGCGGTAATGGCCGGCAGCTTGCCTGCGGATTAGTCTATGATTTGACGTTTCTGGAGGTCAACTGCACCCACCGTTACGAGCATTCTGACCAATGTGGCATATAAGAAGGTGCTGATAAAGTGAATTCGAGCCTTTTTGTATATCACATTAATCAAAATGCTTGGAACAGTGGGTGCAGTTGACCTCCAGCAACGGTAAATCAGAAACTAACCCGCAGGCAATCTGGCGGCCATTACCGCTCGCGGAAAACTGGATTGGGTTTTAAAATTTCTCGCTGATAATCATAATTTTTATATTGAAGACATTTAAAGACATATTTAAACGACTGTGAAGACATTTGAAAATATTCTCTGGCATTCCTGGTTGGGCCTCCGCTGATTGAGTCATGACGTTAACCATACGTCAAAATTCAATGCAAACGCTGAAAATGGGTTTTGGCGTCAAAAAAAATGGGTTTTGGCGTTGAAAAATTCTACATTCTTCAATGCTTGAGAAAGACATCATCACTGCTAGGTATATTATTCTAGATTTTTTATTGCCTTATGACAATTAAAATTAATAAAAAACTTACTATGTTTAAAACTCGGTATGTGCATTTGCACAACATGTGAAAGATTTAGTTCGAAAAATGTATTGGAGGGTAACCACTTCCTTCGGTGGGGTGTGATCCCACGAAACCAGTACGCTAGACAGGTGCTTTCCTTACTAAGTTAAGAGAGACCTCCATCGTCCTCCGCAGCCAGAAGGCTACTGATGGGATCAAATTTCCAACACTAGACACATAGCCGAACTCTCGCAATCTATTTTTAAAACCAACTCTTTCACACGTATTGTTTTGTGCAATGCCAACCAAGTAGGATGAGTATTCAGTTGTGTCTGGCATCCACACACAGCTTCATCAGCAACCCCACAACCGGACTACAAAAGTGAAATGGTAAAAAATCTTATTTACCTTATATTACCATGTACAAATGGAAATGTACATAATATACTAAGAACCAAATTTTGGACAAAATACAAAATGGGTGCCGTCAACCGAACCTTTTCCCCCATATATATACCGAAAATTACGGGATATGCCTTCAAAGGTAAATATTATCATCATCACTTTCGTGAACTCTTGTTGCAGATACGCTATTGAGTCTTCTCTTTTGTTACTTATGGATTTGCCAACGACTGTATATCATTGATATTATGTGGTTGGTTTGTTTTTTACCAACGTTGGAATCAAGTGTTACAGATTAAAAGGTTTGGTTAAAGGTTGTGCTTTTTGTATGTTGTTAATGTCATGTTTCTAAGATTGAAGTCCTGGATAAAAAAGACGTAAGTCCTACGTCAAAAGTTTATCAAGTCAATAATAAACATGTTTGTTAGTAACGTTAGTTAGCGCGATATTTAAATTGTTTAACAGTAGAGTGGGCCCAAGGAGGAAGACATGTTGAGCATCAGTGGGTACAACAACACAAGGGAGCGTCCACAAATTACTTAACGCTTATAGGGGGGAAGGGGTTGAGCAAAATGTGATGGTCCATACAAAATTTTAAGATGTTTCATACAAAAAGTGTAACATAGGGGGGAGTAGGAGTTGAAAATGTTCAATTTTTGCGTTACGTAGTTAATGGATCTTCCCCAACATGTAGGCGTACGCAAATCTAGTAACAAAAGGGGGTGGTGGCAAAAGAAAACTTTCATCTGGGGAGACATTGAGGTGTAAAAGGATTCCGCCGTCCCTCACTTTTAGTCTGGCGTTCATGTGCTTCGGATAGTGCATATCTAAGTACAGTATGGCCTTATTTAGTATAAAACTATCGTAAAACTACAAATTAGTAGCGTTTAGTACGGCATTTGTCTAAAAATTTCTCCAGTTATCCTCACAGAACCTTTTGTGCTACTTCAAGATATAATGCCATTTTGTTTGCCAACCTAAGGTTGGCGAGGCACACGCTGGCCACTACGCCTAACGCGTAAAGAACCCACATATGCTCTAGCCGAGCGCGGCTATCATTCACCAAGAAGCGATGCCTCGGGCCCAAATTGGTGCTCTAATCGCTAAAAAGGACCCGTCTCGACAGAGTCATTCCGATATCGTCCTGGGCTCTGTCGATTAAGCTTAAGAGGGAAGACGCCAGAGAGAGAGAGAGAAACAGATCGCCCCATCAAGCCAAGACTATCCTATCCAGCAGTTTTTTTTTCGACTACTTCCACCACCCCGTGGGATACCAGATCAGAAGGTTGCTGGAACATAGGCGAGCACTCGTCCACCGTTCACTCGTCAACGAGCAACGCAAAATTACAGATAAATAAATAAAATATATGAGTTTGTGATATAAGTCTTGTTTGGAGTTTGAGTCAAATCGGTACATTAATTTTTGATCAGTAAAATAAATCACAGTTAACCCATAATCGTAAGGGGAGGTGTGCCGCCACTTCTGATACGGTCTGTTAAGAACTCAAACGGAACGAAATGACGTCTACGAATTGCGAGTGCAGTGTTATGCGACTACTTTGGGGTTGAAACCTGCTTGAGTATCCTCTTTGTAAAATTTGTTTGTGTTGAATGGAAATGGCAGAATGCTTTTGGTTTTATATCCGTCGGCTCCCGCACGTCTGGCTAAAGTACATTCTCACAAAAACCTCCTCACATCGAAAACCCTGACCTTCTCTCACTGAGCCAACCTTCCCACTCTACGGAAGAGGAAAGTCGAGGAAAGTCGTGGAGTGCAATTAGCGTGTATTGTGCATTCGCAATGCGAGAACTCAAAAATGAAGCTTCATTTTGAACGCTGCGGCACAATCTGCCGCGATGCAATTGTGCATTTCATGGAGCCAAGCCATACAGTAAATGTAAAAGCGGGATTATGACTCTCCACAGAGCCAAACGGAGACGCTGTAATAAGCCATTAGCCCGCCCTGTCGGAGACTATCATCATGCTTAATGTAGTTTGCAATTTGAAAGGTTCAGTAATTGGCACTCGTTGAGATGAAATGAAATAAATATTCCAGCAAAATTACTGCAAATCAATCATTTAATTCTATTTCTACTCGTTTTGCAGAGACACAACGGTTGCACAACGTGGCTGTCGGTTCTTCTCCGAGTCGAATCTCACTCACTACAGCATCTACACTAAAGGAATCTGTCTTCAGGAGTGCCGGTTGAATATTGCCTATCAGCACTGTGGCTGCATTCCACATTTTTACCCCAACAATGGTAGGTGAGAGCGACGGCAGTCTATGCGGCAACTAGTCTAGTTCATCATTTTATAACTTCCATATTTATCATTTGCCATTGTCATAAATCATCAAGGTATTTGATGGCTTATGCCAAAAATGGTTTCGAAAACCATGACAATCCACATTATTAGAAGTTTAATAAAGAAAACGTATTAAGAGAAAGGAGCTGTTGAACTTGATAAAAAAATTGTCCCGCTACCTCTACTAACTACAAAAATGGCTTTCGTCGTGACCATAGCTCGTATTTGGCAACTTTTGCGACAAAAAAACATCTGACTTACCTATGATGTGACACGTTAATAAGTTCATTGGCTATATTAGACTACAAAAAACCATGCGTCTCCGCTTGAGCCTAAAGTGTCCTTGAAATACCGAAGTAAAACCAGCAACTAAATGAATATACCATTCCAGTGAAACCACCGAAACCAGTGTGCGACTATCGTACGCTCAAGGTTTGTTTCCCACCATTGAAGCAACTTTTCCTTGAATTCCGAGAAGATCACGATGGCCATGATTCGATCGACTGCTACTGCGAACAAAACTGCGTAGACTCAAAGGTCATTATCGAGAGAACTCAGGTGAGCCGCTTTAGTTGTCATTTTTCGGTTCTGATTTCGAGGTTTGTTGTTTTTTTTTGTGTTGTATTGAGTTTGCATTCAAAAAGTATTGGAATAGATGAAAAATGAAAGCCGAATTATTGAAGCCTAACAACTGTGATTTTCAAAAATTGGTGAACAAGAATTATGCAATCGAGTGCAGGACCAGCCAACATTCCCCTTATAGGCCTTGGTTGTTTATCTCGGAAATATTCAGTTAGCACAGATCTGGGCCATGATGCTCCTCACACGCTCACAAGACATTTCCAGATATTTCTTAAACTCGAAAAGGCAGCCTTTGCTTTCTTTATCCGTGCGCCTATGTCGATCTTGGTACCGCCGTCTGACGCCATTTGGCTACCAAGATATTGGAAGCTTTCAACATTCTCCACGGGTTGCCCAGCTACTGTGAAACTGGAACCATGTTTACACCCAACGATCGTGAAATGCGAATAGAAAAATAGTAACTTGGCTTCTGGAGTTGGAGCACGATGGGGAACGTGACCCACCAAATTGAGCATTTCCTTTATTTCTCCTTGTATTACGCATTGCAAGAAAAATTTGGAATCCTGGAAAATTGAAAGCGCCTCTAATGAATATTTTCCTGGCTAGTGATCATAGACAGCGTATGCTAAAATTTGCAATGTTTTGTTTTTATTCACATTTATGACATTTCTATATTTGAATGCTACTAAAGAATCACTGGATTAGTGGGGACGAACACCTGAATTTTGAATAATGAAGGAAGTGGGAAACAACAAATGAATGAGTTTATTAAACCGGAAAACTCATCCTTCCTCAAAGAATCAAATGGCCACTGAATTTCAAGGGAGGGGAAACAGACGTTGGAATTAATATTTTCCCATTCCTAATCATGGCGGAGGAGTGAATGAAAAATTCTGAATCAAAAACGTTCCACTACATATATGAAAGAAAGATGCCTTAACGAACAAAAACACAAATTCCATGAATTTCAAAATTTTTGAGTTTTGGGGAGCGGCAGGGACTATTTACAAGAGCTTGCAGACCTTTCACTTAGCCACTGCAAGTCATGCAGTTCACCTAGGACGTACTGTGTTTTCACAATGAGCTATTTTGAACTAACACAAAAAACTGCATGCATTCGCATTTAGACCCTGCCAAAGGTACCGTGCGCCACTCAAATCACACTGATGTTGGGCAGGACTCTAAACATACCTGAAAAACGGGGTTCGCGCATAGCCAATAAGCATTATGTAAGACTAATATTTTCGAACAACATAAGACTTTTATGACAGAACTATACCAAATTATACAGCGCATTTCTCTAAATCTAATTATGAAATATTTTCATGTCTGCGTAGCGGCATTCAAATTAGTGCACAAGTGACAGTTCATTTGTGTTAAATGTTTGAACTCAATTCAACGCACACTATGCATGATTTGTTCTATGCGGGGATTTACCTCTGCGCGTTATTTCCGCGTAGCTATCCAAATTTTTCTTTTTCTCCGTAATACTTGAATTACTAGAATTGTTCTGAAAAAAACACTGGTTTCAATTTATTTTAATAAACAATTCCCAAATAAATTTCTTGGTTTTCTTGAAATAATTTCCGAATGAAGTCCTGGAGGAAGTTCTGAACGAATACCTGAAGAAAATTCATAGAGTTTTGAGGAATTTCTGGAGAATTTTCTGAAGGATTCCTTGTAGAAATATCCGAAGGAATTCTTGGGGGAATGTCGAAAAAAAATCTATGAGAAATTTTAGAATTTGGGTAATTCCTTTGGAAGTTTATTTGAAAATTTCTCTAGGAATGTACAATGTACAAAGATATCTGAAAATTCGTCCTAAAATTTTGGAAGGAAATGGTGGAAATTCCGAAGGAATTACTAGATTAATTTCCGAGGGAATGGAATGTCTTATGGAAACCTGGAAAAATTCCAGTGGAATTGTTAAAATAATTTCCGAAGGAATTTTGTATAAAATTTTAAAAGTATGTATGTTATCCGTCACCCTGGCTTGAAACTTGGTCTGCATACGGCTCCACCCAACAAAACAGTAGAATTTAATTACCATTTTCTGGCAACTCTGTTACTGGTTACTAAGTGCGATTTCTACCGGCTCTCGAAGTTCTTAAGCTAAATAAGCTCGGTGAAGTGAATTCTTAATTCGCGAGTGACAAGTGTACTTCTTTCAAGTGCTAAGAATCATACTTTGTATGTAAGTACAGAGATTATTGCCAATAATCATAAAAAAAAACAGTTTATCTCCCAGAAAGTGTTTCTATTATTAAGGAGAAAACAAAAAAAAAGTGAGCAACAATTGCGAACAATAAATAGCATACAAAGTGCTTCGAGTCATTGCATGCAAGTTATGTTCATTCCTTTGGTGAAAAATGAGAATACATGAACACAAACAAACAAATCTTCTCGTTCCGATTCAGAGTGCTTTGCCTGAACCTGGAATTTGTTGTTATTTGCCCAATAATATTGCTACAACATAGCAACCTTGGCGTGTAATTAGTGTTAGATCTGTTTTTATTTTAAACAAACGATTTAAATTGCATGCATAATTACCATATTATCCGCTCACTAATCCAGTAAATAACAAGTGAGTGATTAATAGTGAGACCGATAAACTCACATTACTGCAGTATGGTGGCACACGATTGCCATCGACTGCAAATCATGCGTTAGGGAGATGCGAGGATAAAAATGATCTTGTGAGGAGTATAAACAATAATAAAAGAATATATCGCCTTAAATAACTGCGATAAACTTTCATTTGGCTAATTTGGTATTATTTATTTACATTTTTTTATTTTTTATTATTTAACTTTTATTTTTATTTATTATTATTTATTATTATACTGTATACTATTTTTTACCCTCTAAAACGATAAAATAAAACTTTCTTCTCTTCTTCTTCATTGGCATTACATCCCCCACTGGGACATTGCCGCCTCGCAGCTTAGTGTTCATTCAGCACTTCCACAGTTATTAACTGCGAGGTTTCTAAGCCAAGTTACCATTTCTGCATTCGTATATCATGAGGCTAACACGATGATACTTTTATGCCCAGGGAAGTCGAGACAATTTCCAATCCGAAAATTGTCTAGACCGGCACCGGGAATCGAACCCAGCCACCCTCAGCATGGTCTTGCTTTGTAGCCGCGCATCTTACCGCACGGCTAAGGAGGGACCCGTAAAATAAAACTTTGGTCGGCTTAATTGTTTTATTTACACCGATAACTCTCTTTAAATTGAATATCATATAGTGTCCGTTACCTTCTCGTAGTGCAAATATTTACAAGTTGTGGCCATAATATTATTTATATTCTTCAGTTTTCTTTTTTTCTTGTTATTGATTATTTGAATAGATTATTTATTCTTTTAATGCATGACCTCATTATCGTTTTTTTTTTTGTTTCTGGAAATCATTGTTTTTTTTATTTATTTTTGTTTTATTTACATTTTATTCTGAATTGTGAGATTTTGTTTTGTACTCCAATAGCGTTTTTGTTTAAATAAATCAAGTGTTTTTTTTCATTTGTTAGTATTTTTTGTCATCTTTGTTCATTTTAAAACCCTGATCAACGCAACAATGAGTGCATCAAAAATGGAAATCGACAGAGAAAGGGAAGACGAGATTCTACAGCTTCCAGGCGAATCAGTCGAAGATGCACTTCCCTGTTCATCGTCCATTCTGAACACGGATAATGATGGTGCCGAAGAAGCTGATGATTACGATGATGATGATGACTTTGAGGATGGCATCAACGTAACATTATTGTCTTCACCACCGCCAATTATTGTCCCAAATACCTCCGATGGGCAGCAAAAAACACCATCTCAGGACAACGGCAGAACAACTACGAAAAAACTGAGCGGTGCTGGACAAAAGCGCCTAAAAAAACTGTTGGATCGTGGGATTAGCTATGAGGAAGCTTACCGTCTGGCTGAAAAACCACCTCAAACATCGGATCCCTCCAAGCGCCCAAGACAAATGGACTTGAATGGATCAAATACAAGCGGAAATCCAACACTCGCTTGTCGAAACCAGGGCAGTAAAACCCAAGCCAAGACCAACTCAGTGCAACATAGAATCGACACGGCTCAGACAGGACACTCGGCACCTACAAGAAATTCCGAGGGTAAAGTCAAGCCGTCATATAGAGATGTTGCGAATTATGTGAAGCTAGGGATACTCTCGACGGGCTAAGCTTTTCAACCGGGCTAAGCGAACACAACAGTGGGAAAAATACAAACAATCCCACACCGATTACAACTGAGAGATTAGGCGATCTAAAAGGATACATTGGAGGCATACATGTGAAAACATGTGAAGCTTATTCACCACATCTGTGAGTGAAACGTTAGAATTGATGATGAACACTCATTTTCCGGGGTCTATTATCAGTTCAAATGAAGACCTAAATGCGAATGCAATAGGAACTGGAATCATTGAAATCAGCCATCATATTCATGGAACAGTGAACGAAATGACTGAGCTAGAAAGATCCAGGAACGATGCACGTATTCTGGCCACACAAATTTTTACTGAAAGAAAGGTCGAATGGGCCATAGATTCCTTTGAACCTTTCAAATCACCGGGTAGTGATGGAATTTTTCCTGTACTGCTGCAAAAAGGTAAGGCAATTTTAATACCTATCCTCACAAAGCTGTTTCAAGAAAGTTTATCGCTAAGCTCCGTCAGTATGGCGACAAGTACGGGTGACATTTATCCCTAAGGCAAATAAAAAGGATAAAACCTCTCCAAAATCCTTTAGGCCAATAAGCTTGTCCTCCGTTCTACTGAAAACAATCGAAAAAATAATAGATTTACATATCAAGTCATCGTATTTAACCCAACTACCGTTAAGCAAACACCAATTCGCTTATCAGGAAGGTAAATCATCAGTAACCGCATCACATGCAGTTGTTACAAAAATAGAAAAATCTTTTGAAGCAAAAGAAATTTCTCTTGCTGCTTTCTTAGATATAGAGGGAGCTTTTGACAACACTTCTCATAATTCCATAAAAAAAAGGCAATGTCAAATCGTGGCTTCGATAAATGCATTGTAGATTGGATTGAAGAAATTTTAACAAAAAGAACCTTGGAAATTCTCATATTAGTGTTAGAGCAATCAAAGGAGGAGGCGTATTATCTGTTTTTTTTTTACTGTGGTCTTTAATAGTAGATGATCTTCATAAATACCTTATAGCCCAGGGCTTCAAAGTAATTGGTTTCGCTGACGATATTGTCATAATAGTACGAGGCAAATACAATGACATTATCGCCAACAGAATGCAAACTGCTTTAAACTATGTCTCCACGTGGTGCGATAGAGACGGATTGAGTGTAAATCCTTCCAAAACCACTATTGTGCCCTTCACGCATAGGAGGAAATTCTCACTAAACAACATGATATTGAAAGTTACACGATTGGAACTTTCGAATACAGTCAAATTTCTAGGCGTAGTTCTTGATAGCAAACTTAACTGGAACATGCATTTAGAACACGCCATTAATAAAGCGACAAATGCTCTATGGATTAGTAAACGAACTTTTGGTAGGCAATGGGGACTTAATCCGAAAATGATCCATTGGATATATTCAACTATAGTAAAATCAAGAATTACCAATGGTAATTGGTAACCAAAGACGAAAGAGAAGAATTCTCAGATGAAGCTCGAAAAACTTCAACAATTAGCGACTATCTCAATTACAGGTGCAATGAGCAGTACACCATCGAGTGCACTAAATGCTTACTGTACATGCTTCCTCTGCATCAAATTGTACAATTAGAAGCTGAAAAGATTGCCTTGAGGATCAGAAGATCCGAGGAGGCGACCTTCTTAAGGGTCATCTTAGCATTCTAACAACCTTTAGTATAAACTCCCTAGTAATAAACAATGAAGACTGGATGGACAAAAAGTACAATTTCAATAGACTGTTCAAAGTAATTGATCCTGGGCGCAATACATACATGGTTGAATGGAGGACCAACACTTCGTTCAGGATCAATTACGTTTTATACTGACTCACACTCAAATATATGCATAATATCCGACAGCCAAGCAGCTTTGAATGCTCTAAAGTCGGCAACATGCATTTCAAAACAAGTTTGGGAATGTATTCAGTCCCTCCAAAAATTGTCTTGTCGGAACCAAGTCAATCTATATTGGGTTCCAGGACACTGTGGAATAGATGGTAACGAAAAAGCCGATATGCTGGCGAGACTCGGATCATCAAGTCGGTTTACAGGACCGGAACCTTTTTGCAGCTTACCAACTTCTTCTCTTCGCATGGAGCTGACTGAAGGTATGGGAATCTATGAAAATAGAAAACAATTTTATAGGACCTTCCAAACGAATTTCTGGATTTATATCCGAAGTACTTTCCAATGAACTTATGTGCTGTGATGCAGCAATGTCCTAGTGAAAGATTTAATGTAAACTTTTGCTGTGGAGATACAAGCTATAGTTATTAGGATGTTCATTCCATATCATTCTGGCTATAGCTAGCAATTGTACAAAAACCCAAAAATTTATAAAAAAGCATGATATGCCTTGCTGCGTGGATTTTTTCCAGCACAAAATTCTTCACGCCGCCGACAAACGCTTACGGCGTAACATCACCGACACCGCCGCCGGTGTAAAAATGGCCTAAATTCGCCGCAGTTCACAAATACTTCGGCGCATGGGTCTAGTTCAGTATCTATAGAAATTTTGAAATAAATTATCTACACTTATGTTACCTCTTATGTAATTCGATATAAATCCGGTTTTCTCAAGGTAAGCTTATTTTATTTTCATTTTCTATGTTTATTTGATTATGTTAAAGGCAATAGCACTAAGGTAGAAAATGCCAGAACAGAGTAAGTACAAACTTATAGTTTATGGAAATATGCAAGCTATGATCAAACAACACTTATCCATTCAATAAACATTGTAAATTTTGTTTGAATTTTTCAATCTTAAAGAATAACATGATAGACCATGGTTTCCCAAACTGTGGGTCCCGACCCCCAGGGGGGTCGCGAGCGGATTGTTGGTGGGTCGCGCTGAACAAAATTTAATATTAATTGCAGCTCGAATGCTAAACTTTTTAATTATTTTTTTTTTCAGGAACATTATTTCAAGTTCAAACCGCATTTTATTTTAAATATCCATCACCACGCTATTTTATTTAAACATTTATGCCTAAAAGCTGTCCCCTTAATAAAGTAAAATAAAAACGCTAACATTTTGACAAACAATACCATGTTCGTCATTTTTTGCATTTGTACATGTAAGGTAACGTGAATATTTGTTATGTGGAAGAAGCCGAAACAGATGACATTCTGCTTCAATTAATGCTTAATACTACTTGGTAAAATGCATTTTTTCATAGGTGGGTCGCGAGACATATAGAATTTTGCTAGGTGGGTCGCATACCCAAAAGTTTGGGAAGCTCTGTGATAGACGAATAACAATATGCTACATATTCAATTAACAATCTCCTTGTATTTTCATTTCAGGTTTTGGTTGGAACACGAAAACTTCTTGGCAGCAATGGTGGCCTTGTTCTAATGAAGAGATACCCACTGATTCGCTTCAGCCGACAAGTGCTGTTTACTTTTACTGATTTATTAGGTATAGATTATAATGTCACATGATTTACATCCAAATTAACAGCACACTTTCTCTCTATTTCCTTTCCCCACTTGCAAATTTAACTTTTCCGTGTTTTTTTGAGTTACCTTGGCCAAATCACTTCAACTAAGTAACTAGGTGAAAATTAAGAATTGATATTTTATAGATTAAAAATAACGAAAAAAAGAACTCCGCTACAATTCATTCCCTCTTATTGTTGTGGAATTCAATATGCGATATTCATTCTTAGGGATTCTTAAAACGAATCCAAGCAAAGTTGCCAATCATTTTTTACAGTAATTTCAAATATGCAACAAAATTAGTATATCGATTAAGGAATTTTTTCTTAAAATTCGTCTCTTGAGAAAAAATATAAAAAATGTAAAACAGTTGTCACGGGAAGATCTCGAGGCTTGAGACCAAGAGGCTCGGAAGCCTCCTTCCAAGAGGCTCGGAAGCCTCCTTCCAAGAGGCTCGGAAGCCTCCTTCCAAGAGGTTCGGAAGCCTCCTTCCAAGAGGCTCGGAAGCCTCCTTCGAAGAGGCTCGGAAGCCTCCTTTCAAGAGGCTCGGCAGCCTCCTTTCAAGAGGCTCGGAAGCCTCATCCCAAGAGGCTCGGAAGCCTCATTCCAAGAGGCTCGGAAGCCTCCTTCCAAGAGCCCCGGAAGCCTCCTTCCAAGAGGCTCGGAAGCCTCCTTCCAAGAGGCTCGGAAGCCTCTTTCCCAGAGGCTCGGAAGCCTCCTTTCAGGAGGCTCGGAAGCCTCTTTTCCAGAGGCTCGGAAGCCTCCTTCCCGTTTCAAAAGGCTCGGGAGCCCCCTTTCAATAGGCTTGGCAGCCTACTT
Organism: Armigeres subalbatus; assembly: GCF_024139115.2. NCBI lineage: Eukaryota > Metazoa > Arthropoda > Insecta > Diptera > Culicidae > Armigeres > Armigeres subalbatus. The sequence goes on from NC_085140.1 coordinate 310,850,012, forward strand.
TCTTGGGGTTCGGGAGCCTTGTTTCAAGAGGTTCGGGAACCTCGCTCAGAAGCCTCCTTCTATACGGCTCAGACCTTCCAATCGGCTCAAATGCATCCTTTCAAGATGCTTGGAAGCCTTTCAAATCTTCAGTCTTGTAAGCAGCTTGATGTATTAACTTGAGGGGGTCAATCGCATAGGGATGTAAGTGACAAAAAAATAGTTTTGAGAAAAATTGGTGCAAAGTTTTTCAATATTTTTTCGCTTCATACAAATTGCATGAAATACAAAAAAATACAAATTTTCGTTGAATATTCACATTTTATATTAACATCGTACAAATTTTATCAACATATTACCGCAAAGCCCGAAGACCAACATATTTTTTCCTGTACTCAACTCAGTTTTGACCAAAGCGTCACTTACACCCTTCTGCTTTTAACCCGGTATTTGAACTGCAAACTTTTACGGAATAATAAAATAACGCTTAATTTCGTGGGAGAGCGGCGATAAAAATAGGAGTACCTCAATGAATGCAGAAGTACGAAGGGGTACCTCCCAAGAAAAAGGTTGAGAACCGCTGTTCTAGAGCGTCCGTTTTGTTGTTAGTGCAATCAACTTGAACTATCATCGTTTGGCAGCGAAGCGTGTTATCCATGAAAAATGGAAACATTCCAAACAGCAAGCAATAATGATTATTGGTGTATAGAAAGTTTTTGTTCGTTCTTAGGAATTCAAAATTCTTCTATATTTCCCATCTCTTTCGTACCATTATCACTCAGAATCGTAACAATAACGAATCAATGTTTTTTTCTCCACAGTTTCTATCGGTGGGACAGCCGGCCTATTCCTTGGCTTCAGTGTTTTGGGAGTAGTGGAAATTATCTACTTTTTTACTCTTCGGCTTGTGTGGTACTGTTTGGGACGCCGCTAATGGGGACATGGCATAGTTTACTCGTTTGCTCATAATATCATGTTCATATGGCTATAGAAATAGAACTCAATTGCTTACACCGACAAGTAAAGTCGACTCCAAAGATATTACACAATGCAAAATATACGAATCAATATGAATGCACTTCCATTTATTGTGTGTTTTTTTACAAGGAATGAACTGCTGTTATACGCATAACTGTCCCATGTACATAGGAAATCCCAGCTACGCGACAGACACCGAGCAATGCTCAAGGCGAACTGGGTTAGGCTCCAGCCCGACCTGCTAAATATGTGCCTCCCGGAAACACAGAAGGTGTTAGCCGGGTTCCTTATTCTCCTTGCCTCGATCTTCCCAGGAACACGGGATACTGCGACTACAACGGGAGGGCTGTGCTCAGCTCATGCACTTCTTCTTAAATTCCGGCCCCTAGCTTAGGCTAGTTAGACGACTCGCTGGCCGATCCATTGTTACGTTGTGTCGATCCCTACTTGGCGGTCGTGCCACAAAGTTCTTGACTCGAATCCTCCTGACTCACCCCGGCGTCTAGTATTAAAATATGACTTCAGGTACGCTCTTTCGTGGGAGAATGGGACTACACACAAAAAGGAATAAATATTATGCATAATTATGGTTTTCCATTATCCGTATTGTCCGACTCCTGCTGCCACTTGATCATAGAGTTCAGTCTGATCGTCTTCCGCACATTTCTGAAAACTTTCCGTTTGTAGCACTCAATATCCTCTGCTAGGATTATGCAGATTGGAATCATCCCTGCGCGGCGATAACGCAAACTGCCTGTACGTACTCGCGACTCGGATGGCCATCAAACCAAACACGCTGTTCAACTTCCTTCGGTTACGTTTCGTCTTGTGAGCGCAGCTCCCCAGGCTGGAACTCCGTCCCACAGTATCGTGGATGATACTACCGCCAGAAGACGCCTACACTACTGTCTTTCGGACCACCGACATTCGGCATGATCCTTGCCAGCGCACTGATAATTTTAGCCGCCTTTTCACAAGAATGATCGACATGGATGTTGCAATTCAACCGGTCATCGACCGTCACTCCTAGATGTCTCAGAGCTCGCACCGACGGCACCGACTCTAGAGTAGAGTGGGGCAAGAGTACGCACTTAGTTTTCAATCGATCATGTGGCCCTTATGAAGCAAGCATCTGCAATTAAATCAGTGTCGATGATTCATATACTCTTCCTTTATGTTACCCAGTGGAAAAAATATTGAAATTATTGAGATTCGTTTTAGTAGAACCCTTATTGCAAGACAAGTGAAAAACGCACTCTTACTTCACCGGTGGGGTAAAAGTGCGCATCGGGTGGGGTAAGAGTACGCATTTATCCAATCATGTGCTTTAAGTATATATTAACACAAATAAGAGTTAATAACATTTAATTGATGTTTAATGAGCATATATTAGGGAATGTTTAAAGATTACGTAGCTCTTAAAGGGGGAAATGCACTTTCATACGAAAAACCATTGTTTTTTTTATATACAAAAAACTACAGAGGTAAAAATATATATGAGGTTTCGCGTGACGTATACAAAGGCTTTTTCCTTAAAGAAAGTCCACCAATCACGTAACATAAAATTTGGCTATTTCATCACCCCTCTCCCTATCTTACACTATTTGTATGAATCCTCTAAAAATTATATGGATCTCCACACATCTCGCAACCCCTCCCAGCTAAACGTTGCGCAATTTATGAATGTTTCTTTTGAATAAATGAAATTATCAGGGGGGAAGACACTTTAATCATTTCTCGAATCACTGAAAAGATTAAAAAAAAATCAAAAAGATTCAGAATGATTCGGCGGGATGAAACTTTTTTATCAATTTATGTCTCGCCTTGATGTTTTTTTTTCAGTGCGGCGAGATTTTGTAAAAAACAAAACAAACAAAACCGCAGCCCCGGAAGTCTCGATTCTTCTGAAGGCGTTCTCAAATCCGTCGGTGTTCTGGCAGATTCGATGATATTTTTGCAGATCCGGTGATTCGTATGGTGCCTATAGACATCTAGAGCTCTTGCATGAGGGAGCTTATCAGCGCGGCTGGCAAAACCGAAAGTGCTCATGGTAAGTGTTGGTGGAAAAGATTAAATTTTAATCAATGTTTCATATCGATCTCTTTTTTTTCTAGAATCGATTTCAACGATCTATCGCGGTTAATGACCATCCTGAAAGTGGATACCGCCCTAAGCAAAGAATGCCACGTATGGATTTCCTTGCCTTGCTAGTCAGCAAGTAGCGGTCAATAGTGATCAAATGGCATGGTCAACAGCTATCCGTTGGATAACCTGGTCAGAGTGACGAAACACCGGTCGAACCAGATTAACACGGGGTCTGCTACAGTGTCTTGCGTCCCATCACGAAACATGAATGTGTATGTGTCTTTATGAGTCTAACTCGATGATACTTTCGGACCTAGCAGCCTTCGGCATGCTCTGTCTTTGTAGTTTAGTATCTTTGTCTAGCAATAGGCGAAGGAAGCCCTAAGGATTCCGTATATAATATACTCTTTCCCAACGGAAATTCTTCAGCGAATTACAATAGAATTCAAATAAGATCCTCAAAAAAATCTTTAAGTGATCCTCTGGTGTGTCCCAATGAAATCCAGCAATTTCCTATATAAACCCATAGCTATGGAAATGTGGAAATGGAAATGTGAAATCCCCCATCGTTTCCCAATTGATTCCAACAAATCCCAATGTAATCTTTCAGGTAAAGCTGATAAAGTCGTCCAGTATCCAGGAGACCAGGAATTCCCAATGTAATTTTCCAGCGATTGTCAATGGAATCCTTCAGCTTTCCCCAATATAATCTTTCAGTGTTTCGGAACCCTCCAGAGTTTCTCAATGAAATTAGGCACCTTCATCGTAAAACTATTTGGTAGGGGTAGTAGCGGATACCTTCCCACATAACTGGTACCAAATAGTTTTTCATTAAAAGTTCCTAGTTTCGAGAAAACCCGCCTTAGATGCCTTTCGCCATACACATTTCTGGCGGTTAACTCCACGCTGCTGTTTGCGCATATACGATAGCGCCTGTTGCTGGTAGTGGCGGGTAGCAAACCAGCCACTGCATTTAATTCATTCAAAATGGAATCCTTCAGCGTTTCCCAATAGAATCATTCGGCGTTTCTCAATATAATCGTTCCGTTTCCCCCTGAGTTTTCCAATGGAATCATCCAGCAATTGCTAAAAGAATCCTCCAGCGTTTCCCAATGGAATCCTCCAGCGTTTCGTAATGGAATCATGCAGCATTTCCAAATGGGATCCTCCAGTGTCCCCCAATAGAATCCTACAGTGTATCTTCAATGGAATCCTCCAGCGTTCCCCAATATAATTATTCAGCGTTCCTCAATAGAATCCTCCCGTTTCTCCAACAGATTCCTCCAGAGTTTTGCAAAGGAATCATCCAGCGTTTCCTAATGGAATTATCCAATGATTGCCAGAGAAATCCTTCAGCGACTTCCAATGGGATCAATCATGCAACAATTCCAAATGGAATCCTTCAGCGTTTGCCAATGTAATCATTTTTTATTTATGACTAGTCGAACCTGCCCGATCTCGCTCGGGTTTTTTGTCGGTCCAACTGTCAATCGTTTGGTTGGTCGTCGCATTCTAGATCGATTTAATTTTTTTCTCAATGATTTTCTTTAAAATTTGTGAAAACAATGCATTTTGACAATTTTTCAGCTTTTTCCGTACAATTTTCCAGCTTTTTATATATACAAACACAGCGGAGCCTAGACGAATCGATTGGTTAGGAAATCTTGCGAATCGGTCCATCCGTTCGTGAGTTATATTGCCTCAAAAGAAATAAAAATTCATTTTTATATATAGAGAAGAAGAAGATGTACGCCAACAGATTGTTTCGAAATCTGCAGCAATACCAAATCGAATCCTCTAGCGTTCCGCAATAGAATTCACCTGTGTTTCTCCAATGGAATCCTCAGAGTTTTTCGATGGAATCATTCAGCGTTTCCCAATTGTATTATTCAGCGATTGTCAAAAGAATCCTCCAGTGTTTCCCAATGGAACCATGCAGCAATTCCAAATGAAATCCTCCAGCGTTTCTCAATGGAATCATCCGGCGTTTCTCAATTGATCTTGCTGACATCTAATCATCTGTTTTATTCAAACACATTGACGAGATAGGTTCCCATCCCATCTATGCACTTGAAAGAGAGAGATGATTAGACGTCAGCAAACTCTATAGAATTTTTCCGTCACCCAATAGAATCCTCCTGAGTTTCCTAATGGAATCATATAGCCACATATAGCATTTCTGAATGGAATTATCCAGCGATTTCAAAAAGAATCCTCCAGCGTTTCCCAATGGAATTATCCATCGACTGCCAATAGAATCCTCACGAAATTTACGCAGATTTTTTTTTTTAAGATTTATATACCTACAAATGCTGTGCACATGAGAAAAAAAACTTCATGAATACATATTATTGATTCTCACTACTCCTTTTTATCTTTTCAGCATCATTAATCCGCAAAATTGGATATGATTTTAATTCTGCTCTCGAACTCGATGCCATAGATAGCTAGATTCGACATCTTCGGTCATAACAGCAGCGCCCTTGGCCACTTATTTCTTAATAATCGATTGCCGCAGTTATAGAAGAATCTGTTCTGACAGCAAGAATAGCAACAGGATCTAAATTGACTCGCTAGTCGCCACCTGTAATGTTTATCGGAGATCCTCCATTCGCTAGACGGAATTCGAGGACAACAGTGTTAACAATAGAAATCCTTCGAACACATGGGAGCATCTGATGTAAAAAACGTTTCTTACTTTATTACCTCTGTTTGTATACTCATGATAGTGCTATCTACCGTGAGAGAAGCTTTTTGCAAGCTGTTACGATAACGAACTGATTCGAATTTCGGAGATAAGCCTAATACCGCTGAGGGCACCAGTTCTTAAAATGCATTTCAACTTGTTTTACTGCATCTGTGCCGAAAAAATATACTCCCCAACGAGATACAAGCAAGAACGAAGCGTTTTATCATTATATCATAGCCAGTAGGTGGGTTGCGATACACTTTTTGAACGACGATATGCAGGATAAGCTCAACAATCTCCTCTGTAGCGGGTCTCACTTCACCATCAACGTCATAAAGACCAAAGGAATTATGGAGCGAACACAATACTACGTCATCGTAGACTTCAACTTCATCGCATATGGTCGGATGTGTTCGACCCTGAAGATCACAAACTTTCAATAAATCACATGCAAGGACTGGTTTCCTACATTCTACCGCCAGCATTCAGGCGCTAAAGTATATACAGTAATAGCATTGGTGATTCAAATATGATATCCACTACTTTTTGTGAGATTTTTAGATCCCCTCGCCCCTCTGTCTCTTTTTCATATACCGAAAAAACACAAAATCTTGAACCCCTCTTCCTTTAAACTATGGACATCATTTTCAAACGGGTTTCAAGCATAAAGTAAAGTAAGTAATAAGATTCTGTGGGGCCCTCCTAAGCCGTGCGGTAAGACGCGCGGCTACAAAGCAAGACCATGCTGAGGGTGGCTGGGTTCGATTCCCGGTGCCGGTCTAGGCAGTTTTCGGATTGGAAATTGTCTCGACTTCCCTGGTCATAAAAGTATCATCGTGTTAGCCTCATGATATACGAATGCAAAAATGGTAACCTGGCTTAGAAACCTCGCAGTTAATAACTGTGGAAGTGCTAAATGAACACTAAGCTGCGAGGCGGCTCTGTCCCAGTGTGGGGATGTAATGCCAATAAGAAGAAGAAGAAGAAGATTCTGTGTTATTGTACGCCAGTGTGACCTTCTGTGTAGAAATCATACAGAAGCTAGAAGTATCATCAGCGACTTCTGATCTATGTTGACAATGAATCGACTGCTTTGAGCGTGCTTACAGCGGTACACTAGGAGTTAACTTCCTGAAATCAGTATGGCGAAAGGCATCTAAGGTTCGATTTCTTAAAATTAAGCACTTTAATCGAAAAAATATTTGGTAGGCGTAGTAGCGGACACCATCCCTCATAACCGATACCAAATAGTTTTTCATGAAAAGTTCCTAATTTTGAGAAAACCAGCGTTAGATGTCTTTCGCCATACAAATTTCTGGCGGTTAACTCATGCTGGCTATTTTGTGCATATACTATACTGCCGTCATACGCATATTTGTCCCATGTTTGCTGGGATTTCCTATATACATGGGACAGTTATGCGTATAACGGCAGTATAGCGCCTGGATGTGGCTGCGGCGGGTAGAAAATCAGCCACTGCCAATAATTCATTGTATTTAATTGTAATTGTTTCATATTTTTTTAACGATAACCAAAAGCGTAGAGGTGGGCTGGCCATATATTGCGAAGGAGCGAAGATGAAATATTTTTGGCTTTTATTGTATACTAAGTATATGTTCCAAAACAAAACTTTTGATAGAAAGTTCGGAGATCCATAGTGTTATATACCAATCGATTCAGCTCCACAAACTGAGGTGATGTCTACGGAATCCGGACCCATTTTTTGCTATTGAAAATTGGTCAGATCGAACAATGGGCTCAGAAGTTATGACCAAATACTATTTCTACCCGTTAAAAAATGCACAATCATGCTTTTGATACATCTATTGCACGATAAAGGCATCAACATCGCTGGATTTCAGGGTTTTGCCTTTCTCGTATACTAGTATACGAAATGGCTACAGGACCACTCCAAAACCGAACTTTTTATAGAAGGCTCGAAGACACATATTGTTATATGTACCAATCGACTCAGCTCGACGATTTGGGGTGATGTCTGTTTGTGTGTGTGTACAAAAAAATTGAGACACACTTTTTTGACCTTAGCATTATCCGATTTGCTTGCAACAGGTTGCATTCGACGGGTAACGCGGCCTAGTTTTTTTTGCTATTGAAAATTGGCCCGATCGGCCATTGGGTTCCGGAGTTATTAAAACATTTTTTTTTCTTGATTTTTCGCAAAGGTCCCCGCTTGAAAAAAAAAATTAAAAACGATTTTTTTTCAGAAGCTTTTTAAATGCATATAGGGGGAAAGACGGCTTTGGCAGATTTTGTTCTATTATTGGCAGGGGGGTTTTTGTCGACCAAATTTTATGAAATTTGACCACAACATTCTTTGATATGTAAAGAATGTTTAGGCCAAATTTGAGCCTAGTCAGTCATAAAAACCCCCCTGCCAATAATAAAACAAAACCTGCCAAAGCCGTAATTCCCCCTACATATATGAACGCTAACACACGAAAATTGATAGATAACCGGATCTCCCCTTAAAACGCTTTTTTACCTTTCTATTTAATGTGATATTTTCAATACACTTCATAAATGACGAGAAAGGCATCATTACCGCTAGGCGGATTAATCTTGGTTTTTTTGACGTAAACTACGTCTAAGGGGAAGACTCTGATACAGAGATGCCAGATTTGAAGACATGTCTTCAATTTGAAGACATTTGAATCTCCGCGAAGACATTTATTTTGTGAAGACATTTTGAAGACTTTTCAAAATATGTGAAGACTTGTATACTTATTTGAAGATATTTGAAGACAATCAATAAGCCAGCGAATAGAAAATACAATTTTATTACTTATAAATTCTGCTACCTCTATATGTAAATTTAATAAATATTACATAAGTTATAATAGTGTTTGTCTCGGGCTTAGAATCTCAAAATTTATATTTATTATAAAAATACATTCACATTAGCCGATTGATAACTGTAATGCATTTTAGACCTCATGGCGGCGACGTCTTTTGGCGTGTCTGTGAAAAGGTATTTCGACCATTAAATCGGAACGCAATGACCGATCTAACATGCGGCGAACATAGACAGAATTCTTCTATGACTAGATTTTGTAGGTTTTCTACGGTTACATGTGTGTGTTACTAACATGTGTGTGTTCAGATACATGTGTACGTTCAGAAGGTACAACGATCAGCACTGATGTCAATCAGATCTCTTGCAGGGTTTCACCTATAGATTTAATCTATTTAACCGTTGAGCTGATTTTTTTCTCTAAATTCCTTCTGAATTCATCTGATCTTTTCGGCATTTCTATTCCATCATTCCACATTCCTCTAAATATCCGTCGGGAAACTCTTTGAATTTCCCGTGGATTTTTAAAAGAATTTTCAGTGAAAATTTAATAGAATTTTTCGTGTAAAATAAAAAGAATTTCCGATGAACTCCTACAAAAAAATCCTTTTCAATTTCCACAAGAATTTTGTCTCAATTAATTTCCATAGAAAATTCTAACAAATGTCAACAAGAAATTGAAATTGTTTTGGTGTTAAAAAGATATTTCTCAGAACATCCATGGTAAATTACTACACGAAAATGTTCTTAAAACAAATCCCGAGGAAACGTGATGCACGCTTTCGTAAAATTCTTCCTTGAATTCCTTTGGTCATTCTTCCATTATTTTCTCTGAGGAAAATCGTTCTGGTATTCTTTCTGAAATTTCTCCTAAAATTCCTCAACGAATTTGTCCGGAAGTTTCAGGGATTTCCCCAAAAAATCCTCCACGAATTCCATTGGAATTTCCTCTAAAAGCTCCTACGTAAGATCATCCACGAATTCCAGCGAAAGTATATCCAAGAATTCCTTCGGAAGATCCCCCATAATTCATCCGGTAGTTCCTTCACGAACTCCTCCAGCAGTTGTTTTTAGGAATTCCTCCGGAAGTTCTTCCAGAAATTCTTTCGAAAGTTCCCCCAGGAATTCCCGTGGAGGCTTCTTTAGGGATCCCTCCGGAAGTTTCTCCAGGAATTATTCTGGAAGATTCTCCAAGAATGTTGCCGAAAGCTTCTCCAAGAATGCCTCCGGAAGTATACTATGGAATTTCTCTGTTATTTCCTCCAGAATTTCTTTCGGAAATTTCTGCAGCAATATCTCAAGAAGATCCTCTAAGAATTCATTCAGAACTACTTCCAAGAATTCCTCCGGAAGTTTGTTTAGAAAGAATTCCTGTAGGAACTTCAGGGTAAATTCTAGAGGGATTTTCTAGTGAAATTCCTGAAGGATTTTCTTGATGAATTTCTGAAGAATATTCTTAGGAATTACTGAAGGAATTTCCGATGGAATTCCTGAACACCGGGAAATACTTCAGTAATTCCTAAGGAATATCCTTCAGAAATTCATCAGGAAAATCCTTTAGGAATTTCTCCAGAAAATCCCTCCGGAATGTATTCTGAAGTTCCTACAAGAATTCCTTCTTAAGTTTCTTCAAGAATTTCTCCTGAAAATCCTCCAGCAATTCCTCCGGAAGTTCCTTCAATAAATCCTTTGGATGTTCTAACAGGAAATCTTCGGGAAATTTCGTCAGGAGTTTTAGAAGCTATTAGAAGCTCCATCCAGAAGAAATTAGTATTAGTAATAAGAAGCTCCATCAAGGATTTATCCGGAAGTTGCTCCAGAAATTTATCCGGAAGTTCCTACAAAAAATCTCATGGTAAATTTTGAATCCGTACAGGATATTCTTTAAAAATAATTTGGAAGAATTCCACGTGGAAGTTCAGTAAAAATAGCCAGTGGAATTTCAACCAGACTCAATAAAAATTCAGCGAAACTCGTTATACACTATCTCGTGAAAATTTTAAATAAAATATAAATATTTAAAAAATATTTAAATTATATTTAAAACATATTCTCTAAAATTCTAACAATTTAAGTATTAAAAAATAAACATTATTCCGCATCAATAAAATAAGGACTTGATTGAATTTACAGACCTATTGGATTTTGAAATTTTTCGCTAATATTCATAATTTTAATATTGAAGACATTTGAAGACATTTTTAAACGACTGTGAAGACATTTGAAAATATCATCTGGCATCCCTGCTCTGATACAGGGTGTAAAACGGAAATTTCCAAATTCGAGACCGTCACGAAATTAGGATAGATTTCAAACGCTAATAGCTCCTTTATCTTTCAATGGATTTTCGAGATTTTATTATCAATCGAATCGGCAACTCTCCAGCAATTTTTTAAGCCTATTGGAACTATCGAATATCATCGTAAAAACATTAAAAATTCCAAATCTTTACCAACCCAGTAAAATTTCACAGTTTCGTTACGACCGCCGTCTGCGGTTGGTTTTTGCACTCTACTTTTGTGCGGTGATTCGCACAAAAAGTACAAAATAGAACCAGAGCAATGACCGTGGTTGGAGCAAAAAGGTAGTGCTTGTGAAAAAGTGCTACAGATGCTGGACATGTTCATATGAGCAAGAGGTGAATATTAAAAATGATTATCAACTTTAAACAAGGTTACACTCTAACTTGTTTGACGGAAATTGAGTAAAATTTCTGTGGTATAGAAAGAGAGAAAAAATAGAAAGAGCAATGCAATTTTACTCAGTCACTGAGTAGGTGAGAGTTAGCGTGTATCCTACTATTTAGGCAGCATCCCTTTAAAATAACACTTCAAACGCATTTAATCGCTATTTAATAGCCAATTAACTATGAAATGCATTAATCACTCTAAAAAGTCAAATAACAATCGGAGAAAGGCATCGTCACCACAGTGGAATAATAAATAGAAATGAAATATATAATAAATAAATTATATAATAAATAATAAATAAATTAAATAAACAATAAATTTTAAATGAAAATTTTAAATTGTCATATCCAACCATTTTCATATACACTGGATTTTGTTTTTACGCGATTTACATTTTCTCAATTTTCCACTCATCCTAAATGTTTAACGTATATTAATTATCATGTGATTTTTCTTTGATTTATTCTGGATTTTTTGAAACATGTTGCGAAGAGTTTGGTGGCAAATTGAAGCCACACGATCAAAAATACGAGCGAAAAAAAATCGTGTAAAAACAAAATCCTGTGTAGTGAGTTACGCCAATTTTGTTCGAAACATAAATGGATTGGTGTGCGATCGAACATGATTTGCGGAAAAACTACACATTACACGCGGCAAAACGTTTACCAAAACAAACCTCGCTACCTCCCGACATCATATATCCCACATCCCAATGGTTTTATTTTGACTAAGCACGCACGCGCGGTTTGAAGTTTGTATGAGAATTACTATGAGAACAGTAAATTTTTCGGAAACCGTTTTGCAACGTTGGTCATTAATATCTAAAAATATATGAGTACGTTGGCAACATAGGAAACTTAGCAAGTGAATAAATCGTCTTTATTGCGAGACAATTCGCTGCTTGCAAGAAAAATTATTAAGGAAATACTAAATCGTGGGAAATTCAATTGAGCACGTAAAAGAATAACATATCAATAATGAGCATTTTTATTTTCTTTATAACTTTGCTTACGAAAATCCGATCGGTTCGCAACAACAATCGTCTTACAGATTTAGAAATATTCTGTGATGTCTTCGGGTTGATTATATTTAGGGGGAGATCCTCGCCGGACACATAAGCCATTTAACAAAAAAAAAACTAACTATCCGGATTATGTTTCCAATTATACCATACTAGCAGAACGTACCCTGCGTTGCTCGGGTTTTTACGTTTAACGTTCGAAATGTCATTTTCTGCGTTGATTGCGACGCCGCACTCTAGATCATTTTTTGGAGCGATCGCATTAGGTTTTCTCCAAACTCGCCCTAATATTGTATTTTGACAATTTTCCCAAATTTTCTTATAAAATTGACTAACCTTTTGCATATAGAATAGAAACACAGCTGATCCCAATATGAATCGATTAGTGAGGAAATCTCACAAATCGGTCATCCTCTTCGTGAGTTATATTGCCTCAAAGGAAGAATAGATAGAAGAAAGAAACACAAAATATGACTATTGACCAATGACCATTGATGATTCATACAAACTATATTTTATCATTTGAACACGTTTCTCAACGATGAATTTTGGTGAAAAATTTTACGATTCAGAAAAATGTCTCCTAGTACCGGACACTATTGCATCATGTTCAAATGTGACTAAGTTCCTGTTACATGAGTAAAGACATCATTCAGAATAGTAATATTTTTCACGTGCTTCAAGTTGTAAATTTACAATATTAAAAATTTTTAGTGGACACTTGTCATAAGACGAGTTTGTACAATCCCATTGAACTCCACCACTTAATTGTATCTTGACAGATACGTATTTCGACCTCAACAGTAAGGCCGTTTTCAGTATCTCATACTTGACTCGACTTGGACTCGACAAGTCGAGTCAAGTACGAGATACTGAAGACGGCCTTACTGTTGGGGTCGAAATACGAATCTGTCAAGATACAATTAAGTGGTGGAATTCAATGGGATTGTACAAACTCGTCTTATGACAAGTGAAGACATTCCACTAAAAAGCTCAAAATAATTTTCTTAACAATTGTTAGTGGAGCTTATTTGACTCTTCAACTAAATTTTTTACATCCTAATCCAAATTCCCACCTTTTTCAATGTCCTCTTTAATTTTTGTTTCTGTTAATTTATGTGGCTTTCTCAGCAAGAAGAAACAATTGAATTGAAGTAAGTGTAACAAAATAGGTGTGAAGAATTTTTATTCAACTTCAAATACAAAGGTTATCACATGAAGATCTGATATTACTTGCCGTTAGAAACCTTTTCAATAGCTTCCTTTTGTACTTAATAAGATGAAGGAGGGACCTCTGCATGTAGTGTCGTTTTAAGGAGTGTCCGGTATTGGGAGGTGTCCGGCGTTGGGAGATCTCCCCCTAAATAGTTAATGATCCGTCTCACGAAACGATCTCTCACATACGGGGCGATTTCTATAGTAATTTCCATTCAAACTTCAAACTGCTCGTACTGAGTTATATTATAATAGTTATATTCAGTTGAAAATTTAGGAGGTTCACCAAAACAGCAAATGTTATCGATCAAGCATAAGGGATCTAACCAAAATAATTATGATCTGTTCTACGTAGTTTACGTCGGGCGGTCGTATCTTGTATATAACCCTTCTGATTTTTTTATATATCTTTATTAGCGAGAATTAAGATGAAATCTGTGAGCAAGCATGGAATTGTAATCTGGGAGGACACCAGCGACGTCTCAAGATGAGGTATGCTCCTCGATCAAGCAACTTTATGCTTGAGACTTCGGATTATAACTAATACCAGCTAATACCTATACCTTACCTAGATTGGCATTACATCCCCCACTGGAACATTGCCGCCTCGCAGCTCAGTGTTCATTAAGCACTTCTACAGTTAGTAGTTAACTGAGTCAAGTTACCATTTTGCATTCGTATACTTGTATGCCCAGGGAAGTCGAGACAATTTCCAATCCACAAATGTTCTAGACCGACATCGGGAATCGAACCCAGCCACCCTCAGCATGGTCTTGCTTTAAACATCTAATATCACAAGGCTAAGGAGGGCCCCTAGGCAAGTATTAAGCTGGACAAATGAATTTCGGCAATAATAATCGTTCATAATCGAAAGATCGCCAAATGGGTTTAGTTCGCTTTACAACTGCTCATTGGGGGGTGAGGGTCAAATTCCAGGAAATTTACCATTGGAAACATTTCTGGGAGATGCCGCATTGAAAAGTAAAAGCGCAACTATCAGTAGCATTATCTTCACGAAGCAAAATTATCATCACGATGCAAAATACAAATGCAAATATCCTGGGAAACCTTTCCGAATCATTGGCACATATCAAACAAAATAACACAGCTAGTTGCGCATTGTACATCGTTAAAAAATCACTAGTCGGAGGTGCATCAGGGAAGTATGAAATAAACCGAGCAGCTTGCTCCGAGGATCAGGCGACTCATATTTCGAATTCTCTGCTACAGGTTATCTGCCTGCCTTTGGAATCTAGGGAATCTATCCGTTGCTGTGCTGAAGTTGGGGCTCGACTATTCCTATTTATCGCACTGGCAAACTGCACGCGGAATCCTTTGAAGATATTCCAGAAATATTCCGATGCTGGACGACGTTGTTCCGTTGAGGAGTTTGGGAGATGACCAGGTTCAGCGGCAAGTTTTGATTTCTTTTTGACAAATCATAACCATCAAGTACACTGAAACAAATTATAGCGGGATTAAACTGGCGGGATTACTAATGATTCAGAAAAAATTCAAAAGATTTAAAAAAAATTCAAAATGACTCTAAAAAATAATTAATTAAATGATTCAAGTGTCTACCCCCCTGGAAATTATCATTTAGATGAAATTGTGTTTTCGTACTATGTTTAGGTGTACAACAAGTCCTAATACAATTTCATTATTTCGCTTTAGTGCTTTGTTCGCTAAGTCCTTTCTAACACCGAACTACTTCAACTTATCCTAAAAACTTGTGATAATTTCGAATTATGTCCCTTTTTTCTTAGTTGTGGATCTTTACGCTTTGGAAGAAGTGTTATTTCGGCCGGAGATACGGGTTTGACATCATAACTTGAAGATTCATATGCGTACTCTTGCCCCACCGGTTCCTGCGTACTTTTACCCCATAGTCCCAAAAATTATTCAAGTAATGGTTTTGGCTTCTTGGAAAACCAACCGGATTGGTGTTCTATACTATAAAGTACTCTATACAATAGGTTATCGAAATGGTATAATGTTCACCTGATTGAACGTATATATGGGAATAAAATACTAGTTGCGGAAACCCAATTATTTTTCGCAAATTGACCAAAAAGTTATCTAACTCCATATCTCCCTTGTTGTTTATTCAAATCGTTCACAATTACACATGATAATAGTTGACCAGAATACCTGTCAAACTGATGCAGTGCTGCTAGTTTATCTTTTTTTATTACTTCAAGAAATCGAAAACGTACTCTTACCCCACGCGCACTCTTGCCCCACTCCACTCTATAGCATTTTTGACGTCAAACGTTACTACCGCGAAGAACCGATTGCCACTATTCTTCTGCCTGGACGCCCTCTCTGCAACTTCAATGACTATCCTGAGTGTATCCGCCGTCGATCTACCTTTTCGTAATCCGCACTGCTTTTCCGATAAGCCAGTCTCGCCCTCCGTGAACTGCGTCAGCCGATTTGGGATAAGCCTTCCCACGAGCTTTCCCAGAATATCTAGCAAGCATATGGGACTATTGGCCTGTACGATGCTGGATTTCCCGGCGGTTTCCCTGGTTTCGACAGCAACACCAGTTTCTGGGGTGGCATTGTGCATCTCAAATCGAATCACTCGATTCGTACGTTTTTGCATTCGTTTCGAAAAAAATGCGGCATTATGTATTTCGTTCGACTTCATTCAGTCGCAGTACAAGATTTCGAATGGTGCTGTACTAGCTCAATCGAGTATGTTCTGTCAAACGAAATGTAAACAGAGAGAATAAGAGATAGCTGTCTCCGTGTTTAGTATGCCGCCCGCTGGAGAGACAACCTCCAGCGCATGGCGAATGTGAGTAAACAGAGAGAATAAGAGTAATTTAATCTGCGTGTAGCATGTTGCCTGTTGGAAAGGCATCCTTCAGGGCATGAATTGGCAGTTATTTTATAAACAAGCAAATTGTGCTCAATGACTATAAAAAGGAATATTATTTATTGAGCAGTTGCAACTGATTAAAACATTATGCCGATACGAAATGTTTTGTAAATTGAGATATTGTTACGACACAAACTATAAGTTTCATCACAATTAATTGCATATTATTCGGCAACTCGGCCGTACGAAAACCATTTTTTTTGTTAAATATCTTGGCTGTGCATATGCACAGCATATGTTTCGAAATGGACAAATTGATATGAAATTTGCGAAAAAGAATCCACGTGTCTTGGAGGGACTCGAACCCTCAACCTCCTACAACCTCCAAGTAGGAGGTTGAGGGTTCGAGTCCCTCCAAGACACGTGGATTCTTTTTCGCAAATTTCATATCAATTTGTCCATTTCGAAACATATGCTGTGCATATGCACAGCCAAGATATTTATAAGTTTCATGTTTATTCGAGTTTATGTCACAGATCCAATTTTGAGCTAAATAATTTAAAGCTAAAGAAGGATTCGACAATAAATTACTTTGTGTTTTAGTTAAATGCACTTTGGATATCTCTTCCGCGTTTTTTTTATTTAACTCAACTATTTTTACGTACACACGAATATACACGTTTTTACGCAGATTTTCCCCATCGATTTTTTACGCGGTTTATCGAAATCGGCATGAAATACATGAAAACTGCAAAAAAAAAAGATTTTAGTTGAAGTTGTTTTCACGCGGATTTCGGGATAATTAGATATTGCATATTGTCTGGAAACTATAAAAGTAGGTATACTAATGACATTCTTTCCTTCAAGATACAATTATGAAACATTTATTATCTTCTCGTAGAGAAATAAAAACAAATATAATTAAAAACTTTCAGCAAGAAATGACTCTCGAACAACATTCGAAAGCTATAAAGGTGACGAGTGTTTTTCATTCGACTTGAGTCGTTTTCCAGTGTGCTATCGAGTATCCATAATGCCAAAACATCTCGTTATTCTTGTACCTCCTCGAGCATACTCGAACGATGAGTCGTTTTCGAGATCGAATCGAAAGCCGTAATGTCAAACATGTTCGACTCGATAGAATTACGTTCGAATCGAGATGTGCAATGCCACCCCTGGATCTTCCACTTGTTCGGAAAGTAATCATCTGCTATGCATTCCTGCACCTTCCTGAACAAATCTGGAAACGCCAGTACCGCAGTTTTTAGCATCACGTTTGAAATTCCATCCGGACCCGGAGCTTTCTTCATCTTCAAACCTTTCGCCACTGGTGATATCTCATCATTGGAGACCTGAATACCTGCAATGGTTACCCAGTCTTCATCTTCGTACGGTATATGCGGCCATGGCGTCGCTGGACCCCCGATCTTCGGTGTTACTACATGATGAGCATTGTCCCAATGATCATCGTCAGCTTCTTGGTACAACTGCTTGAAGCAGTTGGACTCGCGTACTAGTCAGTTCATCTGGCTCAAGATTTGTTGCTGCTGTCTGCTCGAAGTGCTACGATGCAAAGGTTATTGTCCAAGTTCTTCGTCCTCCATCTTCGCCCGGCAGTCCTTCTATCGTCGTGCCGTCGGCAGTTGTGTTCCAACACTATATCGGATCGCTTAGTGATCACTATGAGAATAGTCCCACAAACTTTCCAGATCATGTTCCTCACCAGCGACGGACTGTAGAACGTGACGTCGATGATGAACTCCCTGCCGCCTCTGCGAAATGTACTGACGGTACCTTTGTTGCCCAGTCTGGCTTCCAGCTTTGCTAGCACCTCCAGCAAACTGTAACCTCTGGCGTTGGTTAGTCTCTCCATTCCACTGCCCAAGCGTTGAAGTTGCCCCCGATGATTACCGGTTTTCAGCCGATCAGCTTCTCGGTGAATGCGTTCAGCTTTCGGTTATACTGCTCCAAAGTCCACCTTGGGGATGCGTAGCAGCTACACACGAAGATCCCCGTTGTCAGAAAGGATCCTATACGGCTTAACAAGTCGCCACGTTGCACATTGCTTCTGTTGTCCTCTGCCACAGCAGTTGCTGTGCGGTATTGCAATGATTGAGGTTTAATTGGATGATCTCCATTAATCTCGGCCCGCCATCACCTTCTTATATGCCCATCGTATGGTCGTTTCCGTCCTCCGGTTTGCAGAGCAGGCATTTCGGTTGCTGTGTACCGTCCCTAGCAACGTGACCTACTCCGTAACATTTTCTTTATCGACCAAATCTGTCCGAACCTTTGCAGTTACGCGCCTGGTGGCCAAATGCCATACGTTTGAAGTATCGCTACATCCCTTTGGTAATCTCGACCGACCATCCGATTTTCATCTTGCTCACCTCCATCTTTTGGTTGGCAACATCTGTCGGTAGTCCTATAGTTACTACTTGTGTATCACCGTACGCTTTCCGGATCGTCATCAACAGCTTACCCAGCATACATTGCGAGGGTAGTGCATCCCACAGTTCGTCTTCCGACGTAATTTCGTCCGGGTCTCTGCACTCGACTACCGCCTCCTGTGTTGGAGCTCCTACGTTTGCTTCACTGCCCAAGGTTGGCAACGAGCTGCCGGAAGGCCAAGCTCTTGATCGTGGGATCCTTCTTCAGCTCGAACAGCAACTCTTCCTTCTGGGTACGCCTAGTCTTCACCACTTTCTCATCAAAGCTTCGGGTCCTCTCTCACCTTAGGATCACTGCATACGTCGTTCTATCGCTCGCTTTGACTATCAAGGCGTCACTCTTGACTCTCTCCCGAGGAGACCGACGTTTTTCTTTCTTCTTCCGTTTTTTCGACAGCCCTCTTCTACTTCTTCCTCTTATCTTGCTGACTTTCTACAGTGTGCCAAACACCGTCCTTAACGTTTTCCTTCAGCACGTGGGCACAATTTTACACGTTCCGCTGCTTCTTCGAAACTTCCTGCTCTCGGGGCAAGTCCCTGACTCGCTTCTCCATGCGAATATTCCTGGGGATCTTTGGTGTCTTTTAGGCCTTTGAAGCGCGTTATGTTTGCGTTCAGCTGCTTTAACGGCGGATTTGATGCTCATCACTAGTAGCTTGATCTTAGTGTGCACATTGTGCTTGTCCTTCACGAAGTAATAAAGTTCGTTGACTCGCTTCTCCATCAGGTTGGACGTCTCAAGTTGTAGCGAATCCTGGGTAATACTACTTTCCGATTTTGGGGTGGAGATTCTGTTCTGGGATCGTAATTCCTGTTGACTTCCCTGATTCTAATCTGTTGTCCGTTCTGCTGTTACTCGCTACATCTTCTTGCGACATCACTGGGGATCGCTGCATCTTCCAACTTCTTACAAAACATTCGTATCGCCTACTCCTTCGTTATTTTTTTATATGTTATAACATGCTAAAAGAATGGCCGTTATCTATATCTGTTGTAGAACAGCGAGGTCCATACAGGGTTTGTTACATACAAGTCCGTACCGGATTCAGAGCCGGATCGGCGTTAATCAGAAATGGTGCATCTGAACCAACAACCCACCGGCATTGGTGACATGTTTTGAGCTTTTTACTCAAGAAACAGAATAGGAAGTCTTGAATCCGAACTATAATAATGGCGTTGTGCGTTGTGCAACATAATGCTCCGCCTACCGTTTCGACGCACAAACTATAGCCTACACAGAGCTGTCATGGATCTGCAGAGGGTTTTTAACCTCATTTTTTGATTTTAACGTTTCTCGTCAAACGCTTCGTCGACGATTCTCCAGTGTATTTTTAAGATTGGAAAATTGACTATTTTTTAATTGTGTATACAAATAGAATTAAGATTAGAATAAGACCAAACATTATTGGGGCAGTAGAATGCATGTTGATACTATATGCGATAACTGGTCCAAAATCAATCATCACCACTCGGGGTGCGCAATAATCATTCTTCTTCTTCTTCTTCATTGGCATTACATCCCCCACTGGGACATTGCCGCCTCGCAGCTTAGTGTTCATTCAGCACTTCCACAGTTATTAACTGCGAGGTTTCTAAGCCAAGTTACCATTTCTGCATTCGTATATCATGAGGCTAACACGATGATACTTTTACGCCCAGGGAAGTCGAGACAATTTCCAATCCGAAAATTGTCTAGACCGGCACCGGGAATCGAACCCAGCCACCCTCAGCATGGTCTTGCTTTGTAGCCGCGCATCTTACCGCACGGCTAAGGAGGGCCCCGGCTAAGGAGGGCGCAATAATCATTAGTTAAGTCAAATAAATTTGGCCAAGAAGGATGTGGCCATTAAAACTCTATTTTATTATTTCCACTTTTATTTTATTATTTATTAAATCTTCAACTTAAAGTTGTACAGATAAAAACTTATGCTAAATGGACAATCCTTTGCCTGTATGTGGACTTACTTATGCCAAAATCATAGACGACACTGGTAGAGATGTCGTGAAATCCCGATTAATCGATTATTAACTAATCGCCCATTCTCGATTCTTGTCGATTGTTGAATCGATTAATCGTTGGATGGTAATCGATTCAAAATCAATCGATTATCATAACGATTAATCGATTAATCGAAGTAATCAATTAATTAGCGACATCCTTATGATGTCGTAAAATCCTGATTAATCGATTAGTAACTAATCGATTACCCTCGATTCCTCTCGATTATTATATCGATTAATCGTTGGGTAATAATCGATTCAAAATTAATCGATTATCACAACGATGAATCGATTAATCGAAGTAATCGATTAATTTGCGACATCTCTAGACACTGGTTTCGTTGAATACACGGCAGCACATAGTCCACGGTTCGTTGATGCTATAGTTGGTGCGACGGGTGGGGTGCCAAAAAAGCGAGTATTGTCGTAGACGTCGTTGGGGAGGGTGGAAGTTCAATTGGCTTAGGAGAGCGCTGCATTCAATATTCCCGTTCAGCAGTCCAAACACAAAGAGCCGTTGTAGTAGTTTTCTCCTAGCAGCCAACGATTCGAGGGAAATAAGCCGGCACCTTTCTTCATAGGGCGGCAAGTTGATGAAGTCATTCCAGGGCAGCACACGTAGAGCGTATCTAATAAAGTTCCGTTGGATAGCTTCTATTATATCATTTTGTACGACGTGGTAGGGTGCCCAAACAACAACAGCATATTCCAGAAGGCTACGAACTATGCCACAATATATAGATTTGAGCGCATAAACATCCTGGAAAGCGTTTGTATTCCTTTTCTCAAAGCCTAGTATGGCGTAAGATTTTACTGTGACCATTGTGATGTGCTCATTGAACCTCCCTTTGAGTCAATCACTACTCCCAGGTTCTTAACTGTGGAAACTCGGAGGAGATTGTTGTTTCCCATTGAATAGTCAACGTACGAGGGATCGCGCAAGCGGGTGAAGAAGATAACACTGCATTTGGATATGTTAACTTCCATGCCATTCAGAGTGCACCAGTGCTAAAGTTAGTCAATATTTTGCTGAAGAACACAACAGTCTAGATTAGACTCAATTTCACGGAATACTTTCAGATCGTCGGCAAACATAAGTTTCAACGATTTCAGACAGGTGAAGAGGTCGTTGACAAACAGGATGAAAATTAGTGGTCCAAGGTGGCTTCCTAGAGGAACCCCCGACGGTATTTCAAAGCTGGGCGAATTGACTCCATTGATGCTAATAAAGGCAGTGCGATCGGTCAAATATGACTGCCGCCATTGTGTAACCCAGTCCGGAAATCCTATACATTTCAATTTGTCGACAGCGAGTAGATGAGGAACTTTGTCGAACGCCTTGTTGAATTCCACGTAGATGCAATCAACTTGACGTTTTTTTTTCAATTGATTTAATCAGTGAGTTTACAAACACCACGAGGTTAGTCTTAGTAGATCGTTTCCGCATAAATCCGTGTTGATATTCGGTAATCATTGGATGCACTGCGTGATGCTTAATTTCGTATACCATCTTCTCGAGCACTTTAGGTAGGCAGCTCAGAATGGAGATCCCACGATAATTCTCTACGTTATGTTTATTACCTGTCTTGTGTATTGGAATAATGGATGCGACCTTCCATGCTGAAGGGAACACACTACTATTGAGGGAACGGTTGCAGATGATTGAGACCGGCGAGACTAAAGGTGCAGCAAATTGCTTGATAAACGATGGTGGTAGACGATCGGGGCCAGGGCCTTTCGAAGCATCTACGTTTGAAAGAACTTTCTGAACTTCATCAACAGAAGCATGCAATTGCGGCAAATAGACATTGTAATGTTCTAAGCTACTCTTCCAATCTCCATGTTCATCAGGTGAATGAGCAGGGGGACATTTGAGAAAACATTCTTGAAGAATTCAGCAAATAGGTTGGCGGCACCTTCCGCGTTATCTGCATTAGTATCCTCGAAGTAGACATTCTGTGAAATACGGTTATTACGTCTTAGCTTCTTTACAAATAACCAGAATGACGATGGGTCCCGTTAAGCATTCGATTCGTTACGCTGTATGTAATCGTGAAAAACAGTGGTCATCAAGGATGAGTAGTGCTTCTCCATATTGCAGAATTCGAAATCATAATAGCAGCAGTCTTGACCGATATCGTTAGTATTACGAAGATAGTCAAATTTAATTATAAAAGGCTTATGATGGGCGTCAAGTTTTAAAATTCCGTTTGGTGATTCAAATAGTTCAATATTATCCGCGTCGCTAACGAAGGCCAGGTCGAGCAATCTGTCATTCACATTACGTATATCCTGTATCTGCTGTAGTCCGCAGGCAAGGATAGTCTGCGTCAGAGCAATTTCTTGTTCAGACGAAGCGTTGCCCACGAACGCCTAGGTAAGTTATAGTCTCCCAGGGCGATAACTGTGTCTGTGACTTCAGCCATATTACACAACTGTTGAATGCAAGAAGCATGATCGGAATAAGCGGCAGGGTCGGAGTTCGTCCTGATGTAGATAGTGCAAATGTAGACCGATTGCGTTTTTCCCGTTAATCCCGGTTTGATAACCACCCTGGTCTAATTAATGTTTCAGTATCCGTTAGGAAACATCAACAGGAAGGTGATAATCACTATCAGCAATTGTCTAAAGCAAGTGCATTGTCTATATATATAATTTATTTCTTGTATCATCGATGAGATGTTTTTCATTTGCCTAAATCCGAGCACAAAGAAGTTTAAAACCTCATCTTTTTCATCTCGAATAAATATTCTTACTGCAACTTCAGCTATCAGTACAGGGATGATTTACATCTACTTCAACAGTATCATCTTGGATATATTTTTGTTTATTTGACAAGAAAGTAGGATGGAATAAATCTTGATTCGTGTTAATCTTTTTGCATGTTATTTTTTTGTACGCTACCCTTTGATGAAAAATTATATCCATCTAAAAAATGTCAAACAATGCTGTATTTGATACCTTCGCACAATGTTGCGAATTTGTTCCTCTAAATATGCTACGTTTAATTTTAAAAAGTGTTTTTACATTTTTGTAGCTTCTAAACCCCTTTTTAGATTCTACTTGTAGATTCATTCATTTTTCACTATTACATGGATATTTGCTGTAGTAGTAGAAGCTTCTACAACTTGAATGATGAAATCATTCAACAAAAGGAATTGCTCAACCACAACATTTCATCCACTTGAAGTTGCACCGTTAAGTATAATATTAGTTACCATACCAATCCTGGATAGATTCTAGTCATATACTGTCCAAATTATTGCAGCACTAAATTATAGTATAATAAATGTTGCAGTTTGTTCAACTTGCTGCAATTACCGAAAACATAAAATAAAAAAGATGTGGCCCTGTGGCTATGTGTGGTGGATGTCACTATATCAATCAGTTATACAAGTTTGCTGCTGTATTATCAGTTCACCTAATGTGCCATTTTTAAATGTTTGTATCATTGTTATCATATCGACCGGTCTGAATATCTGCGATATCAAACTCTGTTGGACTGGCGCTGAATTTTACGATCCTTCTACCTCTTCGTGGTCCAGTATTTCAAAATCTTTTCCAGTCGATGACCGCTGTGAACCTTCCGACTCACTTTCCGAAGGCGATCTGCAGAAGTTGGGTAGGAAACATGATTAGTGGTTTTATTTACTTTATAAAAATATGAGTTCGTTTGATGACCCAAGCTATCGTTTGAAAGAGTTTTACGAGCTATAAAAGAATTCCGGAGCCTTCCTTAGCCGTGCGGTAAGATGCGCGGCTACAAAGCAAGACCATCCTGAGGGTGACTGGGTTTGATTCCCAGCCCAGCCTAGGAAATTTTCTCGACATCCCTGGGCATAAAAGTATCATAGTGTTGGAAAAGTAGTTGATTTAGTTATTAACAGGAAGCATTCACTTTTCTGTTACTCGTTTTCCCAACTCATTCGTATGGAGTTTTTGCTGACTCTTATTGCATCATCTCCAGGAACAAAAGAAGTTAGAAGTACGCCATTTCTACCATCCTTTGCTAACCGATCTGCTGCGTTGTTACCTGCGATTCCAACATGTCCTGGGATCCAACATAGCGAGACATCTTTGTTCATTAGTTCCTTTTCTATGCCTTGGACCCAAGGATGTTGTGATGTACCATTTTCGACTGCTTGCAGTGTGCTCGCGGAGTCGGTGAATATTACAAATTGTTCTTCTACGGTACTGTGATTCATAATTGCATATAGAATAGCCAAAGCTTCTGCAGAAAAAATTGAACAATCCCCCGAAAGTTGGTAACATATGTTCTGTTCGTCAGCCACAATTCCTATTCCAACTTTTCCGGACTCCGGACTTATTCGTTCCCGTTTGCATTTGTCCAGAAGAACTCGCACCAAATAAGAGATTCTCTCGTTCTAGCAGACGTATAGCTTTGCAAGTTGCATGTTAGGCTAAGAGAAAGTTAAAGGGCAATTGACCTGATTCTGCCATTATTGCATCTACTGGACTGGACCGGAAAGCTCCACTTGATTGTCGAATTCCAGTGTTATATAACGGTTGAAGGTTTTTCGTGTTAGTTTTACTTCAACTACTGACGAATCCTATACCGTACAGCATTTTCGGTATCAAAACCGCTTTCGTTATTTGAAGTAATGTCTTTCTGGTACCACCATTCATCCGGTTACCGTCGATTTTTAGGAAATTGAGGATATTTTGCGTTTTGCTTCGGATTTCTGCTGCATGCTGCTTGAAGTTGAGATTTTTGTCTATTATCACACCGAGTATTCTGACATTATGCACTTCGGGAATAGGTCGTTCATTAACGTTGACGTCTGGAAGGTTCAAATGTTTTCTTCTCCTGCATAGGTGGATCAGGTGTGATTTCTCGGAGGATATTGACAATCCCGCTTGTGCACTCCATCTTCCTATACTGGTGGCCGCCCGTTGAATCCTTCTGCGTACTGCTCTTGGGTCCGTATCATATGCAACAATAAGAATATCGTCCGCATAGACGTATATTTTTACAGATTTTGGGATATCATCAAAAACTGTATTCATAAGTACTAAAAATAGGGTCACTGATAAAACTGATCCCTGGGGTATTCCTCTGTATTGGGTTTTGCGCGATGAGAAGGAGTCACCTACCATCACTCTGAATTTTCTTTCTCCAAGAAAGTCTATTATGTAACGCATGATCCGTCCATCGAATCCCCATCTTCGTAGAGTTGTAATTATTGAATTCCGATCAGCTGTATCGTATGCCTTGGCAATATCAACTAATAGTAATTCGCAGTGTTCTCCGTTATCGAATGGTTGACGTATGGTTTTCTCCAGAGCTGCTAAGTAAGCGTCGACGCCACGACCTTTTCGAAAGGCAAACTGCTGCTGGTTAAGCATATTCTGTTTTTCTAATGTTTCTATTAATCTTCTGTTCACCATCCTTGGTGGACATGATTTAGTACTGGTTCTGATTCAGAGTCCGAGGCGTACACCAACTGTTCAATTGCGTTATTCTCCGTTTGTATATCGCATCCATGCCCATTTTGTCTCGTTAAGATGCGCTTTGGTACAGGACTTCGATTGTCGGGAGAAATATTTTGCAGCCTTCTTTCGAAATTGTTTATCGTTCTTTTAACGCTTAGTTAGTCTTATCTTGGTTGTTATTCGTGCTTGCTGCTGTTTCGTCGAAGCTTGGAGTGGCAAGTCGTCCGAAGTTTTCGGATTTGCATGTGCTTGTTCGATGTACTGCTGCATTTGGAAAACCGTGTTCTGCAATTGTTCCATTTGCCTGTTTTTTTTTGTTCAGTGCCTCAATCAGCTTAGCAATCTGCTCGTCTTTTTGCTTGTTGGCCTCCAAAAATGTTTCAACTTTCACAGCATCGATGCGTGGTTGGGCTGTTATTTGGGCATAACTTACATTGCCTTGTTCGACTCTCTTTCTTCGCGTCGGCAAACGAGAATTTATTATTATTTATTCAGACTAAGGCCGAAGTGGCCTGTGCGGTATGTAAGAGTCTTCTCCATTCGGCTCGGTCCATGGCAACACGTCGCCAGCCACGCAGTCTACGGAGGGTCCGCAAGTCATCTTCCACCTGATCGATCCACCTTGCCCGCTGCGCACCTCGCCTTCTTGTGCCCGTCGGATCGTTGTCGAGAACCATTTTCACCGGGTTATTGTCCGACATTCTGGCTACGTGCCCGGCCCACCGCAGTCGTCCGATTTTCGCGGTGTGAACAATGGATGGTTCTCCCAACAGCTGATGCAACTCGTGGTTCATTCGCCTCCTCCATGTACCGTCCGCCATCTGCACCCCACCATAGATGGTACGCAGCACTTTCCTTTCGAAAACTCCGAGTGCGCGTTGGTCCTCCACGAGCATCGTCCAGGTCTCGTGTCCGTAGAGGACTACCGGTCTAATGAGCGTTTTGTAGATGGTCAGTTTGGTACGGCGGCGAACTCTATTCGATCGAAGCGTCTTGCGGAGTCCAAAGTATGCACGATTTCCAGCCACTATATGCCTCCGAATTTCTCTGCTGGTATCATTTTCGGCAGTCACCAGTGAGCCCAAGTACACAAATTCTTCTACCACCTCGATTTCATCACCACCGATGCCAACTCGCGGTGGGTGGCTCACATTGTCTTCTCTTGAACCTCTTCCTATCATGTACTTCGTCTTCGACGTGTTGATGACTAGTCCGATCCGCTTGGCTTCCCTCTTCAGTCTGATGTAGGCTTCCTCCATCTTCTCAAAGTTACGTGCCATAATATCTATGTCGTCGGCGAAGCCAAATAGCTGGACGGACTTATTGAAAATTGTGCCACTCGTGTTAATCCATGCTCTTCGTATTACCCCTTCCAAAGCGATGTTGAATAGCAGACACGAAAGACCATCACCTTGCCGTAACCCTCTGCGGGTTTCGAATGGACTCGAGAATGCCCCTGAAACTCGAACTACGCACATCACCCGATCCATCGTCGCTTTGATCAACCGTGTCAGTTTATCCGGAAATCCGTTTTCGTGCATTAGCTGCCATAGCTGGTCCCGATCGATTGTATCATATGCGGCTTTGAAGTCGATGAATAGATGATGCGTGGGCACGTTGTATTCGCGGCACTTCTGCAGTACTTGGCGAATGGCGAACACCTGGTCCGTGGTGGAGCGTTCGCCCATAAAACCCGCCTGGTACTGCCCCACGAACTCCCTTGCAGTTGGTGCTAGTCGACGGCACGTGGGAGAGTACCTTGTAGGCGGCGTTCAGCAATGTGATTGCGCGGTAGTTGCTACAATCCAGCTTATCGCCCTTTTTGTAGATGGGACACACGACACCTTCCATCCACTCCTGCGGCAAAACTTCCTCCTCCCAAATCTTGGTAATGACCCAGTGCAGCGCTCTAGCCAGTGCCTCACCACCGTGTTTAAATAGCTCTCCTGGTAGTTGGTCAGCCCCAGGGGCTTTGTTGTTCTTCAGCCGGCCAATCTCCTCCTGGATTTCCTGGAGATCCGGGGCCGGTAGAATTATGTCCTGCGCGCGTTCCTCTAGGTCCATCACCATACCGCCATCTTCGTCTGCCACATCGCCATTCAGGTGTTCTTCGTAGTGCTGCTGCCACCTTTGGATCACCTCACGCTCGTTCGTAAGAAGGTTCCCGTTTATGTCCTTGCACATATCAGGCTGTGGCACGTGGCCCTTACGTGAACGGTTCAACTTCTCATAGAACTTTCGTGTGTTATTAGTGCGGTACAGTTGCTCCGTCTCTTCACGGTCTCGATCTTCCTGCTGACGCTTTTTCCTCCGGAAAATCGAGTTTTGTCTGTTCCGCGCCTGTTTATATCGTGCCTCATTCGCCCTCGTGCGGTGTTGCAGCAATCTCGCCCATGCTGCATTCTTCTCTTCTACTAACTGCTCACATTCGCCGTCATACCAGTCGTTTCTCCGATCCGGCAAACGAGAAATTGAAATCAATTTTTGTTCTGATTATGCTAACTTCCTTTTGGTATCTGGGGCATTTCCAATTCCTTGGGTTATGGTTTTGGTCACAATTTCTGCAGAAAGCGTCCTCTGCACATTTGTCCACCACGTGACTACCTGAGCAATTGTAGCAGATAGCTGGCTCTGTACATTGTTTTTTAGTGTGTCCATAGTTGTAACAACCGAAGCATAGAAGTGGATTGGGGTAGTATGGGCGTGTTGGTATACTCTCTCTCGCTGGGGGTAAGTGGTCTTACCGAATGTCAAGATTAGCGCAGGGTGTTACCCGCCTTTTCGTTTTGCATACGAGTAATTCTTCTCACTTCTGTCACGTGCTGTTCGGCAAGTTTCTCAAGAATGTCTTTTTCGGTCTTTTCTATCAGGTCATAGGTAGAAATGACGCATTTGCATTTGTTGAGAAACGGGTAATATGTTATGTTTATTGCGGTGCCATCAACAAGTGTTCTCATTTGCAGAAGTTTTTCAGCTTGTGACGGGTTTCTCACACAGATTGTGTAATTGGCCCATTGCTTTTCGCTTCTAGCTGAATCGATCTGTCCGACTAGTCTTTCCATACTTTCAGCAATCATGAATGGTTTTGCTAGCAGTCGTCCTTCGCTTGCTGCCATTTGGAGTATAATCAGTACGCCAAACTCATTTCTTTTTTTTTTATTAAGATTTTTTTTTTTAATTCTGGGTTAAGTTCAACACCGCAAACCAGAGGCGTCGCGTGGTCAATTCTTCAACCTGTGCACCGAGCGAAGTATTTCGGTTTTCAGTTGTTTGATGTAGCTGTCAATGTATCAGCATTAAAATTACGAGTAAGCACGCGCCGGTGATACTTTTTCAAAATTATATTTGTTGTAGAAAAAAGTTAAGAATTCAATGAGGAAAATAATGACGAGTTGATGATTGTTCGTGCTTCTCGTATCAAAGTTAAATATTTTGAGAAAAACCTGACCTGAAAAAGGAACCTGAAATGACACATCCAATATAAACGATCCCATATGTTTCGTCTATCTGCTTCTACATCCCATTTATCGAATTTGATTCAAGCTAAACTTAAAGTGACAGTGCGTTAAATTGAAAAACAAACTAATCTGGGCATAATGCTTTTCAATATGACATTTTTTTTTTCACGAAAAAAAAATTTCTTCTAAAAATTTTGTCTCTGGGGTTGATTAGACGGATAATACACATTTGTAATTAGCATGTCATACATATCAGAAAAATGGGGTCTGTATAATGAAGTTTATAATTTAAACGTTCCTTAATTATTAATTATTCTATTTTAGTTTATTCCTTTGATGAATCTTTTTTTTCCGAAGGGCTGTTTTCATGCCACGTGGACAGATGAGCAGTTTTAGATGTGTTCTTCCCTCCATCAGCGTTGATCTGATCATGCATTTTTTCATTAATTTGTGAACCATGGACATTCTTCCTACCCCCTTTTACCCCCTAGGATGTCCACATGGTATACGAATAGCTCCTATTTTGGATATTGTACTTGACGAAAACATTCGTCATAGGCCAAAATCCCACACAATATGAAATATTAAAACGCTTTTGATCCGATGCGTTTAGTTAAAACCGGACTTTCACCATGGAACGCTTTGAGAGAGCAGAAAATTTATTTAAGGTCACTCCTGACGGAATCCAAGATTAAAAGTGCTCGCGTTTTCGGGGGCACATTACTCGATTCAGAGGCGGCGCACAACTGTATTTTTTGTTGATTTAGCTTTGCTGCGTCGCAGCATGCGTGAAATAATAAAAATGACAGTTGTTCGTTGCTTCCGTATCGAGTGGTGTGCCCCCGAAAACGCGAGCACTTTTAATCTTGGATTCCGTCAGGAGTGACCTTAACCACCGCCTCTTTTCTTTTTCTATTTTGTTCCGATTGCGCGCTCCTTAACCAACCGCGCATGCGCTGTTTGAAGCGGTATAGGTACCTACTCGGTAGGCAACCGATGTGCTTTTCTGCATCGGCACCATCGTCATCAAACCGTGCACTGCTAACCAGAGTCTATTATATAGAGTTGCGCAAAGAGGATCTTCTTACTCTTATTCTGAATGATGCTCTTGTTATTATGTTCAAAACTTTCATTTTTGTTCAACCCTTCAAGTGACTTCACGGGAGTGATCACTTCTAAAGCTTTTCAATTCGATAACCAAAGTCACCTACAGAGTGCAAACACGTGAGTTTCTTGTTGCAACTTTATTGGGGGGTGTATTGAAGTTTTTTAAAGCTGTTTCTAGAACAAATCTAATACATTTCAATTCATGAGTTTTAATTCGCCATAATAATCATCAGGCGATAACAATACTTCCGCCTTACCAACAATCATTTGTTTACTTTGCTCGATAGGTAGACGGTTTGACAGTTCAATAGGCAGATTTGGCTTCACTCTTTGCGTAACTCTATATATAATAGACTCTGCTGCTAACGATAAACGCCTTTGCTACCTATACATCGCCGATTGCTGTTAAAGCGGAGACCTACACATACAAAATAATGCGTGTATGATGCACGGCTGAAAGTGCACGTGATGGACAACATGTGGCGGTGCGTCGTTTCGGTATCGTGAAGTAAAATACAACGCGCCCCCATCGCAGCATTTCAGTTGCCTCATAGGGAACGTCCACAAATTACGTAACGCTTAGAGGGGGGATGAGTGAAGTGTGACGATCCATACAAAATTTTCAGAAGCTTCATACAAAAAGTGTGACATAGGGGGGAGGGGGGGTTGAAAAAGTCCAATCTTCCCATATCACATGTCGCTTGTAAAAAATCCGAGCATATAGTAGTATTATGTATTTATACCTAATCGTTAAATTTGTACTAAACATATGACAAATGCGCATAATCCAAGTATATATTTGTATAAGAATGACAAGAAATCTATCGAGAGTTTAAATGTTAGGAACAAAATTGCTACCTATGCAGTGCACAGGTTGCACATGCGAACGCGACGCCTCTGCCGCAAACTCATTTCGCTGATCCATAAACCTTGGGAGTCTTGCTCTACCCGACCCATTAGTGGAGGCCATGCGTTAAGCGTGTCCCTCAGTCCGCAAAAATTACAATCAATAATTCGACAACAGTCACCTGTTGCCTGCCCCTGTAGCTGAGGCGGACTGGTTTTGCTTCGTTCAAGTTACTTTTTCTCAATTATACTTTTATTTACGATAAATCACCACGTACCAAAAGTGGCAGTTTTTAAATGCAAATAGCAATGAAAACAATTAGATCAGATATACATCGAAGGGGTCGTTTCTCAAGGTGCGTATTGAACTATTTTCAGTGATAGTTTAGTCAATCGGTCTGTTTTAGTCCACGGTGGACGGACTTTGATTCAGGTGGTGTTAATTTTGTTCATCATTTTATCAAGTTGTTCCCGAAAACATCATACACGGGACCAAGAATCGAACTCGCCATCTTCGGATTGGCAATTCTACACCTTAGCTCGCAAGGCTTCTGGAGACCCCCTGTACAAAAATATAACAAGGGCCAATATTTCTCCCATGTAAATAATGTAGGCGCATAAAAACTACCATTTTTGACATGCTCTCAAATAATCCGGAATTTCTCCTGCGGTCAAAATATGATTTTCAACCAATTTTCAAAACTAGATAAATTTCCTGCCGAACTATTCCAAAACCGAAGGAATCGGTTGATATTTCACAGAGTAATAATCAATTAAGTTTTGAACGCCCTATCATTTTGTTCAGCACCGGTACGTCTGTTTGTTTGTGATAAAACGAAGCGTTTATATCTATCAGATAGTATTTTTTGTATTTAGTAGTATTTTGAGCGTCTGTTCACCAGGAGGTGCGGCTCAAACAGCGTCTGCCTGGTACCCAGCGACTGATTAACGAAATGCTGTATCGCGTCAGCTATACCTAAGGTGGCAGCCCCATCATCGCGATGTAGGTAACGCGACCCCGGTAAGGTAGCTTACTGAAGCCTCTCAAATACCACGAAAAATGGGAATAGAAGAAAAAGAGAACGTTATTTTTGGCAACCGACCCGGCAACGAAATAAGGACTATGATTGGAAACTCGGTACCTGGAATGTCAGGACCCTAAATGAACCTGGACGAGTGAGCCTTCTGGCTCGTGAACTGCAGAAGGTTGGAGTGAACGTGGCTGCTATTCAAGAAGTCCGATGGCCTAGATCCGGAGAACGTGAATTCCGAGCCGTGGACCCCACGACCAATACTGCATTCAAGTATAACATCTATCACAGCGGCGGTGAAAAAGCAGAGCATGGAGTTGGTTTCGTAGTGATGGGCAAGCAGATGAAGCGAGTGATGCGGTGGAAACCCATTAGCGAACGAATCTGTGACATGACGTAAAAATTGTTATCGGAGACGCTAACGCTCAGGTCGGTAGAGAGGACTTTTTCCGTCCCATAATCGGTTGGGAGAGCCTTCACTCCGCTACCAATGACAACGGCCTACGGCTAGTAAATTTTGCTGCTGCCAGAGGGATGACCATCAGTAGCACCTACTTTGCACGAAAGAACATCCGAAAGCACACCTGGGGACACCCAAATGGCGAAACTTGCAACCATATAGACCATGTTCTGGTGGATGGGCGCCGAACATTGACTCTGATCACTACCTCGCTGTCAGTAAAATTCGATCACGGTTGTCAACTGTATCGAACGAAAGATCACAGCGAACGATGCGTTACAATATCCAGCGATTGTCGGCGGAAGGAGTATCGGCTGAGTACCGCCAGAAGCTCGAAGAACGGATAAGTGCAATTAACGTTAGCGACAACATCAACGATCTATAGGAGTCGATCCATGGAGCGGTGAGCACAACAGCACGAGAAGTGGTAGGCACTGCACAGAGGCGACCCAGGACGGGTTGGTTCGATGTGGAGTGTCAGAGTGACAGACGAGAAGAACGTTGCCAGAAGCCAGATGCTGGTGTCAGGTACCCGATCGAATACAAGGAAGCAAGAGCAGCCGAAAAACGAACCCACCGCAGGAAGAAAAAAGTGTACGAAGAACAAATTATTAGTGAGGCGCAGGAAAAAATGGAGCAGAACGATATGCGGAGGTTTTATGAGTCTGTCAATGGCGTGCGGAGAAAGACAGCGCCATC
The DNA here is from genome assembly GCF_024139115.2 of Armigeres subalbatus. Lineage (NCBI taxonomy): Eukaryota > Metazoa > Arthropoda > Insecta > Diptera > Culicidae > Armigeres > Armigeres subalbatus. The sequence continues at coordinate 310,883,814 of NC_085140.1, forward strand.
TCCCGTCATGTGCAACGACCAACAAGGGAATTTGCTTTTGGGAAAAATATGGGAAGACGAGGAAATACCTGCTAGCTGGTTGGACGGGCTCATTTGCCCTCTCTTTAAGAAAGGGCACAGAATGGAGTGCGCCAATTACCGAGGAATAACCCTCTTTAATTCGGCGTACAAAATTATGTCCCGTATTCTGTTCAACAGATTGAGACCGCTTGAAGAGTCGGCGAATACCAAGCGGGTTTTCGTGAGGGCCGATCAACGACGGATCAAATGTATACCCTGAGACAAATCCTTGATAAATTCCAGGAGTACAACTTACAGACACATCATCTGTTTATTGATTTCAAGGCGGCGTACGATTCAGTGAAACGGAATGAATTATGGCAAATTATGCTTGAATATGGTTTTCCGGCGAAACTGATACGGCTGATTCGTATAACGTTGGACAGATCGAAATCAAGTGTAAGGGTTACGGATGAAATATCGACGTCATTTGTTACCTTAGATGGATTAAAGCAGGGTGATGCACTCTCGAACCTACTGTTCAATATAGCGCTCGAGGGAGCGATTAGGAGAGCTGGTGTGCAAAGAAGCGGTACCATTATCACAAAATCGCATATGCTCCTGGGATTTGCGGACGATATCGATATTATCGGAATTGATCGCCGTGCCGTGGAAGAGGCTTTTGCGCCTTTTAAGAGGGAGACAGCGAGGATTGGACTCACGATCAATACCAGCAAAACGAAGTACATGGTCGCTGGCAATCAACGTGGGTTCATTAGTGGTGGTGGTAGCGAAATAGTGCTGGATGGTGAAAAATTTGAAGTGGTAGAAGAATTTGTGTATCTTGGAACATTAGTGACGTGCGATAATGATGTTACCCGCGAGGTGAAAAGGCGTATTGCAGCTGCAAATAGGGCTTATTACGGACTTCTTAACCAGCTTAAGTCCCGTAGTCTTCAAACGAAAACAAAACTCGCGCTGTATACTACTCTGATCCTTCCGGTGGCTTTATACGGCCATGAGACATGGACGTTAAAGGAGGCTGATCGGAGAGCTCTCGGAGTGTTTGAGTGTAAGGTGCTGCGGACAATACTCGGCGGTGAACAGGAGAACGGTATCTGGCGGCGTCGCATGAATCACGAATTGTACCAGGTGTATAAAGGGCTGGATATTATTAAGCTTATACAACACGGCAGACTACGGTGGGCTGGTCACGTTGTTCGTATGCCGGAAGAACGTCAAGCGAAGATAATATTTAGTAGAGAACCCGGAAGAGGCCGCAGGCTTTGTGGAAAGCCGCGTACACGATGGCTTTTTGCAGTTGAAGAGGACCTGAGGGCGCTCAATGATCAGGGTGACTGGAAGCGATTGGCCCAGGATCGAGTCCAGTGGAGAAGGATACTCCATTCGGCGTAGGTTCATCGAAGAGCTGTAGCCCATTAAGTATCAAGTAAGTATTTTTTGTTATTAAGAATAGGGGAACTGTACCGGTTTTGGCCATGTTCCTAATTTGGCCAATTTTGCGAATAACTCCAAAAATAAAGCAATTCGAGAGGGTTTCTTAAGATGGTTTGAGCCCCACCCCTCTTTAGAAAGGGGGCTCCCATACACATAAGACAAAAATTTCATCATAACTCAAGAATTAATCAAGCAAATGGAACAAAAACAGGCATACAAATAAACCAGAAATTTTTGCATAACTCGAGCTAGAGAATAAATCAATTTTAGGCGAAACAAAGTTCGTCGGGTCTGCTAGTAAAGAATAAAGATAAATGCGCAGAATAAGGTAACACCGCGGTACGCACATCACCCGGTTCGTCCTCGCCTTGACCAATTGTATCCATTTATCGGGAAATCCGTGTTCGTCCATTACTGTCAAACTACATATGCGTTTCTCGGCATTTTACCGAAAAAAGGTACAGACCACGAAATGTCGAACAACCACTATCAGTCATAAATACTTGGCCAATTATTAATGCCTACCGATTCATAAATAGGAAATAATCTACCACCGCCGTCTATCTTTCAATAAATATGAATTTCAAAAGCGTTTTAATGTCCAACAGCTGCCTAATCAGTCGTTTAGTACGATTTACTTTTTACTTCAACATTCAACATTTTTTGGAGAACCTTTCATTTCCAATTAAATACATGTACTCACTGTTTATCATCTTCACCAGGTTCCTCGTCATCGTCATGTCCATTACTAGCATTTGTTGCCTCTTCCACCTGTTGCGAAGCGACAGCAGCCTTGCCCTTTCCTCGATTGCGCAGATTTGATTCCTCAGATTCTTGGCCCTTGGGTTCATCATCGAGCTCCTTGACTTCATCTATCTTTTGCGGCACATTTAGCGCTGCCGTGCCATCATCTTCGGCATCGCTATCCTTGTCGCGCTTTCGTTTTTTATTCTTCTTGTTTTTATCTTTATCCAAATTTCCATCCTTGTATTCGTGCTAGAATAAATATGAATAAATTATATTGAATATTAATGTAAAAGTTCTTGCCGCGTCTTACATCATATAGTGGCCAGAATGAGGCAAAGAACCCAACGTCTTCTGTGAGATTAGGCAACAACCAGAAATGATGTTTTCCACCGGTGAGGATCCACACGATACAGAAAAGAACAAATCGTAGAACTGCCAATCCCAGAATAAACACCAAGAAGCCAGCAGCGGCTATGCTAAGATAATAGACACCCTTCCGTAGCATCGGCGGCCACAGTGGGAACAGACAAATTACGATGGCCCCGACAACCAACAGTGCACCAAATATCCAATAATGCATTGGAATAGGATCATACAGCCAGACGTATGCTTCGTGCCCATCGACAAACAGCTGTTCCGGGTGCATTTCCAAACGAATTTTGCGTTTGCGCTTCTCTTTATCAGCGGCTGCCTTGTCCGCTTTGCCACCTTCAGCATGGCTGCTTTCACCACCATCGGTTGTCTTTTCGTCCTTCTTCGACTTTTCCTTCTCGTTTTCCTTGTCAGTGGATTTCTTGCTTTTTCCGCGTAGTTCTTGTTCGCTGACTGCTACCTTTTTGGCGCGATGGAAAAACTTGTGGTGCAGCATTTCATCCATGAAATCGAGCACCGCCTGCCGGTGCGGAAACAGACAGTTGTCGCCCTGAGAGAACTTTGAAGTCATCAGGGCATCGACGGCGCGCACCGCTGAAAAGTATTCCACATTGTGGTTCAGAAATTTGGTTTTCTTGGTGGGCACATTAGATTTGAGCCATTTTGCCACCTTGTACTCATCTTTGGTAGCTTTGTCGAGTTCCTGGTCGGCACCACCGGGGCCGGTGTATTCCTGAAATTGATGAAAAAATATTTTAATATAATCATAATGAAGCATATTTTTTATACGATATGGATGTAATGGCATTGGATTCTCAGACCGGTGCCAGCAATTTCAATTCAATTATATGGTAAACATTATTTTACTTCGATGTAAATCGAAATCGGTATCCTAAATCCCTAAATCTTAAGGTTAAGGTAACGCAAATATGATTAAACCTGATTTAATAAAAAATAATTTCAAGAACTTCGCATTGATTCTTTGTTCAGATACATAGTATTTGATTTGAAGAACTAATAAAACATGACCCTCCTTAGCCGTGCGCGGCTACGAAGCAAGACCATGCTAATTCCCGGTGCCGGTCTAGACAATTTTCGGTTTTTCGACTTCCCTGGATATAAAAAGTATCATCGTGTTAGCCTCATGATATATGAATGTATAAATGGTAACTTGGCTTAGAAACCTCGCAGTTAATAATTGTGGAAGTGCTTAATGAACACTAAGCAGCGAGGCGGCAATGTCCCAGTGGGGGATGTAATGCCAATGATGAAGAAGTAATAAGACATGATTGAATATTGTAGTCACAGTACCTACGGGAAGCGCACACACAGAGCACATGACCGAAAATCGCTTCAGACGACAATGATTAAACATACAAGAACGCAATACATGGGATTAAAACAGCTAGTGACATCAATTTAATTGCTCGATTTCGTATTCCATGTTGCGTTTACTCATATATTTATTAACGAGATTTTCGGCCCTTGGCCCTTGCCGCACCATATGAACTTTAACTGCATCACTCTTGACTAAGCATAATGTAGCGTACATACATACTTTTAATAATTTACAAATAAATGACGACAATGTTTTATTACTGGTCCATTATGTACGTTTCTGCCCTATCTAACACATCTGACATCACTGGTAGTTAAACATCCAGTCATCTGGCTGACCCTTTTCATCTATGATACGCCAGAGCAGCCGCATAGAACGCGAGCACTGATGATAATGTTTCTCTTTCTGCTAACTACCCATTCCGTTATGCTCCCTTCTACCTGTGGAAAAAACTCCACCCAATCCTTGGGGGTTTGGATGGGAATCACCCATAACAAAATAATAAACCCGGAAGAAGCAGATGATTCCGAATGTTTTTTGTTGATTGCGGAATCACTAAATCATTATCAGTATTCTTTTTTTTTTGCAAACGCTCATCCGTAACAGACGAGGCAGCAAAACTTTCACTTTGCAACAGTTACTGGATAGGTTCCTGCTGATTGACGTGTTTTCGGGATCCATGTTAGGTAAAGCTTCCACTCCATCGAGGTATAGAAGAAAACCGATTAGCTACCTGAACTAACATCCATGATTACTTACATCTTTGCGTTTTTTCGGTCGCCGCTTATCAGCCATATGTAAGAACTTTACTTTTGCTTATATTTCTCCTGCAGCAATCGTATTCAACTTTCTTTCCAACTTGCTTGATGATCCACTTCAGAAAAATACTACGCGTGAAGTCGTCGTGTAAGAAAATGCGACGACAGCAAAAAGCAAA